>NC_138139.1:12856572-13389867 GCF_964188305.1 Podarcis bocagei
TTCTTCGGCTCTCAAGAACCTTTGTCTCATGACAAGGATTCTGTCAGCAATTCCTGGCTGGTTGCCCAGGAAATTATAAAGACCAGGAAAAGTTTCTTATGGTCCTTTTTTATTTCAAACTTTACAGAGTGAGGCTATAGAACCCAGCCTCTTGGATAATGGTGTTGCCCCGAGTGAATCTCCACCCCACCCATCTCTCCTACTTCCTCATTCATCATCGTCATCTCCTCTACGGAGGCCACTAAGTGCCCTCTGTCTTTGAGCTCTTTGCTCTCCTACTTTTAAGGCCCGCTGGGTTCTCTGAGATGGATGGTCTGGAATGCATTCTAATGACAACATGTCCACCAGCTGTAGCTCTTGCTCTGCCTGCTCCTCCTCTCCCATTACAGTGGTACCCTGGTTCTCAAAATTAATCCATTCCAGACACGCTTTCCCAGAGATAGTAATGCCAAATGGATTGATCTATTCCAGACTTTTAAAAACAACCCCTAAAACATCAATTTAACACGAATTTTTCTGTCTAACGAGACCACTGATCCATAAAATGAAAGCAACAAACAGTGTTCTGCAGTCACACAATCAATCAATCAGTAGCTGAACCGGGTTCCACACAGTCGCAAAAACCAAACAAAAAAGCCGCAAAAACAAAAACGCAAAATAAATAGCAAAAACCGACAGACCTCAGAATAACACTCAAAACAGAGCATGTTCGGTTTCCGAAAAAGTTCACAAACCGGAACACTTACTTTTGAGTTTGCAGTGTTTGGGTTCCAAGTTGTTTGAGAACCAAGGTGTTTGAGAACCAAGGTACCACTGTATTTCCCAACTTTTCCCTTCATCTGCCTCTGAGCTGTGACCTTCCGCAAACCCCTGTTGTAAATCTATACTGTCTTCCTCTTCCTCCTGCCTGGAAGGGTCAGGATGGGGAAGAAGAAGAAGAAGAAGAAGAAGAAGAAGAAGAAGAAGAAGAAGAAGAAGAAGGAGGAGGAGGAGAGTTTGGATTTGGTATCCCGCTTTATCACTCACTACCCGAAGGAGTCTCAAAGCGGCTAACAATCTCCTTTCCCTTCCTCCCCCACAAGAAACACTCTGTGAGGTGAGTGGGGCTGAGAGACTTCAGAGAAGCGTGACTAGCCCAAGGTCACCCAGCAGCTGCATACGGAGGAGCGGGGAAGCGAACCCAGTTCACCAGATTACGAGTCTACCGCTCTTAACCACTACACCACACTGGCTGTCTCCACCACTCCTCCTCCTCTGCCCAGCCCCTGACAACCCCTAGTCTGGAGACTCCATGCACTTTGCCACACTGCCTCAACTCTGGAAGTGCTGTGCAGCAGAGCTGCCAATCATCTGGCAACCACAGAGGCTGCAAGGGGCAGGATATAGCCTCCTGTTCTTCTGTGTAATTTTAGTCACTGAGATGGGAGCATGATCTCCTGGCTCTTGCTTTGTAAGTGCAATGGAAGCCTTTGTGTTCCGAAACATGTAAAATGTCAATTTCTGAGGCCTCATGCTGTGGGCCCTGTCATGCTCATTTATATGAGGTTGGTCGCATTACATTAATCCACTGACTTTAAAGCTGCTTTGCATGTGAAATCCTGTTGAAGAATGTAAAGTTTCTGATGAATCCCTGGCATGTTTGTCTTCTCGGGGTTTTTGTGTGCCCCACTCTCCCCAAGAGAAGACAAACCATAGATTCCCAGGTTTTTCTACTTATCAGGGGGGAGTCCATCTTTCCTGGGACCTCTCCCTATTCTGATTTTGGGAACACACTTTTGCAGAAGCAGCTCACCAAGTGGGCGCAGCCCAATGTGTTGATTGTAAACTCTGCTCTTGTACTCTGTAAAGTTCCATGCGTACTATTGACCAGAGGGGTGAAGTTTATGGCGTAATGACCAGAAAATGTGCATAATTTTCTCTTCATGGGAGGATTATGTGCACATTTGCCATGAGATCTGATTAATGTGAAAAATGGCTGATTGTCCATTAACCACTCAGCATACCTTAAAATATATAACAAAGAAAATATATGTGAATATATATAACTTGGAGGGTTAACTTTCAATGAGGAAAGGTTTTCGTTTAGGTAAAAAGAATATAAGTAAGGGAGGCAACATGATAGAGGGGATAGATTAGGCATGGTTTGGAGAAAGTGGGTTATAATACAAGAACTCAGGGACAGCTGAATGAGGCTAAATATCAGAAGATTCTGGAAAGACTAAACAAGTATTTCTCCACATAGGTAAAGGTAAAGGGACCCCTGACCATTAGGTCCAGTCGTGACCAACTCTGGGGTTGCGGCGCTCATCTCGCTTTATTGGCCGAGGGAGCCAGCGTACAGCTTCCAGGTCATGTGGCCAGCATGACTATGCCGCTTCTGGTGAACCAGAGCAGTGCATGGAAACACCGTTTACCTTCGCGCCAGAGCAGTACCTATTTATCTACTTGCACTTTGACATGCTTTCAAACTGCTAGGTTGGCAGGAGCAGAGACCGAGCAACGGGTGCTCACCCCGTCGCAGGGATTCAAACCGCCGACCTTCTGATCGGCAAGTCCTAGGCTCTGTGGTTTAACCCACAGCGCCACCTGCATCCCATAGTACGTAGTTAAACTATGAACTTAGCTACCATAAGATGTAGCAATGGCCCCAAATGACTTTAAAAGAGGATTAGACAAATTTCTGGAGGATATGGCTAGCAATGGCCACTCGCCTCAATGATATGCTCTCCAACATTCCTCAGATGAAATGTTCAGATGATATTTCTCACTCCCTGTAACTGACCCTCCTTGACCCCCCCATTTTTTGTTGTCCCCCCGCAAGGCATTTCCTATCAGAAGAAGGGCAAGTGCCACCACCACCCCACCAATGGGACACAGCACACACACCGTCCACAGTCCTGAGAAAACCCCTTAACCCCTATTTTATTTTATTTTATTTTGTCGTTTGGCAGATTCACAGAAGGGAAAACACACACCAATAAATAAATTTTGGAAATAATAATAATAATAATAATAATAATAATAATAATAATAATAATAATTTATTCCCCTGCCACTCTGGGCAGCTACCAACGGAATATTAAAAACAGAATCAAGCATTAAAAACTTCCCTAAATAGGGCTGCCTTCTGATGTCTTCTAAAAGTCAGATACAGTGGTACCTCTGGATGCGAATGGGATCCGTCCCGTAGCCCTGTTTGCATCCTGAGCAGAACATAACCCGCATCTGTGCATGCGTGGGTCATGATTCGCTGCATCTGTGCATGTGCAAGTGGTGAAACCCGGAAGCAACCCATTCTGTTACTTCTGGGTCGCCGCGGGACGCAACCTGAAAAGATTTAACCCAAAGCTACTTTAACCCAAGGTATGACTGTAGTTGTTTATTTCCTTGACATCTGATGGGAGGGCGTTTCACAGGGTGGGCGCCACTACCGAGAAGGCCCTCTGCCTGGTTCCCTGCAACCTCACAGTGAGGGAACTGCCAGAAGGCCCTCGGAGCTGGACCTCAGTGTCTGAGCTGAACAATGGGGGTGGAGATGCTTCTTCAGGTATACTGAAGGAAAGGGACCAGGTTAGATGAAGACACACAAACCTTTTTTAAAAAAAAATAAAAAAATCGGGACTCCTTGTGCACTGTTCTGCTCCTGCTTTCTTCCTGAGTAGGGTGGCCCTGCCCTCTGCCTGCCCCTCAGAGCCACATGCAGCAGCCTCTCCTCATCCTCTCCAGCAGCCACTATGAGCTGCCCAAGGGAGGAGGCTGGCAGCAGCAGCCATGGAGAGGCCATGGGTGTCAGGACAAGCTTGAGACAAGCACCTCTTCCTCCTCCCTGAGCTCAGTGGTGGCAGCACTGGCAGGGAAAATGGGGACATTCCAGGATCAACTCAGAAGCCGGGATGGCTTTTGTAATTCCGGGACTGTCCCTGGAAAATTGGGACACTTGGAGGGTATGCAATGACTATGTCCTACCTTTCCCTTCAGATGCAGTGTGCCTTGAATACTTGTTGTTGTTGTTTAGTTGTTTAGTCGTGTCCAACTCTTTGTGACCCCATGGACCAGAGCACACAAGGCACTCCTGTCTTCCACTGCCTCCCACAGCTTGGTCAAACTCATGTTGGTAGCTTCGAGAACACTTTCCAACCATCTCGTCCTCTGTCATCCCCTTCTCCTTGTGCCCTCAATCTTTCCCAACATCAGGGTCTTTTCCAGGGAGTCTTCTCTTCTCATGAGGTGGCCAAAGTATTGGAGCCTCAGCTCCAGGATCTGTCCTTCCAGTGAGCACTCAGGGCTGATTTCCTTCAAAATGGATAGGTTTGATCTTCTTGCAGTCCATGGGACTCTCAAGAGTCTCCTCCAGCACCATAATTCAAAAGCATCAATTCTTCAGCAATCAGCCTTCTTTATGGCTTTCACTTCCATACATCACTACTGGGAAAACCATAGCTTTAACTATACAGACCTTTGTCGGCAAGGTGATGTCTCTGCCTTAAATACTAGTTGGTGGTAATCACAAGTAGGGAGAGTGTTGTTGCTCTCAGATCCTGCCATGGCAGGCATCAGGAAATGGGAAACTGGAATAGATGGACCTTAAACCATATCGAGCAAGCCTCTTCTTACACTCTTACATTCTGAGTCTTCCTCTAGTTTTTCATCTGCAAACATTAGGGAAAGTGGGCATGATCCCACTCTACCTACCTAGAAGTTCACATCCATGCATATTTTGAATAAACGAGGGTATTCTCCTCCTTCACCTCGTATCAGCAGCTGGTTTGAAGGACAAGATGAGGCAATCAATGTATTTATAACAGCATCTCCTTAAAGCTTTCCTCTAATAAAATGCCTGTCAAATTTTATGATAAGACCTCACACTGCTGGGATTTCTTACTCAGCTATAAAAGTTGCCTTAAGCAACTTCCTCACATACATGGACTCTATTCTAAGCCTGTTGAAATCAGCAGATTCAGGAAAAGACCTCAGTGGCGTTGTTCTGGTGTTGTATTTGTTTTCCTAAATCCCCTGCCTGCAGTTATGTTCTTATATTTCACAGCTTTTCTACATGATGGAAAGTGTGTGTGTGTGTGTGTGTGTGTGTGTGTCTGAAGAAGGGCATAAAAAGGTAAATGAATAAAGATCAGAAGGTCATACAGTGGTGCCTCGCAAGACGAAATTAATCCGTTCCGCGAGTCTCTTCGTCTTGCGGTTTTTTTCGTCTTGCGAAGCACGGCTATTAGCGGCTTAGCAGCTATTAACGGCTTAGCAGCTTAGCGGCTATTAACGGCTTAGCGGCTTTAAGAAAAAGGAAACAAACTCGCAAGAACTCGCAAGACGTTTCGTCTTGCGAAGCAAGCCCATAGGGAAATTTGTCTTGCGGAACGACTCAAAAAACGGAAAACTCTTTCGTCTAGCGAGTTTTTCGTCTTGCGAGGCATTCGTCTTGCGGGGCACCACTGTACAAAATGTCAACGCTAGCATTTTTCCCTACACCATGGTACTCCTCCAGTTCCTAGTGGGAGTGATTTTGCTCTGTATCCTGCCCCAAGTGGAAAACCACGGAGGGAGCCTGGGTGGCCCCAGTCAGTGGGGAAGCCAAACTGTAGCCTCTTTGGTCAGCACACCACTGCCCTGCCTATGAAAAAGGGTTCAAGACATTGGAGAATAATAGCCACTTACTTGGGGTTCAAGTGAAATGGCTGTTTGCTTCCCAGTGCATCCTCACTAAGAGGGGCATCCTCATACATGAATTGGTGCAAAATGGTCCATTTAAATAGACCAAACCAAACTATGGGGAGCAGGTGGCACCGAAACCTGGAGCCAACTGGGTCCAACCAATCTTAATAAATTTGAGCTGATGCTGGGCTCCATCTGCTCAGTTAATGTGTGATTCCCCACCTTTCCACCCTGTTTAAATGTGGTCCTGCCCGAAGGTGAGCAGGCAGGCCAGGGTGAGGCCCTTGCTATGGATCATTTGGTCACTGTATTCTTCACCAAGGAGTCATCTTCCCTGCAGAGAAATTGGCCTGTCTGCAGTTTTTTGCCTACCTCTTAGCAAATGCCACAACTTTGGTGGAAAAGGCATTGGGTTGGATCTTTAGTCATTCAGGTACCTCGTTAAAGAAGCCCAGGAAGGAGTAACGTTGTCCAGGAGCCCAAATGCTGGCCAATGGGCCATAGCACTCCATTAGAGAAGTGGCTCTGGTGGACTGATTCACTTGATGCATGCCAAGGGACTTCCCACGATCCAAGGTTGACCCACCCACCATTTATGATTAACCAGCACTAGGACTGCAATTTGTCTGGATTTTCCCAGGTGAATTTTTGCTGATTCAGCAAAATGTCTGGGAAAACCCAGATATATAGGTGGGTGGGGTTTTTTAAAAAGGGGGGTGTTTAAAAAAACACCTTACCAGCACGTGAACCTGGGAACATACCTGGTGTCTTCACCAAAAGCTTTTTACATCTGTAATATATTTTTTTTAATTTTTGCCTATTTCCACCCAAACCTGGTGTCCTGTGTTTTATTTAACTCCTAGCTGGTCCTCGCACAGAGTTGCATGCTTCCTGTGCCTGGGCATGCAAATTCTTAAGAAGCTATATCAGAGCTATTGTAAACCATTTGGAGAACTGCCACATTGATGATGGTGCAAATGTTTCTCTCTGTTGCTCCAGGGGGGACGACAAGAAAGGACATTTTCCACTAAATAACTTTACACTAAATAACTTACACTTACAGTGCTGTTTTCCAGTGAAACAGGGGATAGATGACCCACCTATTAGGGGTGCTATAGTGCAATATTTTTTGCATTAACATGGGAGTTAGATTAATTGGCCTTTGAGATCCCTTCTGACTCTAATACTCTATTCTTGCCTTTGGGGCATGACTGTCTTGCTAAAACATTCCTAGCATCAGTTGCTGGAGATGCTATTCTTCAGAGTCCACCTTCCTCCATAGGTCCTTTAGAAATCAGTGTGCCATATCCAATGTTCTCTGCCCACCTGCTCAAGAGCTCCTCTGATAGGAATCCAATGCAGTGATTGTGCTAGCGGAAGCTTGCGTGAAACAGCTGGTTACTGAGCAATCCATTAAGCAACTTTTTTTGCCAATGTACTTGTTTTTCTATGTGCAAAATGTTTCTTCCAGCATGACAAGCTTATCACTAAGTGAATTTAACTTACTGCTACGTGGGCTATAGCCCAGGATGGGGTGAGGATGCATCTGATTTCTGATATGCATGTGTGTAACTGCAGGGGAAATAAGGTTGCATACCATGCCTAGTTTGTCATATTGGACACTGCAAATGCGGCGGTGCATTCTGAAGTGTGATGTCCCCCTCTGCCCTTGCATTTTTAACTTTTGATGTAAGTATTCATAGAGGGTTTTCCCCCTGCCTCTCCTCAATAGTCAGCAGAAACTACTGAAGGCCTAGTTGATTTCCCAAATGTACTTGGAAGTTACCAACTGCATGCAGAAACTGCTACAGCCTTCTTTTGCTTCTGTGCAGGGAGAAAGTCCCAGAGCAGAACAGACCTTCTGCAGAATACACAATAACTTTGTCACAATTGTGGATATCAAACAAAGTGTTTAGCAGCTGCAACACCTTTATCCCAGAGTTATGCACTGAGCAATCAGTTTTCTGGAAGTGTAGCCTTGCCGCTCACAATGCAATTCTCATGCGCATTCTTAATATTACCGTATTTATTATTTGTATGCCACTTAATACCAAAATAGGCATCTAAGAAGTTTACAACGAAAAGAAAAGGTTACACAAAGATTAATGTATGAACCTCCATAATTAAAATTAACAATCAAACAATCAAATTGTAACATAAAAGAAACAGTCATGATTAAAACATGTAATAAGACAATCCCATTAACACAATGTATCAATCAAAATATTTGGGGCACCCTCTTTTGAAGCAATAGTTAGCTTGGATATAATGAACAATGCATGGGACGCGGGTGGCACTGTGGGTTAAACCACAGAGCCTAGGGCTTGCCGATCAGAAGGTCGGCGGTTCGAATCCCCACGATGGGGTGAGCTCCTGTTGTTCGGTCCCTGCTCCTGCCAACCTAGCAGTTCAAAAGCACGTCAAAGTGCAAATAGATAAATAGGTACCACTCCAGCAGGAAGGTAAATGGTGTTTCCATGCGCTGCTCTTGTTCGCCAGGCTTGAAGAAAGCGACCCTATTCCCAAGTGCCTCCATCTCTAACCCCGCTTGCTCTGGGAGCTCTTTTCAAGAGCTTACTGGGGCACAGATTTTCCAGCATTTCACATGTCCAAGCTGCTGTGACAAGGGAACTGAAAGCAGTACAAAAAGAGGACTTCTCCAGAAGTTTCCAACAGTTCTACAAAATGTTGTCAATGGTGCATTGTATCAGAGGGGGCCTACTTTGAATGCCTGTAGGGTTGTATGTTCGAATATTTCACACTGTCCAATTTCTGTGACCATTCACTGAACTTTCCGGCCACACTTTGTATATGGGAACAAGTTGTCCCCATTGGACTGGGATACTTTCCTCCAAGCAATTCTACAATTCCATGATTCTGTGTCACTTTTTGATCTGGGGTAGCTAGGTACATCTTTCACTGCTGGCACTGATAAAAGCCACTGGCAAGCAGTTGACTCTTGGAGGAGATTGTTTTAAGGCTGCCCTCTGAGCTGAACAATGGTAAGTAAGGCAAACAGAGAGCAAAGCTTTGGCTAATTGAACCCACCCACACCACATAAGTCTTCTACGTTCATTGCTGCTGGGGAGGAACCTGTGCCAGAAACACAGCAGGCAAATTAAAAAGAGATGGGAAAATATCTAGTGATTTAGATTGGCCAAATCACAAGGGCCTATTCCAAACAAATGCCAGATTTGCTGTGTCTGTGTTACATAGCCATCCACTGATCAGGGACCCAGATTGCCAGGAACACCTAATCATTATTCCTTGCAACTCCTCTTTGTATTTTTCATTGGCTAGGAACTGTTACGGTTCCCCACACAAGCTCTGGATCTGGGCGCAAGCAGTTCCAGGAAGGCATGGGACCATCAGACTCAGTATGAAAGTCATCAGTCTCTGGCTGCCGAGTTGCTAGTATAACAGCCCTTTGATGTATCTCTTTGATGGAGATGAAGAGCTCAGCGGTGGCACATCTGCATTCCATGGAGAAGGTCCAAGGTTCAATCTCTGGCATCACCAAGTATGGCTGGGAGAGGTCCCTGACTGAAATCTTGGAGAAGTGCTGGCCGTCACTATAGATAGACATTAAGCTACATGGACCATGTTCTTATCAGTGGCGAAGCTGCATCCTCTGCTACCGGGGGCAGACAGCAGGCATGGGTGTGGCTGGCGCCCCCAGGGGCATGGCACGCTGTCCACGAGGGCATGGCGCGCCACCCGCAGGGGCGTGGTGCACGTTCTGGGGCTGTGGCGCGCTGGTGTGCAGGGGGGGGTGCACGGCGCTGTTAGGATATAGTTCTGTTCCACCTTAAAAGAGTACAGGCATGTGTCTCACATGCCTGTTTACTTCCAGCACACATCTGCTGGGATCTTCTGCTTGTATATAGTTTTTGCATTGCTGCTGTTTTGCTGGAGACGAAGGGAAGCAGACATGTCTTCCTTTGTTCCTGAACTATGCTGAGTAAAATTCTGTACATTACGCTTACACATTTCTCTGTCCCCCTCTTCTGCTGTGAGAAGATTTAGTCACTCTGCTGATAGAGCATGCATGGGTTTCTAAACGTATCTGTCACCGATTGATTCTGTTCCAAGGGAGACCGGCTGCCGGCCGGTGGCTGGAGCCAGCTGGGGGCCTGCCTGATGCCCCCGTCTTCCCAGCAGTATCCCAACAGGTGCATGTCCAGGGGGGCTGCCGTGATGGCGCCCTACCAGAATAGTGGTGCCAGGGGCAGTCTGCTCCCTCCACCCCACCCCACCCCCGTTCCTCCACCAGTGGTTCTTATGCAGCTCCTCGCTTTAAAAGGACCAGCCTTACTTTGTAGCAGGGTTGAAGCAACCTGCTCCATACAACCCACTGTGGTGGGAGGGATGAAGCCAGGAACTGGTGCCTGAATAGTGCAAGACTTTTTAAAAGCACAGAGTCTAGCAGGAGAGTAGGTTGGGTGCGACAGCCTTGGGGGGTTTGCTTCAGGCAGCAAAATAAGATAGACAAATCTGTCCGTTTCAGTTTCTCTCAATATCTCATCTATCCAACCTTAAGTCAGCATTTTAGTGAGAATTTTTGCCTAATATATGCACATTTCAAAACAATATAGTGTATTTGTGTATGTTATTTTCCTGTGGCACACTGCAGTACAAGTGCGAAGGTGCAGACACATCATTCCCCAACCCTGTCTTCCCAACCTGAACCCACAATCAGGATTAGAACCACCGTAAAAAACAGCGCCACCAGCTCCCAGTTCCATGAAGACAAAGCACTGTGGTTAATGATATTGACAGCTACCAGGAGAACAGCAAGACCAAGGCAAATTCCATCCATAAACCACTCATCAACCCAGGCTGAAAAGGTAATAATCACTTTCCTCCAAGAGTGTCTGTAGCTGGGATACTTGTGACCAGGCGATAGATGTCAAATATCCAGGTCCAAGGAAAGCTTTTTGTAAGCAGTGCCCATGTTCAGTGGTGGAACTTGGGTCTCCATTTTCAGCGGCTCCCTGTGCAATGCTGAAATTGGGTGTGACCCACCACCTCGCACCTTCCATTCCTCATCATAGTTGCAGTGCCCCCTGTGGCACCACTGAGGCGCTACGCCTCTGCCACCTCTGCCACATTGTACCATCCTGACACCTGTCAGCCACACACCCTTGCACCAACAGTCATTAATCACTCCCTGGACTCCCCTGCCCACCCACCCCCAGCAAGGGTCAAGAGAGGGTGTCATGGGCTGAACAAGTATGGTTTGGAATACCAGTTCCAGGTGAAGACAAGCAAGGAAGAGTCCAAATAGGACCAAATTAATGCCCAAGGTGGGACGTGGGTGGCGCTGTGGGTTAAACCACAGAGCCTAGGACTTGCCGATCAGAAGGTCGGTGGTTTGAATCCCCGCGACGGGGTGAGCTCCCGTTGCTCGGTCCCTGCTCCTGCCAACCTAGCAGTTCGAAAGCACGTCAAAGTGCAAGTAGATAAATAGGTACCACTCTGGCGGGAAGGTAAACGCCGTTTTCGTGCTCTGCTCTGGTTCGCCAGAAGTGGTTTAGTCATGCTGGCCACATGACCCGGAAGCTGTACGCCGGCTCCCTCGGCCAATAAAGCGAGATGAGCACCACAACCCCAGAGTTGGCCACGACTGGACCTAATGGTCAGGGCTCCATTTACCTTTACCTTTAATGCCCAAGGTTGCCATGTGACGTGTTGGTCCTAGCTATGCTTTTGAAAGTGTGCACATTCTACCTACACTATTTGATCATTTCATCACCAGTCTGCTTTGCCACCACTACTTTCAATAAAATTATATTCTAAAGAAAGCTGAAGCAGTAGGGGTTTTTGTTTTCTTCTTCTTCAATAGTTGAATAGATACTCCTGAAATTAAAGCAATCTCTGCAGATTTTGGTTGCTTTAAAGGTTGGTTGCTTTAAAAAAAAAATGGGAAAGGGAGCAGGGAGATCGCTATTTTTTAAAAAAATTGCAGCAATTTGCCAGCATGTTGCAGGCCGATTCAGGGATGCTTCTCTCTTCGCCCCCCCCCCCCATCAATCTGCTTCTAATGATGCTCCAAATGCCGTAATGGATGTAGCATCCCTGCTTTGACCTAAATTGGATTAGATGCCTCACTAATGCGATGTCGGCAAGTCAAATCAGCCCTTAATGCCACCAGGACGAACCTGTGGGGAATATCTGATCACTAATGCCCGCCCATGAGTTGGAAGAGAAACCCTATCTTTTGATTTAATAAAACCATTTTTATATTTCCCAAAGGTGGTTACATGTTAGAGCAAGATCAGCTAATTAGCAGAATTACTCTCTCTCTCTCTCTTTTAAATGGAAAGCTTCAGGACTCGCTGCTAAATTAGAACATACGAACCCCTGCAATCCTATAGAATCTGGCAGTTTCTCGCACACAGCCTTTCTGATAATTCTAAGCATCGTTGCGGCCCACAGAAGGATTTGGTCTTCGCCGTTCAGGGACTGAACTTAATGATGTGATTGAATCTCATAAAACATTGCTGCTAAAGAACTTAGGAAACATAAAAGGCATATATCCTTAATAAGTCCTATTAGGCTTGACTCACCTGGGCCTTTTTCAGCCGCATCACATTCATATTTAAACAAAGGGGGGGTGGCAACTGTTCTAATTTTAGACAGTCATGACTGGCAGGCTTGCACTCTGTTGTTGCAGAGATTTAAAGCCCTAAACAGCCTTGGCCCAGTATATCTGAAGGAGCATCTCCACCCCCATCGTTCAGACCAGACACTGAGGTCCAGCTCCGAGGGCCTTTCTGGTGGTTCCTTCACTGCGAGAAGTGGAGCTTCAGGGAACCAGACAGAGGGCCTTCTTAGTAGTGGTGCCCAGCCTGTGGAATTCCTACCCATCAGATGTCAAGGAGATGAGTAGCTATACAACTGAAAATGAGCAAGGTCGCAACCAAAGAAGAATGGCAACTTAAACTGATGGAATATGCGCAGCTTGCGGACCTAACATATAGAATAAGAGAACAAGAAGAACATACGTTTAAAGATTGGAAAACGTTTCTTGAATATATGGAGGAAAATTGTGTATATTTGAAAACGTGGGCAGCATTAAGATAAATTCAACAGTGTAAATAAGTTTTGATGGATGTATTAATGGAATACTGAATGGTTTAGTTTATGTTAAATATGCAGGGATTTATGTTGTGCAAAATGAACCATGGAAAGAGAGGAAGGGAAGTCATTGATATTTTAAGGTTATTTAAGTGAAGATTCTAAAATGTAAAACAGAAATTTAATAAAAAACACTTTTTTAAAAAAAAAGAGATGTAGAAAATTATGCATTGTGCCTAATCAACCCCAAGGGGGTTGCACAGGATTGCACCCACAGTACTGAATGCAAAGCTTCTGATAGTTACAAGTCATCCATGCAAACCAGGTGGGACCATTAGCAGAGATTTCCCTGAAAATAGCAGTAGTCAAGCAGCTATTTTAGGAATCAGATGGTCTCCTGGACCCAAGTTGTTAAGGGCCTTGTAAACTAATATAATAACCTTGAACATGGCCCAGTGCAGCCAGTGCAACCTGCTGAGCACCAGAGTAACATGCAAGAGGCAGTCTGTCCCTATCAACAGTTTAGCACCCGCTGAAGTTTCTGTACCAGGGTATCCTCATGTTGGTCATCACTGCCTAGTCACTTGGCATCTCCTTTCTTTTTTCTTTGCTTGTCAATGATGTATGTATGTATGTATGTATGTATTAAATAAATAAATAAATAACTCCCCCCCCTTTAATCCAAGGATCAAAGGGCAGTTTACAATACAAAAACATAAAAAACGTTCTTCTTTGGCTTTCACTCATAGCCAAGTAGTATTGTCTTCCATGAACATGGTCTTAACAGTGAGTCCGTAAGTGACTGTGGAGGCCAATTCTGGATCCACATGTCCTTTCACAGTGGGAACATAGGTTTCCAGAGTTGATCATGGTGAGGGTTTGCCAAGCATGCCTTCCTCTTAGCTCATTTCTCCCTTTCGTCCTGAGTACGAGCATCTTCAAAACCCATGACACCTTTGGTAAAGTCTGTTCTCCAATTGGAGCACTCACAGGCCAATTATCAGTGGTTATGCTTTAAACCTCTTTTGTTTTTTTGTTTTTTTAAATTTTTATTGGGTTTTCTGCTTTTATAGAAACAAAACACACACAAAGAAAAAACACAAGACAAAAACATGTATAAAATCAGCAAATCCCCGTTTCATAACCTTGTTCCCTGACTTCCCCCCACCCCCCCTCGTGCATCCCAGTTCCCAAGATTATATCAGCAAGTTGGTATTTCTCCTCTTAACCATCTTATTCATCTTATTGCCTCTTTTATAATAAAAAATTGATTTTCCTAAGTTGGACTTAAATTCTCTTCCATCGATTTTTCATTTTATCTTAATTAAAAGTCATATTAACCAAACCTAAAAGTCTTAAGAGTTTTTAAGAATCTCCTCTTCCCTCCCTCCCATCTCCGGTTTTTGTCCCTTCCCAATAGAGATCCAAAGTCGAGATTCTCAGCCTGGGTTCCTCACGTCCGAGGCTTTCAAGTCTCTTTCCGTCCCTCTCCGCCGGTCTTGTTGGTAGTCCTTTATGTCAGTCGTCGAGTCTGGAAAAAGTTCTTTCACCATCAAAATATATTCTTTTCCCACAAGGAGATTTGAAAGTAACTGCTGAAAAATTTCCACAAAGCCTGTGTCTTCAGAATCAAAGTCCAAACGGAGGCCCCAATCATATTTCTTTATTTTAAGTTCCTGTGTTCCATATTGTCCCGGGACCTCCTCCTTCTTCTTCTGTGTCTTTCGCAGACTTGTGGTAGATATGTTCCCAGAGTCTCCTTGCTTGTGTTCCACAGATGTCAGCTTTTGGTTGTTGTTTCCCAAGGTTACTTCCTCTTTTTCTTGTTGTTTAGTCTCCTCCACCTCTGTACCTCTTTTGTTATTTCACCTTCCATTCTTAAGTTGGGAATAGAATACAGTGGTACCTCGGGTTAAGAACTTAATTTGTTCTGGAGGTCTGTTCTTAACCTGAAACTGTTCTTAAGCTGAAGCACCACGTTAGCTAATGGGGCCTCCTGCTGCCGCTGCCACCGCCTGATTTCTGTTCTCATCCTGAAGCAAAGTTCTTAACCCAAGGTACTATTTCTGGATTAGCGGAGTCTGTAACCTGAAGCGTCTGTAACCCAAGGTACCACTGTAGTTCCTTTGGCAGACAATAATCAGGCATCTGAATGATATGCCCAGTCCAACGAAGTTGAGTGGGAAGTTTTAATCTAGCTTTTTAAAAACAGAATTGCCTTTAATATATATTTTTTAATTCTGGTTTTAATGTATTATGTGTTTGTTTACAATATTGTAAGTTGCTTTGAGCTGTTGTGGCAAAAAAGCAACCAATAAATTTAATGAATAAGTGACGAAGGAGGACATGGCTGTTGCTGTGTGTTCTTGTCATGGTTTGCATGCATGGAGAAGACAAGTGAGAAGGCAAGCAACAGCAAAGGGGAGGAGAAGGAGTCTCTGATGGTCAGCTGCATGGGCCTTGGCAGGGGCCCAGTGAGGCCAAACCTTGATGTCCACCCTGCATGGAAGTGTAAGTGTAGCTACACTGCAGTGAATGTTGAAATCACTCCTGGATGATGTGCAGCCAGCAGTACATGCTCCATGACACAGGGCACTGCTAGCTGGAATGGCAAATCCCATTATTCTTAAGAGACACCAGCTGTGATCTTAAAGGCATCTTTGCCAGCAGAGTCTAATAGCTCTAAATGAGGCTGCACACGCACGCATTAAGGAGATTCATTAAGCGTGGCCTGCATCCACTCGATGGTCAATGGAAATTTTGCAAATGATTTCAGCAGGAGCTACAGAACGCTTTATTTATGGAGTTGCAGAAGTACCCAGCCAGCAGTATAGAAACCAAGACGGAGGGGCGATGGGCTGCATTGATATTCCATCTTTCAGACCGTGCTCCATCCTCAGTTCAGGTCTCTCGCCCGACGGGATAAATGTGAAATGATTCATTGTGTGAGCTTTAATCGCTTCGTTCAATAAATCTGCATAAATTTGCCTGCAAGCAAAAGTACAGTTTGGATGGGGAGAGAGAGGAATATTATGGGCTGTATCCAAATAAGTCATCCTGTTCTCACAACTTCTGCTTGTGCAGTGGAACATCATTCCACCTGTGTCTCCCTCCAATATGCCCTGGGGTTTCTCCAGCTCTTCAGAGCAGATTTGGATGGGAATTGAGCGACCATAGGTCCTTGTGTGAACAAAACAACTATGTTGGATATGACCTTCTGCTCGTGATTTTAAGTGATGGACACATGGAGTTTTGGCATCTGTCACTGCTTTAGAAACAGTACTCCCTCCTGCATGTAAGGAAGAAGGAATGGATACCTCTTCCAAGATGGCAACTGCCAACCATAATTTTTGTAACTACTTGTATTAAATAATAATACAGGGTTGAACTTTGGTTCAATCAAAAGATGAAGACCCTTATTCTGTATACACCACCAATGTCTCACATCATATGTATCTGATATATAGAAAAGACTTTACAGCCTGAGAAAAGAGACAATGTACTTTTGTAAACTAATCTTTAATAAAAATATTAAATCTTTAATAAAAATAAATCTTTAATAAAAATATTTTTTAAAAGGAAAAAAAAAGATGAAGAACATTGGGCAGCAGCCCAAATGGAGACCACATTTTTATGGAGAAGTGATTGTAAAAAATGCAAAACTGGTATTTTGGGGTCTGAAAGGCTGTGCTTGTGGACAAACTAACACAACATTGCAGAGTACTCAGAACTAAATTTTATGATGACTATTCACCCTTAATTTATTTATAAATGGAAATAATACTAATAATACCAATACTAATAATAGATTTATTTCACTTATTCCTTACCGGAAGAACCTAGATCACCTTCTGTTCAGTGAGCTTTTATCTCAATATCCTGGATTTTCCTTATTTAAGGATCATGTAACTGACTCTCTCCAAAGTTGTTAACTTTGCAAGTTTGCTGTTGTAATCGACCCTACATGTTTTTTATTTATAGATATATTATTTCCCAAAGTATGTAGTGAGTTCACTTACATGTGTTTTCCCTCCCTCTCAACATGATATTTGCAACATTTTGATGGCTTTATATCAGTTTGTTTGCTTTAATGTTTTGCTGCTGATTTTTTTTTAAGAAAAAGATGAGGGACATCAAAAGAGCCTGAATGGATCAGACCAAAACCCTATCAAGTTCAGCATCTTATTTTGCCACATTCTGACATTTGTTATATACAGAAATAAAGCATCCAATTAGTTCATTTGATGATTTCTTAAATCTAGCAATAATTTCAATTTGAACCTATGTACAGTGGGCAGTAGAATAAGTAACTGTGCCCCTGAAGGACCAGGTGCGCAGCCTGGGAGTCATTTAGCCTGGGAGTCCTTTTGGATTCACAGCTGTCCATGGAGGCACAGGTCAATTCTGTGTCCAGGGCAGCTGTCTACAAGCTCCATCTGGTACGCAGGCTGAGACCCTACCTGCCCGCAGACTGCCTCACCAGAGTGGTGCCTGCTACCTTTGAAGGTGACCTGGAAACTACAACTAATCCAGAATGCTAGACTGGTTTGTTATTATGGTTTGTTGGAAAAGATTATGTAAGGAAAACAATAAAAATTTAATTTAAAAAAACAACACAGAATGCTAGACTGGTGACTGGGGGTGGCCACCAAGACCATATAATACCGGTCCTGAAAGACCTACATTGGCTCCTGGTACGTTTCCGAGCACAATTCAAAGTGTTGGTGTTGATCTTTAACCCTCAGCCCAGTATACATGAAGGAGTGTCTCCACCCCCATCATTCTGCCCGGACACTGAGGTCCAGCGCCGAGGGCCTTCTGGCGGTTCCCTCGCTGCGAGAAACCAAGTTACAGGGAACCAGGCAGAGGGTCTTCTAGGTAGTGGCTCCCACCCTGTGGAATGTCCTCCCATCAGATGTCAAAGAGATAAACAACTACCTGACAGTTAGAAGACATGTGAAGGCAGCCCTGTTTAGGGAAGTTTTTAATGTGTGACATTTTAATGTATTTTTAATCTTTGTTGGAAGCCGCCCAGAGTGGCTGGGGAAACCCAGCCAGATGGGCGGGGTACAAAGAATAAATTACTATTACTAAGGCAGACAGTATAAGACATCATTCTCCAACCTCCAGATATTTTGGATTACAAGTCCCATCATGCATGCTCATGGTCCAGAATGACTGGACTCAGTGTAAGACAGTTTCCCATGTAAAGCCGGAGAATTTCCCCCATTCAATTGCCTTTTGTTCACTCTGTCAGGACTGACAGGGTTGTGTTTCTTTTTTCACATGCACAGTCATCTCAGCCTTTTAGATCCTGGAGTTTGACAAGCGCTGGGTCTAAGTAGCCTTGTCAGCTACCACCTTACAGTTTCACTGACCAGATTTCTTACAAATGGTGCATCTCTCGCCTGCAGGGATGACAAATGGGCCTACCCTTGGGCTGGCCCCAAAATACTGAAGTATTAAACGATGATATAAAAGGCTGATTTCAGGTCTTTGTCAGAGATTTATGTATGTATGTCATGGCAATATTTCTGCCAGCCCCAAGGTACAGGGAACAGTAACGGGGGAGCGCCAAGCTGCAGAGAAAGGGTCGTATGAAATGCTGCAGCCATTAAACCAAGTAAAAGCCATTTAAAGAATGGGAAAAATACTTGTCATAAATAAGGAGACCCAGCTGAGCTTAGGTACATAGAAAGCTGTCTTATGGTCTGAGCCATGTAGATCAGTATAGCCTACCCTGGCCAGCAGTGGTTTGCTAGAGCCTCCAACACTCTAGGGACGGTCCCAGATTTACAGAAGTCATCCCAGTTTCTGATTTGATCCTGGAATGTCTCGCTTTCCCTTCGGACATCCCTATTTTCTATGGAGAAATGTTGGAGGGTAAGGAGTAGCACGTCCCTATTTTCATTGGTGGAATCTTGGAGGGAATTGAGTCATGTGACCGCCGAGTCAAGGGCATAAGTAACCAGCCCTGTATAGGGAAGGATTTTTTTTTATGTTCAATGTTTTATTATGTTTTTATATATGTTGGAAGTTGCTCAGAGTGGCTGGGGCAACCCAGCCAGATGGGAGGGATGATGATGATGAAATAAAATAAAATAAAATAAAATATTATTTATTCCCCGTCCACCTGGCTGGGTTTCCCACCAACAGAATATTAAAAACACGATAAAACATCAAATAATTTTTAAAAAATCCCTAAACAGGGCTGCCTTCAGATGTCTTCTAAAAGTCAGATACTTGTTTATTTCTTTGACATCTGCCAGGAGGGCATTCCACAGGGCGGGTGCCACCACCGAGAAGACCCTCTCTGCCTGGTTCCCTGTAGCTTCACTTCTCGCAGAGAGGGAACCGCCAGAAGGCCCTTGGAACTGGACCTCAGTGGATGATGGGGGTGGAGACGCTCCTTCAGGAGCAGAAAAAGAGGCAGGATCACAAAATGATAAGGGCCTGCCTCTCCAGCAGCCCTCCCCGCTCTTCCATCTGCGACTGCCACACATGTTCACAGACAGGAGCTCGCCACACCTCTCCTCTGTTCAGAATGGGAGGGAAGCAAGGGACCCGCAGTGGAGGCTGGTTCATTAAGGCAGCTGGAGCACCACCTCACCAGTGGTCCTTCTGCCCTCTGGCAGTCCCCCCTAGCCAAAGGAATGCACATGACAGGTAGTTAACTGTTTGTTGTCAAAGATAACACTTGCAGTTCTGGATACCTACACGCACCAATCTAGTGTCTCAGCAGCTATTCCCATGTTTCTATGGATAAGTTGCAGCAACAAGGGACCACTCCCCCTCCACCAGCTTATGTACCTTCCCCCAATGGGATGCACACTGGCAGCTGGTGACTGCGCCTGTGTGGCAACTCCCCTTTACAATCCCCTCCTGGCAACACCCAGCCATTCACTTGCCTGACCTGCCTCTTCCTTCTGTTATTTCTACCCATCTTTTGCCCCCCCCCTCCAGCTCTGAAACTTCCCCTGCCTCTAACTGTAGTCTCCTGGCCAGTACAGTACGGGTGGCGCTGTGGTTTAAACAACTGAGCCTCTTGGGCTTGCCGGTCAGAAGTTTGGTGGTTCAAATCCCCACGACGGGTGAGCTCCCGTTGCTCTGCCCCAGCTCCTGTCAACCTAGCAGTTGGAAAGCATGCCAGTGCAAGTAGATAAATAGGTACTGCTGTGGCGGGAAGGTAAGCAATGTTTCTGTGCACTCTGGTTTCCATCACGGCGTTTCGTTGTGCACCAGAAGCGGTTTAGTCCTGCTGGCCACATGGCCCAGAAAGCTGTCTGTGCACAAACACCAGCTCCCTCAGCCTGAAAGTGAGATGAGCGCCACAACCCCATAGTCATCTTTGACTGGACTTAACTGTCCAGGGGTCCTTTACCTTTACCTTTTTTTACAGTTTGTAGCAGGAAACCGCCGCCCCCAATCATTCAGTTTGTACAAACTTCACACACACTCACACACTACACACGCTGTGCTTCAGTTATAAATTCATAGAAAATCAACCATACATCGGATTTGCACTGTTCCACTTTTATTTTACTCCATGAAGGAAAGACTACAAAAAGGGGAAGGTTTGATACAGGGCAGCCATAATCCCTTCAGCATACCAGCACATCCACAGGAGCCCTGCCCAGTTGCTATGCCAACCCTGATGGTCCTAGACAGAAGACCATCAAGATCACAAAGAACTTGCATATGGGAGTGGATTCAACACAGACTGGAACAAAGGACAATAATCAGCTCTTCCCTCTGGGGGCAGGAAACTCCAAACTCCCCTCTGTCACCTGGAAAGTACTCATGGGGAGGGGGAAAGGGGGAACCAGCCAGGTGACAGGACACTCAGGTTACCACCACAACTCCTCCCTCAACCCCTCCTTTCTGTGATGTATGAATGATGTTTCTGGGGGTGGGCTTGATCTACAGGATGGGAATTTCAAAAGTCTTTATAAGACCTTGCACATCATTTTTTCTGTGTCCTTCCTCTCTCCTGCAAGTGAGGGGAGCACCCTGTTGCAACAGTTCAATAAAGGCCAAGCCTACAGGCTGCTGTCTTGCTCCAAGTTATCCTGGTTGGTGTCTTTGTTTTTGTCCAAGGGCGCCCTCGGATTTTTCCGTTAACAAGTTCCCCACAAATCATTGATCCCCTTTCCTGAGTCAGAGACTCCAGACGATCTTCTCCTAATGCACAGTCTCCAGTATCCTGCCAGTTCCTGACACCACTTTCTTGATGCGCTGGTCCCGAGGGTTAACCGTGCGGCGAGGTCTGAGTCCAGTTTGAGGTCAAGGTTGCGGTATGGAGGCAGTCCGTCAAAGCTGAAGCTGGGTCCAAGGCAGGGAGTTGGGTGAGGTCAGGAACTCTGGCAGAAGAGCAGGACAGGGTGCAGGCAGGAATAGGCTACCAACAATGTTGCTCCCGCAAACTGGGACTGGGCCGGCTGGCTTTTATCAGCCCTGAGGCATAGGGCAGCCCCGGTCCACAGGTGACTTGCCTCTCCTGGCCTGGAGGTGAGCACTCCTCCTGCGGGAACTTAGTTCCCTCTGCCACTCTGCCCTGAGCCTCTGCAGCTCAGGAGAGGCTGGAGGGTTACTGGACCCAGAGGCAACCTCCTCTTCCCCTGACGGGGCTGAGAGTGGAGCACCTGCAGGCAATGGGTCCTCCAACACCTCAGGCACCAGAGCAGACTCAGCTGATGCCTGCACCTGAGGATCCAGCACTGGTGAGGACCCTTCAGGCTCATGCCCCAGCCACGGCTCAGCTGGTTCTGGAGGCGGGGACCCATGTGCAGGCTGGGATTCAGGCTCAGCCTCTGGGTCCGAATCCCAGGCCATCACACTTGCTTGCATCTAGCCTAGGCTCAGGCCGTCAGCTTCTTCCTCCTTAGGCTCAATGTTGCCTTTACCGGACACAACAGGAAGGAAGATGGGGACAAAATTAGAACTAGTTGGCTCTGCCTGCCATTGGCTCTGGCGCCACCTGCTGTTGGGCTCCCTGCCTTCTGCCCCACCCAATCGGCACCAGCCATGGCTGGTGTCCAGTCCTGAGATCCAATGAAATGTGAGCATGTTCGATGTGGGCCTATTCAGTATGACAGAGGCTCAGAAGGAAGAGCAAACAATCTCTTGCGCATTGTGGATTTTTGAATGGGGATGCTTATTCTTTCTCAAGCGCCATAGGAGTCCCTCGCAGGCACACTGCCACCTGCCAGTGCCACATTGGTAACGCCCGAGACTGATACCTAGTACTAGTACATGAAACCAACAAATCTCTTCTTTTCTCCCCACTGTGCTTTCTAAAACAAGATTCCCTCACTGCTTCAGGCAGCGTCAACCTCCACGCCACCCCACTAACTGAGCTTAAGGTGTGCTGGAGTCTTCTCTGCAGGGGCAGGTTTGGGGCAACAAGATGGAGACTGCAGATCCCGATATCCTGCTGGGTTCAGCTGTTTCTTGGTTTTCTGAAATATTTACAGCTGGTTCTGAAGAATTCAGAAATAACATGTTTACAAATATGCCCTCCTGGAAACAGTTTTCAGCCGAACACAGGTTTTCTGTACGTTTTTATTCTATTCTAATTATCATTTTGTTGTTATTTTGTAATGTAGTAGTAAGTTCTAACGGCATGCTGATTTTCTTCCTTTATTTGGAATAGGGGAAACCTGGTAGGAAGACCCCTATGAATGTAGGTTTAAACAATAAAAATAGGAGCTTTTAAATTTCGATTTTCATTTTGAGTATTTGTTGCAAACTGAAAATTCCAGTCCAGGAAGTTGCCCTATACTGAGTCAGACCATTGGTCCATCTAAGCTCAGTATTGTCCATGCTGATTGGCAGTGGTTTCTCCTTGTTTTCTCCCAGTCCTTCCTGGAAATGCCAGTGATTGACCTGGGACCTTCTGCGTGCCTCTAAAGTTTAACCAGCATTGCTTCAATCTTATTTATTGCATTTGCAACAATGACAACAATCTCATTCTAATATCTGTTATTTACAGGAATAAAACATCCAATTGATTCATTTAAGGATTTGTTAAATCTAACAATGGTTTCAGTTTGAAAGTGGATGTTGTTGTTGTTGTTGTTGTTGTTTATACCCTGCCCTCCCTAGCCAATACCGGGCTCAGGGCAGCTAACACCCAATATAAAAACAAATTGATTGAAATACAACTTAAAAACAAGATTAAAATACAACATTAAACATTAAAACATTAAAATACAGCCTAATTTCAATGGAAACTCAAATCAAAAACTTTTTGGGGGATGAAAACATCAAGTCTTCACCAGGCTAACTACCCAGACTGGTCCTACATGGGCCAGAAAAAAGCCAGGGAAGTCCCCAAATAGGAGTTCCATCACAGAAGGAGAAAGGAAAAAAGAAGAGGGGGAGGGAATCAAATTGATTCCAAGCCGAAGGCCAGGCAGAACAAATCTGTCTTACAGGCCCTGCGGAAATAAATCAGATCCTTCAAGGCCCTGGTCTCATGAACCAGAGCGTTCCACCAGGCCGGAGCCAGTGTTGAAAAGGCCCTGGCTCTGGTTGAGGCTAATTTGACTTCCTTAGAGCCCGGAACCACTAGGGTGTTGCTATTTATGGAGAGGCAGTCCCATAGGTACGAGAGTCCTAGGCTTATGACAGCTTTCCTTCATCTGGTATCTTCCAGACATTTTGGACTACAAGTCCCATCATTCATGATAGTTGTCCATGCTGGCTGGAGCTGATAGGGGTTGGAGTCCAACTAGAAGTGGCTTGCTGGGTGGGCCAAAGCTGCAAGGCAGCTTCCTGGCAGCTAGTTCACTGTTACTAGTACACTGTTGACACAGTACGCCACAATGGACTCTCTGCCACCTCATTCCTTCTTCTCTCCAGCACATGGAGGGTCCAGGTTGAGGAAGACTGGTATAGTAGTAGTCTCTTCAATTCCACAGAGACATAAAAACATTCAGCAAAACGAATACCTGGAAATCTTTCTTGTAACAGTACAGGACACTTTCTGCCAGTAGCAACAGCAAACCACAATGGAAGCTACGCAGTTTACTCACAAAATGAAAACCAGGATTGGGGGAGGGGGAGTCCAAAAAAGATAGAATTACTGTAAAATAATGATAATATGGAATTATACAAGGAGGTTTGGCTTTCCTCCACAAGATCTGTACTCAATGACTTGAAGAAGCAACCATTTCATAAAAGTCAGCCTTGATTTGTTTGATATACAATTATTGAAATTTTAATAAGGATTGTGCAGAGATTCTGGAACATCACACACAGTCGGTGTGGAATAGTAAGTTTATTGCAGCAGACTCTGACAGCGACTCATAAAAATGAATGACAATCTATATCATAACATCTCGTCGCCTCTTCCGCATGCTAATAGCTCACTTTGTCTTTCTTTAGCATAGTAAGGCAGACGACGTACCCAATATTCAACTCCAAAATGAAGATTTGGGGGGGAAATGATTTGGAGCAAGAACGTCACATTTAAGAGAGATGCAAACAACACATATAAAGTTTCAATTAAAGTCCTCTTAGGAAGCCTTTTATTATGTCAAAGCCTTGATACTCTTACAAGCTGAGTGTTTGCATTTTTTCAATATATTTTATAACCTCTTCTTCTGGCAAGTTCTTCAGTGTTCCTCATTATTCCTTCTCATGCTACTATTTGTTTTCTGAGCTCACTGGCAAAAGATGGCACTGTACAAATTTACACATTTGTTGCACAAAAATGCATTTTTTTCTCAATATGGAATCATTCATGTTGATCCTCAATATGCTGCTTTCTGTCGCAGTGGTTCCCAAACTTTTTTGAGCTACCGCTGTCTTAGTTCCATAGATTCATCCTCAGTGCCCCCTACCCTATAAAAAGCATTATTCATAATAGTGGTTTGCCTGCTAAGGAATAGAAGAATACAATAAAATTAAAAGCAGTAACAATTAATTGCACTTATTAAAAATCAAATTAAAAATATTTAGGTTAATTAATCCAACAAAATTGATTAGCTTGATCCAGTGATACCAGCTTTTCAAAGTCTGATTGTCACTCACACCTCCAGTGCCCCCCCCCCACCGGCCACTTGCTTACTTCTTAGGCAATCCCTGTTAGGATTCTTGCTCCGTGCTTGCAGTCATGCGATTGTTGTTTTATCACATGACGGTGTATGTTTTCATTCCACATAGTGGGAAGTGACGGAGACAGGATGTTTTGTATTACTGTGTTCCGTGATGTGGGACTATTGTCCTTTGTTTCTTTCTCTCTGCTGTTGGATGAGAAAGAGGAAGGAGCTAAGTCAGAATGCTCCAAGTGTATTATATGTAAATAAAGTAGATTAGCCAAAATGCTGTGCTGCTGAGTTCTGTTACGCAAACTGCAAATACTCTGCAGGATCCTAAGTGTGCTAATGCCTCTTGGTATCAGTTGCTATGATGTTTGGGCTGGAGAAAGCTTTGAAGCTCCCAAACGAACAACCATGAGGGAGACAACATGCCAGTTGGGCATGTGTCTCTGCCAGGGTCCTACACGTAGGACGATCCTAACACCCACCCACTTGAAAATCTTCCCCTTTGGTCCCTAATACAGCACTCCCCACCCCACCCACTGCTGGGACTGCCCAGAGCTATTTTCAAATGGACACACTTTGTGGAGTAAGTCAGAATCCATCTGCAATGAGCTTTTCTATTCAGAATGAAACCAGTTGTCATGAAGCTCTTTGCAGGGACAAAAAAATATACAGTTGGTCTAATTTGTGGGTAGACTGCATAGGAAAAATGTACTCGGTCTCTGTTGATTCTAGAATTAAATGTCCATACAAAGCCCCTTTCTGGATCACTTTCACATGCTACAAAAAAGTTGGAGGACTGTGGAAACTCAGGCCAAAGGCAAATGTGGGTCTCCAGGCTGTTCCATTTAGCTCCCAGGGCTTTGCTTGGGCCATACTCCCCTCCCAGATTGGTGGGCAATAAAAGCAAGTCCATAGAAGGTGTACCCCAGTGTCAATCAGCTGACTGCTACTGTTGCCATTGGCATCATCTGTCTTGAGAGACAATGGAGTGCGCCTCCGGGGGTGAAGTCAAACTATGAGTTAGCAGCACAAAAGTGATCTCCTTGGGGTGCAAGTGTGTGTGGAGGCCCTGGGGTGCCCAGAAGACAATACCCTACTCTTGGCTTCACTGAAATGGCCCAAAGGAATGCAAAGCAATATGTATGGCACCAGCGTGGCTGCGGGAATTGCCGGAAGGAGGTTTACAAGGAATCATCCAACCATCTTAGGGACTCCACTCCAAATTTGTGCAGGGTTTACTCCTTAGGTCTTTTTTCTCCCAAAATATCCTGCAAGGCAGAAAAGGTTTAGGAACAGTTTTCCTTCTCCTAGAGAGGCTACCTTCCCAGCTTGACAAGCCCCATCTGCCCCACACTTCCCTTTACAGCAGGGGTGCCCAAACTTTTTTCAAAGAGGGCCAGATTTGATGAACTGAACTTGCGTGAGGGCCGACCAAAGCTTTTTTTTACAATTTTACCCCAATAAATAAACTGCCATAGGGGCCAGATTAGGCCCCCAAAATGGACTTTGGGCATGCCTGCTCTACAGCATGTGCAGAAGCCACCTTCTTGACCATTGGACCCACTATTGGTCTTGTCTGTTCAATCATACTCTGTCTTTGCATGCGGAGTAAATCCCTAACTCACTGAAGGTTTGAGACCCACTGGCTAACCTCACCTGGTTTAGCTGGCCAGTTGAAGCCATTCCCTGTGTGTGGCCAATGTCACATGCTGACAGCTTCTAGGAGCCACAGGTGAGAGTTGAGTGCAGGGTGAGGACCAAAGTGTGCTAGTCCCGTGGGTTACACGAGAGGCAAAGTCCAAGTCCAGTCTGTGGTCAAAGGTGCAACATGGAGGCAGTCCATAGTAGCTGAAGCTGGGTGCAGGGCAGGGAGTTGGGTGAAGTCAGGAACAGGCTTGCAAGCAGGGAGCGATGGTTGGTCAGGAGCTCAGGCAGGAACTAGCAACCAACAATGTTGCTCCCGCAACTTGGGACTGGGGCTGGCCAGCTTTTATCTGCCCTGAGGCATAGGGCAGCCCCGATCCTCTGGTGACTTGCCTCTCCTGGCCTGGAGGCAAGCACTCCTCCTGCGGCAACTTAGTTCCCTGAGCCTCTCTGCCCTGAGCCTCTGCAGCTCAGGAGAGGCTGGAGGGTTACCGGACCCAGAGGCAACCTCAGCTTCCCCTGACGGGGCTGAGAGTGGAGCACCTGCAGGCAATGGGTCCTCCATCACCTCAGGAGCCAGACTCAGCTGATGCCTGCACCTGAGGATCCAGCACAGGTGAGGACCCTTCAGGCTCAAGCCCCAGCCCCTGCTCAGCTGGTTCTGGAGGCGGGGAATCCTGTGCAGGCTGGGATCCCTCATGTTCAGCCTCCGAGTCCGAATCCCAGGCCATCACACAAAGGTGGACAAACTACCCCAGAAGGAGCACAATATGTCCTCCACCCGAGGTACTACCTCTTTCCTAACACCTCATACACCCTGACTGCCACTGATGGTGCACATTCAAAAGGGCTCAGGGCTTATCCATATGCCAGCAGGCATGGGATTCTGCAGACAGCTTGCTGCACCTACAGTTGGACAAAGCAGGGGTTGCAGCATTCTCTGAAAGCTGACTGGCGCTGAAAGCATGCCTGCAAAGCAGCTCATCTGCATCATCATAATGTTAGGTGATTGAGAGGTGGGCTGCTCCACCCACCTGCCGTAGGGGAGGTCCAGATCTGGCCTACCAGCCAGAAAAATTTCCACATCCTGTTCAACCTAAGAAGCCGTCCTCGTAGTTCAGAGATTAGCTACCATCTTTTCTGGTTCAAGCCTGCAGGAGTTATTGGGCCCATCACACATTAGCCACTCACAGGAGCAATGCACCTGCCAACAGCTGAAAATTCAAAGAACTAAATTAGTGGATGTGGACATCTTAAAAACATTATCATAGGACTCGAGGTAGCTATCCACCATGATACAGATTGGCGTGTATGTATGTTATGTCTTCTCTTTCCTGTTAATTAAATGTAGCTGTCTCAGGTCTACTGCTTGCCTGGGCTTATCTGCTCTTTGGGGATGCTAATACTAGTTTTGTTAGTCTTGTTTATCTGCTTTCTCGTACTGTTTATCTCCCACCATTTATTTGTGGAATTGTTGTTGCAAAGAGTTGACACACTCCAAATATGCCGCCTGCAGCCCTCACTCCCACCCACATCCAACGTTTGCATTTTACCGTCTTCCCTTGGGTAACATTATTCATTCTCCTTGTTTGGAACATCATTGGTATGCAGAAAATACTTCCATATACTTTCCCGGTCCCTACAGATGGCATAAAGTGGTTGATCTTTTTGCATAATTTTCCTGTGTGATATTCATTCTTGGATATCTTCAAATTTCTCTTAAAATGAGCAGGTAGAATATAATCAAGCTTCTATTGAAATCATGACTTTCCATTCAAAGGCTTTCTGATACTCTGCCTCTGAGGCTGATCATTCACTGTTGAAACAGTGGCGTTCGGCTTTTAAAACAAAATCTCTGTTAACTATTTTAGGCTCTGCTGCTGTTGTTTTTCTCTGCGTGAAATATCAGTGATGTGGGCAATACAGCCTTCTACTCAGAATGATCTTGGACTTTGCCATGCATTTGCTGTTTAGTCACTTGATGAAGGAAGTTAAAAGGGCCAACTATCAGAGTAGGAAACAGAAAGCCTAAACTTCTCATTCAAATGACTCTGATTACTTTGTCAATGCAATTACAATGATATTCTCATTCAGGTTTCTTTTAATCTATATTATTTTCTAATTACAGTTTTGTTATCTTACCTTGCTATGTTTTGATTTGAAGTTCAGAATATCATTTTCCATATGGAGATAATGATATGCTTTGAAGGAAGCAGTGTACATCAATAAACAAACAGATAAGTTTCAGTTACAATCCTAGTCCTGTGGTTTTAATCACTGGTTAGCCGTTACACCCTGACCCACTAGATAACTTTCAATGCCTGATTAGGTCACAGAATTAGCTCAAAGCAGACAGTACATCACATTTGCCCACTTTGGTCTTAGTGCTGCCTAATCTCCTAGCAAGGGATGATGAAGAAATTCTCCAAATTGACATTTATGCATATATTTAGAGTGTTCTGGTCCACCCCAGAGCTACCCACCCCTGATCTTACGCGTTCTGTCAGTTTTCATGGCAAATAACTTATAGGTTTTGGTTCTGTCAAATGACATCTCTCACCATTAGCTACTGTGACAACTTATCAGCTTTACTTGGACAACTCTTTGCTTATGCAAAGAAGGCCCAGTCTCCCAACAAAATGAAATGTGATGACTTATTTATTTAACGAAAGAAACTGGCTTGAAAATCTTTGCAATCCTCCTCTTTTGCAAACTCAGATTTTACAGCTACAGCATCACAGGGCTGGAAGAGGGGTTGTAGATACATTTTTTTAAAAAAAGAAAAAAAGAAAAATAAGGTTCATGTGTCTCAGCAGGTTAAACATCACTGCAGCAACATACCTGTAGTATGTTACTACTGCCAAGCTACATACAGTGGTACCTTGGGTTAAGTACTTAATTCGTTCTGGAGGTCCGTTTTTAACCTGAAACTGTTCTTAACCTGAAGCACCACTTTAGCTAATGGGGCCTCCTGCGGCCACCATGCCACCGGAGCACGATTTCTGTTCTCATTCTGAAGCAAAGTTCTTAACCCGAGGTACTATTTCTGGGTTAGCAGAGTATGTTGTGAACTGGTCAGTCCAGGTGCAGAAAGCTGGAAGCCTAGAGATGGCTGAAGCCCCCGTTCCTGATGATTTAGCCTCAAGGAGTGCTAGTGAGCAAGTCGGGGGGGGCAGAAAGTTCCAAAGGCAAGTTTGAAAAGTTTTCCACTGAACCTGCTGGAATGAAGCGGCAGTTCAAGGGGGGCGGATCTGGCAAGGAGTGCTTTTCCAGAAGAAGGAGAAGGAGGCCAGCTGGGAGGAGCCCCAGGCAGTGTTTTTCCACTGGAGTGGGCCCATAACCTATGGCACTTTGTTATCAGCCGTGACTCCCGCTAATTGATTTACGAACCTCGATTAGCGATTTTATGGTGCCCGGCACACTTCCGCTCGCAGCTCTTCTTCACGGCTCAGCAGAGTTTCGCACAGCGGTGTAAACTGTCACGTGGCTCGATTCAGCTTCCAGACAAACACACAGAGAGTCCAGGTTTGTCTATTTACAGCTTTTATTCCGATATTTCTCAGGAATTTCCAGGACTATTTGCAGCCATGCCAAAACTGCATCTGTTCCCCACAGAACACAAAGTGGTACTGGCAAACTTTGCCCAAGCTCCTCCCGAGCTTCTAAAATTGACGTCAGAATGGTGTGGCATCATGGGAAGAACTTAACCTGTTAAGTTCCAACTCCAACATATGTAACCTCAAGCGTATGTAACCTGAAGTGTATATAACCTGAGGTACCACTGTATTTGACTGTTAGCTATAATGGCAACAAGTCACTTGTACTTGACCAACTCTTTAGTTATCCGAAGGTCGATACTTCCAACAGTTCTGTTCCTTCTCCATGTGGGGTAGGGATGCATTTGCTACATTCTCCTCCCCTGAAAGAACAGCAGAAATGGACTCTTGCGCAGGGGTAATGTGGGCAACCACTTGGAGTGATTTGCCCCATACAGGAGAATTGGAGACCAGGCTATTTAATCCCACTCCACTAATATTGGAGCCAGAGTGGTGTTTGGGCCTGTCAGGTGCATCAGGGTGAATGTTGGCCAACAGGGCTGTGGTGCGCATATGAATTATGAACACATACACCTTGTTTCTAAATTGTTTGCCATTTAATGGTGGTCCGATAGCACTAACTGCTAATCCCATGTAAGCAGCTGGCATCAGTGTGGGAAAAGACACACACACACCATTCTTATGCTTCCTATAATGTGCTTGCCAGAAGTGGCTCACTAGGTGGCAGAGAGCTGTTACTCTAGCTTCCTGGAAGGTAGGGCTCTGTGCCTCTCCCCATTCTTTACCCAAAAAAAACAAAGTATCAAATAGGTCAGTGCAGTGCAAGCAAACCAACAGAGCAGTCAGCCTGGCTCCACCAATGTGTTTGCACTGCACAGACCTTCCTGCCACCTTGTCCCTCTCACCCAGTAATAACTAAACTTCTGAATGCACAAACACTGGGTGGGGCAGAGCCACGGCACTAAACTTCCTGGTAGGTGGATATATATGTAACCATGTGGGATGATGTATTCTTAATTGTCTGCTTAGGTTAGGGGGAATATAAAAGTTTTCAGCTGGCCTTTAAAAGTTGACACAGAGAGGATGCCTATTGGAACTTTACTAGCAGAACATTCCACAGGACTGGGCAAGGAGACTACAGCTCTGTTTCTTGTCGCTGTCAAACAAGCGTCACCAAGTCAAGGAATGACCAATGACCAATGGGAGGTCAGGGTTCAGGCGCTCTCTGAGGTACCCTGAACCTAACTTGTTCAGGGCTTTGAAAATTAATATAACAACCTGGCTCAGTAGTAGAAGCTCCAGATATACTCTCAAAAATCTCTTGTTGTCTATTGCTACATAGCTGCAACCACGTGTTAAGATGCTTTTAGTATTTGGCTAGCCAATGCCATTATATTCTAATCATTTTTTTTAGTACTCTGGCAGGTAATTACATCCATGGCTGAAGTGTGGAATGATTTACATTAGTCAGAAGAACAGCATGAGAAACATTAGTAAGCATTGCTCAGGAGAACGTGTGCTCTTACTGTTCACTTTTATGCCTAATATTTTACATCTTTCATCAGTGCTCATATATCTGGCTACCCCTTCTCCATCAGGTCCAATGCCCTGCTGTGCCTCACTACAAAACCTTTGCCTCAGATCCTTATCTTCCCAATTTAAAATTGATGCAGGCTTCTTCCCCTTGTTGGTAAAGAGCTATAGCTCTGGAGGCAAAATCTAAAAGAAAAGAGAGGGAAAGTGCCCATGCAAGAATGATAAAAAAAATTATTATTTGTACCTTGTCCATCTGACTGGGTTGCCTCAGTCACTCTGGGCAGCTTCCGGCAAATACAAAAACATATGAAAACATTAAATATTAAAAACTTCCCAATACAGGGCTGCCTTCTGAAGGTTGCATAGTTTCTCATCTCCTTGACATCTGATGGGAGGGCGTTCCATAGGGCGGGCACCACTACCGAGAAGGCCCTCCGCCTGGTTCCCTGTAACATCACTTCTCGGAGTGAGGGAACCACCAGAAGGCTCTCACTGTAACTCTGTATTTGAACCGGAAGTCTCCCAAATTAAATCAAAATATAGCACCACCACCCAAAACTGGCCACAATAGCCTGCTCACTTTTAGAGCCATAAAATGACGAAAGCTGGCAGTGGTGGTGTGGATTTTTGGCTACAGTCAAATGCAACCACCCTTGCCTTTCAGCCCAAATAATTTACCAATGTGGCATAATGGAGTATTGATATCTTAAGAACATAAGAGCATAAGAAAAGGCAGCTGAATCAGGCCAGATGCCCATCAGAGCAAAGTCCATAGTTAAACATAGTTTCAAGAAGGGATGGACAAATCATTCCATTCCCAGTCCATATCTGTTTTGCACATGTTCATTCATAAGTCTAAAAATTAAAATGCAATTTAAAAAACATGCATGAAATATCATATTTAAATGTGTATTTTTTACACAAAAATATGCTTTTCTAAAGGTATGTTCCCTCAAGGTACACTGCTCTCTATGTATTGCATCCTAAGGCGCACGATTTTATATGCATGAACTGCATCACAAAATTCAGAGAAGTACAAAATCCAAAGGAAAACTACAGTCTGATTTGCACATTCATCTGGGAGCTGCAGACCAGGTCACTTCATATAAGAGCAGCTTGCTACTTTAGGAAATGTAAAGCTTGGGAGGCTAATGTATATAAAATGCTTTGAAAACTGTCTGAACGCTGTTCATCACTGAAAAAGGTAACATAACTTTCTAGCAGTGTGATGCCCATGACATCACAGCAGACAAGAGTCCTTCAGATTTAGTATTACATGCACCCCATTAAACAAAATAAAAATAAAATTTTGTTTTATTTTCAAAAATGGTGGATGAAATCACCCTACCTGCCTTATGTAATGGGCTTTGGGCTCCAGTACAGAACTGCTGTCATGAAACCTCACCCACTCTCCCATTAGCATAAAATCTTTCATCTGATTGCCAGCCAACAGGAGGCTTTTTATGACATAAAATGGTGGCTTTTTATTGTTGTGCTTGTTTGAAAAATGGACCCAATTATCTAACTTATAAGGGCTGGATTTATTGGGCTTACTTAAGTCTGCTGGTCTTATTGTTGGGGATATTGCTTTGCCAACACTGTTTTTCGACAAGCATCATAAACTCTGTTTCTTTTCTTTTCCTTTTTATGGTTGCATTAAAATAATTTGTTCTAAATTCTTATTATTTTAACAGAGGATGTTGTATAAACTCAAGCACATTGAGTATCAAATATTGACTTTTCCTTTAGACAGTCAGATTCATTATCTAGGAGGAATTATGCTATAAAGGCCTGCTGGACAAGATATTTGTTTTTAGTGCTGTAAACTTCCTATTGGAAACCCGGGTTTATAGTCATTCTAGCCTCCATTCTTGTCTATATATCTAGATATAAAATGACTGACACTGCCAGTTACCTGTTGTATATTGTTTCCCCTGTACTGTAGTTTATATAAGGCTTATTATCTAATAGACATCACTTGTGAGTGTTAAACTATGGTAACAATCACATTATGCAGGTAATCAGAACTCTCTTTTTCTGAGTCCAATCAATTATGGTAAAATATCGCTTTGGATCTACCTACGTACCAAAACAACAACAATACCACCACAACCTAGAAAGAATGAAAATGCACAGTTAAATCTATGAGTTTGCCTTGATCACTGTAGTAGATGTAGGAACACAGGAAGTTGTTTTATAATGAGTCCAACCATTGATCCATCTAGATCAGGAATGGAGAACCTTTGGCCCTCCAGATTTTGCTGAACTACAACTCCCATCATCTCTGGCCATTGATCATACTTGCTGAGATTGATGGCAGTTGCAGTTCAACAACATGTGGAGGGTCAATGGTTCCCCACTGCTGATCCAGATCAATAATCTTTTATATTGACTGGCAGTGGCTCTCCAGGTTTCAGGCACTGGTCTCCCCCAGCACTACTTTGAGATACCAAGGATCAAACCTGGGACTTTCTGCGTGCAAAGCAGATACAGTACTACTGAGCTACAGGCCTTCCCAATATGTTGCAGCTGCAGAACAAGACACAAGCCCTTTAAAATAGCCAAATGTAAGCTGGGTGGGTGGGGGTTTGGAACTTCCTGAAGTACACTCCTAGTTAGGGTTACAAAACCACTTCAAACTTGTGCTGAAGTAACCTTACCATAGTTGCAAGGTTGCTAGCCATGGTCCTGAATTCATGCCAAGAAGCATGACCTGTCCGAGGTCCTGAACCTGTCCTGCTCTTCTTCCTGGCTAATGGCTTTATCTCATTTTCTCTCACCTGAGCTGTTGCCTCCTGGGATGATGGAATCCCTGATTAATCAGAACAGAGATTTACTTATATGAACTCATCCAGTCTGTAATTAAAAATCAGCAAAGCATTTGCTTTTCATTTAGATCACTTACCAACAAAGCAACATCACGTTTGCAATCCATAACACTGAAGATTACTTGCACAAAGGCAAATAGTACTGAGGGCATTGTTACTGGTTTAGTTTGGTCAATTACCCAGACACCCTTTATTTCAGTTTAGTAGCAAGTTTGTGAGGAAATGTTGCAAACAGCCATTTTGATCTGTACTCTGTCCTCAAGCACATGATCACATAGCTTCATGTAGTCTTGAATATAGATGTGCATGTACGTGTCTGTGCACATTATATATCAGACACTGGCCATATTTATTGTCCTTTTGGCATCCATAGAAGACTTCCCTCTTTCAACAAGCCTTCTGGGAGTAGAGTTTTATCTATTCAGTTTCTGAACTTACCTGAAATTGTTTTTATCTGCACAGTTGCTTTTAGATATGTAAAGTTTTTTTTTAAAAAAACCAAAACAACACATTTTTATATATGCAATTGTTCTGCATACAGTCTTGACAGTACTGTGAAATCACTTCAAGTTGTATCATAGGAAGCCATTTATAAATGAAATATAACAAGAACATAAAGCTCACATTAATAGATGAATATTAAACAGTCAATGAGCCTGTTTGTTTTACCTGACATGCTTAGTATAGAAGCATTGGGGAACATGTATTCATGCAGGCAATGAGATATTGCAGGGAGCTTGGAGGTTCAGAAAGAGAAAATTAGATTTTTAAAATTATTATTTCTTAAGAACTGGAAACCTGCTGGGTCAACAATTTCCAAAATGAATAAGTACAGATCTGCTGTGGCCAACAATCTCAAAAATTGTTGGAGATTGTCTCTATATAGCCACAAATCCTTTGCCACTTGGCTTCCTTCTTTCTATCCAGTGACTGGACCAAAGCAGGATCCATCCACAATCTCCCCAAATGCCCATTATTTCATTATATTAGCACATTTGTGTCAAGCCTTTGACTAAGCTTTGCAACAGACTGGGATAGGTTCTGAGCCTGATGATCTGGAGATGTGATCATGGATAAGCTGTGAATAAGATGTGATCATGGATCAAGGGTCCTGTTTATGCCTATTGGCTTGTGAAGTCAGCTGACCATCATCAAGCTGTGGAGCAGTGAAGCTTAGAGCAGGCATAGGCAAACTCTAGCCCTCCAGATGTTTGGGACTACAATTCCCATCATCCCTAGCTAACAGGACCAGTGGTCAGGGATGATGGGGATTGTAGTCCCAAATATCTGGAGGGCCGGAGTTTGCCTATGCCTGAGATACATGAAGTAGACTGGAGATTGTAGAAACCTCTGGTTTTTGCTTGGCTGGAATGTAAAGGTAAAGGTAAAGGTAAAGGGACCCCTGACCATTAGATCCAGTCGTGACCGACTCTGGGGTTACAGTGCTCATCTCGCTTTATTGGCCGAGGGAGCTGGCGTACAGCTTCCAGGTCATGTGGCCAGCATGACAAAGCTGCTTCTGGCGAACCAGAGCAGCGCACGGAAACGCCGTTTACCTTCCCGCCGGAGCGGTACCTATTTATCTACTTGCACTGGTGTGCTTTCAAACTGCTAGGTTGGCAGGAGCTGGGACTGAGCAACGGGAGCTCACCCCGTCGCGGGGATTCGAACTGCCGACCTTCTGATCGGCAAGTCCTAGGCTCAGTGGTTTAACCCACAGCGCCACCCGCGTCTCTTTGGCTGGAATGTACCCCCCTGTAAAAAGATAAGAGTCTACCCACTTTTGCCTCTGGCTCCAATCACAATTGTCATGCAGCATCCAGATGGATGCCTACAAGCAAATGTGGTGCTCAAACTGAAAAAAGGTTCCCCAACCTGGTTGGAGACAATACTGAACTAGATGTTGGGGTTCTCCTGCAACATTTTGCTACTTCCACATTCCACATCCATAAGTCATCTGTTGTACAGTGGTACCTCGGGTTACATACGCTTCAAGTTACATACGTTTCAGGTTACACACTCCGCTAACCCAGAAATAGTGCTTCAGGTTAAGAACTTTTCTTCATGATAAGTACAGAAATCGGGCTCCGGGGGCGCGGCAGCAGCAGGTGGCCCCATTAGCTAAAGTGGTGCTTCAGGTTAAGAACAGTTTCAGGTTAAGAACGGACCTCTGGAACGAATTAAGTTCTTAACCCGAGGTACCACTGTATCTTACTTCAACACTGTTGATAAGACAGAATCCTCTAGCTCACCTTAAGGTAGCCAGGCCTTTTTTGGCCGTGGCCCCAATCTGGTGGAACGCTCTGTCACAAGAGACTACGGTCCTGCGGGACTTGACATATTTCCGCAGGGCCTGCAAGACAGAGCTGTTCCACCAGGCCTTTGGCCAGGGCACAGCCTGACTCCCTCCTTCTGTAATCCTCATAGAACTCTAGCCAAATGGTTGCCATTAATTTGACTCTGAATTGATTTTAAAATGAATTGATTTTAGAATGTATTTCAATTAATTGATTGTGACTTTATGTAAACTGTGTTATTTTTACTGTTGTTAGCCGCCCTGAGCCCCGTTTCGGATGGGGAGGGCGGGATATAAATAAATTATTATTATTATTATTATTATTATTATTATTATTATTATTATTATTGGGTAGGGGGTTAGGCCTGGGTGAAAATGGCAGGCTATATGCCACACAGTGTTCTGCCCTTCATCGCCTCACTGGTACTTCCCATCACCTAGCAGCTGCTGCCTGTAGCAACTGCTTCATACAACCCAGTGTTGTTGTACTGCCATAATCCCTGCCATAATCCACAGGCCATGTTGACTGAAGGGGATGTAACTGGAATTCAAGAACATCTAGAGACATACAGGTCCACCTGCTTTGCTCTATATGCAAAGCACGTGCTCTACCACTCATTCGCAGTCCCTTCTCTAAACCAGGAAACGGGACTGTAACAATTGCCGAAAAATTCATGTGCTGATGACCCACAAATTGCATTTTCCTATATGGGCCTGAAGAAAACAGTACAAGACAGAACAGTACGTTTCCGAGCACAATTCAAAGTGTTGGTGCTGACCTTTAAAGCCCTAAACGGCCTCGGTCCAGTATACCTGAAGGAGCGTCTCCACCTCCATCGTTCTACCCGGACACTGAGGTCCAGCACCGAACGCCTTCTGACGGTTCCCTCACTGCGAGAAGCCAAGGTACAGGGAACCAGGCAGAGGGCCTTCTTGGTACTGGCACCTTGCTTGTGGAATGCCCTCCCACCAGATCTCAAAGAGAACAACAACTACCAGACTTTTAGAAGACATCTGAAGGCAGCCCTGTTTAGGGAAGCTTTTAATGTTTGATGTATCGTAGTATTTTAATATTCTTTTGGAAGCCGCCCAGAGTGGCTGGGGAAACCCAACCAGATGGGCGGGGTATAAATAATAAATTATTATTATTATTATTAACATAAGGAGCTACCAAGTCAAAGCACTGGTCCATCTACCTCAGTATTGTTTACACGGGCTGGCAGCAGCTTCCCAGGGATCTATATTAGGATCCTTCTTTGATTTCCCTCTAACGGTGGGCATTTTCTTTCTTCCCACATGTTCTGCTCCTAATCTTATTTGAGCAAGTGAAACCTCAACCTTGTCATGCTGCCTTAAAAATAAAATAAAATCAATCGCCTGCAATGTTTCAATGGTGCATTTTTGTACCAATGCCCCGAGGGAAAAGTACAAAGAATGCAAAATGTGGCAAAATAAATATTTAAAAAGCTAAATAAGGCAAATGGATGGGGGAAGGAGTGAGAGAGAGGAGGGGGTGGGTTTCAGGCCTAAAAATAGATGGCACTTTGTGTTGTGAAACAAAGGAATCACATTTCATAGCTAGCGGAGTAAATGGATATGATCTATTAGGTACACAGGAGAACAGATAAAGGCCATTTAGAAGTTGAACAAAGGCTCTCGATTAAGTCTTTCCAGAAGACAGAACCAAGACATGTAAAGCTTTGTAAATTGGTATCAGTACTTTAGAGTCAAACCTATTATCACCGTAGGCCAATTAGGCTCTTTTTCCAGCGTGCAGTAATGCGATGGCAGGAATTTGATCCGGCAAAGCTATTTTCGGTACCTGATGCGTTTGGCGCTTAATGACAGTGCTGAAGGGTGGGAGCTGGAATCCTCACTAATAAGGAGGAACAAAAAGCAATCAAGGGGAGAGGAAATACAGATGAAACTTTCCCGCAATCTACAGCAGTATTTTACTTTGGGCAAAATGGGGTCAAAGCAATATTTCCACCTGGTAGAGGAGGGAGGGGGGGAGAGAGTGTGTTAATAAAGAAACTTACCTGTGCTATCCATTTGCTTGCCAGGGATGCATTCAGTAAAGACGGTGGGACGAAATTAAATTTTTGAAATGCTCTGCAGAGGAATTCCAGACCATTTCATCGGCTTTGCTTGTTTAAGGCAGGGTTGACGTTCAAATCATCATGAAAACAGGTGCATCTTACAAACTGGATAGTTTTTGCTGATATTGTACAGTGGTACCTCGGGTTAAATACTTAATTCGTTCCAGAGGTCCATTCTTAACCTGAAACTGTTCTTAACCTGAAGCACCACTTTAGCTAATGGGGTCTCCTGCTGCTGCCGCCCGGCCGGAGCATGATTTCTGTTCTCATTCTGAAGCAAAGTTCTTAACCTGAAGCACTATTTCTGGGTTAACGGAGTCTATGACCTGAAGCATATGTAACCTGAAGCGTATGTAACCTGAGGTACCACTGAATTGGGAGGCTCAGCTTGTGTAAAGAGGATTACAGAAGTACATAGGAAGAGCGCTGCAGAATCAGACCAGTGGTCCATCTAGTCTTCATCCTGTTCGCACAGTGGCCAGCCAGATGCCCAGATGAAGACCACAAAGAGGACCTGAATGCAAAAAAAACCACTCTCCCTACTTGTGATTTCCAGTAAGTAGCCTTCATAGAATCATAGAATTGTAGAGTTGGAAGGGACCATGAAATAATAAAGCAAACCAAAAATCCCACTCCCACAAATACATTTAAAAGGTCATAGAATGTTAATTAGGCAAAGGCTGGTTATACGTAGGGCTGCCTCTGAAGACGATTTGGAAACTTCAGCTAGTGCAGAATTCAGCGGCCAGGTTGCTCACCAGAGCAAGACAGTTTAAGCATATTACACTGATCCTGGTCCGACTGCACTGGCTACCAATTAATTTCCGGTCCCAATTCAAAGTGCTGGTTTTGACCTATGAAGCCTTAAATGGCTCAGGACCGCAATACCTCAAGGACTGCCTCTTCCATATGAACCTACTCGGACCCTGGGATCATCTTCTCAGGCCTTTCTTCATGTATCTCCTCCTTGAGAGGTCTGGAGGGTGGCAACACGAGAATGGGCCTTCTCTGCAGTGGCTCCCCATCTGTGGAATGCTCTCCTCTGGGAAATTCGCCTGACGCCTTCATTATACACCTTTAGGCACCAGGCAAACACATTCATTTTTAGCCAGGCCTTTGGTTGATGTGATTTACACCCTTTTTAATTTTTTTTAAAAATGTTGGTTTTAGTTTTATTACGTATTTTGTGGTTTTATATCTTGATTTTATTCAGTGAACCACCCTGAGACCCCTGGGTATAGGGCGGTGTTGTTGTTTAGTCGTTTAGTCATGACCGACTCTTCGTGACCCCATGGACCAGAGCATGCCAGGCACTTCTGTCTTCCACTGCCTCCCACAGTTTGGTCAAACTCATGCTGGTAGCTTCGAGGACACTTGTCCTCTGTCGTCCCCTTCTCTTTCCTAACATCAGGGTCTTTTCCAGGGAGTCTTCTCTTCTCATGAGGTCACCAAAGTATTGGAGCCTCAGCTTCAGGATCTGTCCTTCCAGTGAGCACTCAGGGCTGATTTCCTTCAGAATGGATAGGTTTGATCTTCCTGCAGTCCATTTATATGGTAGTATATAAATTCTAATAATAATAATAATAATAATAATAATAATAATAATAATAATAATAATAATAATAATAATAGAGAAACATTTTTAGCTGGCACCAAAAGCTATGTAATGAAGGTGCCAGACAAACCTCCCTGGGGAGAGCATTCCAGAAGTGGAGAAACACCACAGAAAAGATCCACTCTCATGTCGCCATCCTCCAGACCTCTAATGGACGGAGCACATGAAGAAGGACCTCAGATGATTGCAGGGCCCAGGTCCGTTCATATGGGAAGAGTATTGTCCTTTAGGTATTGTGGTCCTAAGCTATTTAAGGCTTTATAGTCAAAACTAGCACTTTTAATCGGGCCCATAAACTAACTGGCAGCCAGTGCAGTCCGGCTAGGGTTGGTGTAATGTGCTCAAACTATCTTGCCCCAATAATAATAATAATAATAATAATAATAATAATAATAATAATAATAATTTATTATTTATACCCCGCCCATCTGGCTGGGCTTCCCCAGCCACTTTTGGCGGCTTCCAAAAGAATATTAAAATACTATATTACATCAAACATTAAAAGCTTCCCGAAACAGGGCTGCCTTCAGATGTCTTCTAAAAGCCTGGTAGTTGTTGTTCTCTTTGACATCTGGTGGGAGGGTGTTCCACAGGGAAGGCGCCACTACCGAGAAGGCCCTCTGCCTGGTTCCCTGTAACTTGGCTTCTCAGGGTCTCAGCCTGCGTTCCAGATGGAGCTGGTAAACAGCTGCCCTGGATACAGATTTGACCTGTGCCTCCATGGACAGCTGTGAGTCCAAAATGACTCCCAGGCTGCGCACCTGGTCCTTCAGGGGCACAGTTACCCCATTCAGGACCAGGGAATCCTCCACACCCGCCCACCTCTTGTCCCCCCAAAACTGTACTTCTGTCTTGTCAGGATTCAACCTCAATCTGTTAGCCGCAATGAGCAACCTGGCTGCTAAATTCTGTCCAGAGTGTGACCACACTGTCTATGCCAAGGATAGCTACTCTGGTGCCATCCAGAGGCTATAACTCCCGTCATCCTTGACCACTGGTCATTCTGGCTGGGAGTTGTGGTCCAACAACATCTGGAGGGCACTACAGTGGCTACACCAGTCTAGGCTCTCCTTGGTGCATTTCTTGTTCAGAAGGGCTACAGACACCCAGCACTAAGCTCCTATCTGCCCTGATCCCAGAATAGTTCGACTTTAGCCTGGCCCCATCAAAAATCTAGATTGTAGTGCACAGATCACACAGTGCCCATTGATTAATGGCATTTGGAGTTAAATAATAATAATAATAATAATAATAATAATAATAATAATAATAATAATAATAATAATAATAATTTATTATTTATACCCCGCCCATCTGGCTGGGCTTCCCCAGCCACTCTGGGCGGCTTCCAAAAAAAATATAAAAATACTGTAATACATCAAACATTAAAAGCTTCCCTAAACAGGGCTGCCTTAAGATGTCTTCTAAAAGTCTGGTAGTTGTTGATCTCTTTGAGATCTGGTGGGAGGGCGTTCCACAAGCAGGGTGCCAGTACCAAGAAGGCCCTCTGCCTGGTTCCCTGTAACTTGGCTTCTCGCAGTGAGGGAACCGCCAGAAGGCCCTCAGCGCTGGACCTCAGTGTCCGGGTAGAAGGATGGGGGTGGAGACGCTCCTTCAGGTATACTGGGCCGAGGCCGTTTAGGGCTTTAAAAGTCAGCACCAACACTTTGGATTGTGCTCGAAAACGTACTGGGAGCCAATGTAGGTCTTTCAAGACCGGTGTTATATGGTCTCGGCGGCCACTCCCAGTCACCAGTCTGGCTGCCGTGTTCTGGATTAGTTGTAGTTTCCAGGTCACCTTCAAAGGTAGCCCCACGTAGAGCGCATTGCAGTAGTCCAAGCGGGAGATAACCAGAGCATGCACCACTCTGGCAAGACAGTCTGCGGGCAGGTAGGGTCTCAGCCTGCGTACCAGATGGAGCTGATAAACAGCTGCCCTGGACATGGATTTGACCTGCTCAACAGAAGTTGAACTGAATACAGAAACTTTGTTCAAGGAGCACACTTTATCCTGAATATAAACACATGGAGACTCTGGGTTTGGAAATTAAGAGAGCTAACCTCATTACAGGAAATACACTGTTCATAGGAACGATCCCTAGTTCTGTCTGACTAAGGTGGAGATGCAACCATACTTGCTTTTGCATTTGAGGTGGAGAGAGCTTTCCAAATGGAGGAGGAGGAGAGGTCAGGTCAGAAACTCAAAGAATATCACTCTGAAGGAAGATCAATACGTCAGCACAAAAATAAAGGGCAGTCTAAGGAGCTTGGAGGTTCCTCTTTATCTGCCTTTTACAGCGCAAGCTGAGTTGCACCCTGACACTTCTGACACTGGTGTTACCCACATAACTTTTCATTGTATGTAGAATGGAAAGATCACATCTGGTATACGCTGCATATCTCAGATGTATTATTCTCATCTTACCATAATGAAAGGAATGTTGGAGAGAAATCTGCAGGTGTGGCCACAGCTGTGAACGACAACTGTAACTAGTCTGACAAGGCTGGAAAATATTCAATGAACTGCAGAGCGAGAGAATTTGTCATAAGAATGATTATATCAAGAGGTTCCAATTCATTGACTCTCTTCTTCCCATATGTCTGAACATCTGGAATGTGAGGAGGTCCTATATACGGTGATGGATATAAGCCTTGTTCAGTCTCTTCTCTATTACAAACTGATATTCTGTTTGCTTCTCTGTTCCCATATGAAGTATTCAAACACAAGAATTGAAGAAAGAGAGAGGCGGGGGAGAGAAGGGAAGGGGGCAGAGAGAAGAACTGGGAGTATAGGGTAATCTCTGATTTGTCATGAAAATAACTTTCAACACAGTTTCCAGAAGGATAGAAACCAGGGCTGAATGAACCAGAACTCAGTTCTAGCAGCTCTCAGGTGGATACCATTGCCATTACAGTGGTACCTTGGGTTAAGTACTTAATTCGTTCCGGAGGTCCGTACTTAACCTGAAACTGTTCTTAACCTGAAGCACCACTTTAGCCAATGGGGCCTCCTCCTGTTGCTGCTGCCGCGCCGCCAGAGCACGATTTCTGTTCTCATCCTGAAGCAAAGTTCTTAACCTGAGGTACTATTTCTGGGTTAGCAGAGTGTGTAACCTGAAGCGTATGTAACCTGAAGCATATGTAACCAGAGGTACCACTGTATAAGAGAACAAGGGAAACGTTCATGGTGAGCTCCATCATCTTTTTTTCTAGAAAAATAGCACTGATAGAAACATGCTGAACATACGATATAATTTATCAGTTGTGCAACTTCTATCTTCTGGTAAAGAACAAGGATCCATATGAGGATTCTTATTTAGAATATTTCCACTGAAATTGTGGGTGACTTTCCAGATTTGTTGAGCATAAACGAGAAGGAGGTCAACATTTGCTGCTTCAATCCAATGCTCCTTGAGAATGTTTAGTACTTTGCAAGCTCAAATCTCCAATTCCATAAATAACAAATTAGTAGTAATGGCAATTTCTAAGCATCCTAATTATCTCTCTCTCTATCTCCTCCTCCTTAATTTCCTCAGCTCTGTCTGAGCTGGCTAACGGTTGCTGTTAATTTTTGTGTTTCATGTATGATAATAAAATGCACAGTCATGAATTTATCTTGAAGAGTTTTTAAACACTTCTCTATACTTTGATGAATTCAGATGAACATAATTTGCAGCATTCTGAACAGTTGAATGTTAAATGACTGTCTCTGCTGTGGAGTCATTTGCATTTCAGTGAGAGATTGCCTTTACTCTTTAACCTGAGTTAAAGAAAGGAAGAACTGTTGTAAAAGTCAGTACCTTTTTCAAACGTTCCTCTACTTGTTGCATGTGACATTGGAGTGGAAAGGAACTTAGAATGGTTTTCCTAGAGGCGCTTCAGCAATTTGTTCTTTTGAAAATTCCTATAAAATAATAGCCTGATCTTCACCTCTTGGGTGAACACGTAGGTTGAAAATTAGCTATCAAACCGATTTCCGTGCTTCTCTGTCTGCGGTGAGGTCTCAGAGGTGTAATCATATCAAAATGTGGATTTAATATGTATTTTATGAGGAAATACAGATCTAAATTGTACAAAAGGATTTTTTAAAATTCGTTAATGAAGAAATGTACCTGCATAAAATTATGGAGGGTAGAAAAGGTGAAAGTAGCATGGGTTAGAAAACTACAGATTTGACTGTCGCACGGTTGTCCCTCAATTTCGGTTGAAATTAGTTATGCCAAACTATTTCCACTAAATCAGGTGTGTGGAGGTCCTTTGGCTCACCAGATCCTGCTGAACTGCAACTCCTTTTATCTCTGGCCATTGACCCTGCTTGCTGGAGCTGATGGGAGCAACCTTTGGAAGCACCAAGACTCCCATGCCTGTGCTAAAAACATGTGTGAACTTGTGGGAAACTAGCAAAAGTATATATCAGGGTGGGACAGGCCTTTTAAAACATAATTCAGAATTATTAGGAAAGTGGAACTAGCCTCTTGGTAAATTTTTGGTTGGGCAAAGAGTTCGCTGAACTTTATTTAGCCATTGGGCCAAGCTACAATGTGTCTTAGAAAGAGAGGCTAGCTTTTACGGGTCTCAAATTCCCTTAAATATTGGCAGAATCCGAGACCAGGGAGAAGAGTTGGTGGAAGAAGATTGGAGGAAATTTAAAACTTATTTGCAGAAATATTGTAAAATTTTTGAATGCTGATGACATTGAAATGAATTGCAGGGGTTCTAGCAACAAGGTAAAATGTAAGATTGGATTAATAATAGATAAACTAATAGGACATGAATTTGCTGAACCAATTTTTAAAAGGGATACAAAAATGGGAGACGTGAGGAAGTCAGGAAAATAAGTTAACTAAAGGTGAGAAATTAAGAAAGAGGGAATTTTTGTTTTCTTTTATATGTGTTTCTTCTTTTTCTTTCTTTGTGTTCAATGTCTGTATTTTTGTATTTTGTAATTTTGTATGTTTTTCGTTTTTGTATTTTTCTAAACTTTTCTATTGATAAAACCTAATAAAATATTATTTAAAAAATATCAAATTCCCTTAAATATGTGCTGCTTGAACCTCCATCCCCATCCACCCTGATAATCCACACTGCCAATGCAAATGCGGAAAAGGCCACGCCCCCATAATCCATTAACGGAATACCCTTCAATGTGCGGGGGAGGTGATGGCGCTACCTCCCCTCCTCTCTTCTCCAGCATTATTCCAATGCCTAACTGCCAAACCTTACAAAGTTGTGGCGATTTGCTACGAGGTAGGCAAAAACCAAGTAGCAGAGCCAATTTGCCAAGTGGAAAAAGTTCTACCAGGCCCCTCAATGGCAACCAACCAGAGTCCATAGCAAGGTCAAGAGATGAAATAACCTAAAGTGTGTGAGGGTGGGAAAAACAGAGTGCGAAAAGAGGTGAGATTCCCGCCACATCCTGCTTAAATCAAGCAGGCCACACCCCCAGAGCAATTCTCTTGGTTGCCCAGGCAGTGATGCAGGCGGGAATCCCCCCAGTCGTGCAGGGCTGACCACACTCCTGTGCATGTGAGGGGGTCGTGAGTACCTTCAACCCCACCTCCTCCTAAGGCGGAAGTGGTTTAACAGTTCACCCAGGAGGCAAAGTTCTAATTTCCAAAAGTTGTGCAGATAATTTCCATTAGCGTGCTCTCTCACATATACACACACTCTCCAACTGATTACAAGAAACATTTTAAAGCAGGCACCGTATAAGTTGATGGAAATGCTGTATCCGAGGATTGTTAGAAGGACCGTCACATCCTGAAATAACCCAACCCCCCCTTTGAATGACTCCAGCAGAATAACCAGTTAATTATGTGTTTCCAGAAAAAGAGCTATGTAGATTTAAAGGTATATTCTCTCCCCCTTCCTCAATAGCACCCTGGAGTTGGTCATAAATAGGAGCGGTAGATTGCATTATGCAAACCCATTGTGAAGAACAGACATTGCCGCCGTGCAAAGTGGGTATTTAGGATGTATAATAGCAGTGTCACTTTTGTCATAGCATCCAAGAGATGGGTTAGATTAAATGCAAGGGAAAAGCTATTAGTGCCAAAAACCTACCACCGCCCACCTACCACCACCATTCCTTTTCTTACTGGATCTTATAGCTGACGCTGATGCTTTTAAGTAAAAAAATGTCCCTGCGCTGATGAGGAAAAGGAAGCTGCTTGTGCTTAAAGTCATCAGAGAACAATCAAATATGGTAAGTGGCTGCTAGGTGCTGTCGTTTTGCTGAGCAAAGGTGAAAATCGGCAACACCGGAGCTAAGACAAATGTGACTTGAAGCTGGATCCATTTTGACGGGTGTGATCCACTGCCTGTTTTCCAAACCAGGCCTGGAACAAATCTAAGAGGAACAGAACACACTGATTTCAACAAAGAAGCCTCTTGCTATGGCGCTGCTCCTCTGCGTAATGGGATCTCCATCTGTTTAAGCCAGAGGTGAGGCACCTCTGGCCTGCAGGCCAAACGCAGCCCTCCAGGCCTCTCCAGGCAGCCCTCAGCACTTTCCTCGGGCCATGACTGCACTCTCAATGTCACATCCCCTCCCTCGAGGACATGCTCCTCGCTGACCCTGTTCTGCCACCTCCACAGCTGCTTTTGCCTGACAAGAATTTGTTCTTCGGCTGTGATCATGCTTTTTGCTTGCCTAGACAGAGGATGGAGGGCGTGTTTGCATTTGGATGCAGGATAGGGATGCGGGTGGCGCTGTGCTCTAAACCACAGAGCCTAGGACTTGCCGATCGGAAGGTCGGCGGTTCGAATCCCCACAACGGGGTGAGCTCCCATTGCTCTGTCCCAGCTCCTGCCCACCTAGCAGTTCGAAAGCATGTCAAAGTGCAAGTAGATAAAGAGTTACCGCTCCGGCGGGAAGGTAAACGGCGTTTCCATGCGCTGCTCTGGTTCGCCAGAAGCGGCTTAGTCATCCTGGCCACATGACTCGGAAGCTGTCTGTGGACAAACGCCAGCCCCCTCATCCAGTAAAGCTAGATGAGCACCGCAACCCCGGAGCTGTCCACGACTGGACTTACTGGTCAGGGGTCCCTTTACCTTTAAGGATGCAGATGTTTCTGGCATAAGGGCAAATGTGGCACTGCCCCACCAACCTCATGCAACCTCTTAGCCCACCCCCGGCCAGGAGATGTCACTGGCTGTCAGCTTCCTCCCCATTAGGCTTAGTTTTGCACTTGTCATCTGCTCTGACTCCACCTCCCATTGGGCTCCCTGCTATACATCCTACTGGTCCATCAGTCGCTACCATTGTAGCCTACAGTGCAATGAATCTCTTTTGGATCTTGAAGTGTAGCTTCACGTAGAGCATGGGTAGGCAAGCTAAGGCCGGGGGCTGGATCTGGCCTAATCGCCTTCTAAATCTGGCCTGTGGACGATCCGGGAATCAGCATGTTTTTACATGAGTAGAATGTGTCCTTTTATTTAAAATGCATTTCTGGGTTATTTGTGGGGCATAGGAATTCATTCATTTTTGGATCTAGCCCTTTCTATTCTAGTATGTGGCCCCTGGATTATTGCTTTTGGGCTGCAAAAAGTTTCACACCCCTGATTTAAGGCTTATTGCACTGAGTAGAAGTCGTCCCACTGAGTTCAACAAGGCTGACTTTCATGTAACTGTGCTTAGGATCATAGCCCAAATGGATCAGTTTTAAATGATTAGCCACTCTCAGAACCACTCAGAGTTGAAGAGTGGGATATAAAAATATAAAAGGAGTAGACAGGTAGACTAAAATACATGCCTGCTAAAATATCTTCATTTCTTTTGTGTGTTTCACACCTTTAGGAACATTCTGTATCCAAATGTTGCAAATATACCTAGGTGTTCTGATTGTGGGTGGATTTGTTTTTCCCTTTCAAAGACAGAAAGAAAACACCTGTTTAGGAACCAATTCTGAACTCAAGGAACTATCGGTCCTAATTAATGAACAGCTACGGGATGCTCATTTAAGTCAAATCAGCGAGGCTTGAAGACCAAACTTGGAATGTAAATGATGCAATCAAGTTTTGATTCATTCTGCCATGCTACCTAGAGAAGGACAATTCAATTCAAATCAAAACTTCTTGTCAAATTTGCATTTATGAATGCTTCAGTGTACGCTGTAGCATAACTGTTGCCTTATTTTAGAAAGAAGTGAGGGGTGTGCCATTTAAAAGCAATGTTGCTTAACCATGCATGCATTGCTTAATTGCTTGTCTAGCAGTTTTCTTCAAATTCATGCAATCCTTACATCCGTCTTCAACTTCCCCTTTATTCCAGACGATGGAGTTGGAATCGTCACTGCAGTAAACATCACTCACAGCAACACAAGCTTGTCTCCATTGTTTGCCATATTTTGCACCTCCTATTCTGCTTGGACTAAACTAATGCATTCTATGTCAGAGGTAAGCAAACTTTTTTAGCAGGGGGCTGGTCCAGTGTCCCTCAGAGCTTGGGGGTGGCGGCGGACCCTGTTCTTGACTTCTGTCAACTGAACATCTGAAGGCAACAGGGCAAGGAGACACATCTCAGAGGATGACTGCAAGTGTGTAGATTGGTTGATGTGGGCAAAAGCGTTCCTTCCTGAAACCTGGTTACCTGGCACCAACTGCAAATATCAATGTCTCCTGATTTCTAGTTTTTCAACGCCTTCTTCTTCCATCTCTGTGGCTGCTCCCAGATTTTGGAACTCCCTTCCTAGAGATGCTAGACTGGCTCTTTGTCCATTCACTGGGAACTGACTGCTTGTTGTTGTTTTTAGAATGCTTTTAATGATGCTGTGCTGTTTTTATTGCTTTTATTATCTGTATTTTAATAGATTTGATTTTTTTTATGTTGCTTTAATTCTATTATAATTTTATTACATTTTAATAATTATCTCCCCCCTTTTTTTGTATTTTATCTATGTTGTTCAAACATAAGCCACCTTGAGTCCCAGTCTGGGGAAAGGTGGGATGTTCTTCATCATCATCATCATCATCATGTATCCAGGGCAGCTGTCTACCAGCTCCATCTGGTACGCAGGCTGAGACCCTATCTGCCCGCAAACTGTCTCACTAGAGTGGTGCATGCTCTAGTTATCTCCCGCTTGGGCCACTGCAATGCACTCTATGTGGGGCTACCTTTGAAGGTGGCTCAGAAACTACAACTAATCCAGAATGCGGCAGCCAGACTGGTGACTGGGAGTGGCCGCTGAGACCATATGACACTGGTCCTGAAAGGCCTACATTGGCTCCCAGTACATTTCTGAGCACAATTCAGAGTGTTGGTGCTGACCTTTAAAGCCCTAAACAGCCTCAGCCCAGTATACCTGAAGGAGCATCTCCACCCCCATCGTTCTGCCCGGACACTGAAGTCCAGCGCCAAGGGCCTTCTGGTGGTTCCCTCACTATGAGAAGCAAAGCTACAGGGAACCAGGCAGAGGGCCTTCTCGGTAGTGACACCTGCCCTGTGCAACGCCCTCCCATCAGATGTCTAGGAGATGAACAATGACCTGACATTTAGAAGACATCTGAAGGCAGCCCTCTTTTTTAATGTGTGACATTTTAATGTGTGACATTTTAATGTATTTTTAATCTTTGTTGGAAGCCACCCAGAGTGGCTGGGGAAACCCAGCCAGATGGGTGGGGTACAAATAATAAATTATTATTATTATTAATATTATTTCTCTCTCTCCCCCCCCCCCCATTTTTGTGTTTTATCCATGTTGTTTAAATGTAAGCCACCTTGAGCCCCAGTCCGGGGGAAATATTTTTCTTTTTCTTCTTTGCAATCTTTTTTATTCAGTTTTACACTACAGGTTTAAATTCAAACAATAAACATCCTCATCCTCATTTAGGATTCACTGAATCCTTAGACTCCCCTCCACCCTTCCATGGTTTCCATTTTCAATCTTTTTTGACTGCATCACCTATTTTCTCTATTTTTCTTAGATAATCCATTTTTACGTTAGTTTTTAGTACATTGCATGCGTTACTCAAAATCCTGCCAAAACAATTTAGTTGTTTACAATGTTCTCTTAAATAAGTTATAAATTTTTTCTCATTCCTTATTAAATTTCCTCTCTTCCTGGTCTTTGTTTTTCCTTTGTTTTTCCTGACGAACGGCTAAGGGAGCTGGGCATGTTTAGCCTGGAGAAGAGGAGGTTAAGGGGTGATATGATAGCCATGTTCAAATATATAAAAGGATGTCACATAGAGGAGGGAGAAAGGTTGTTTTCTGCTGCTCCAGAGAAGCGGACACGGAGCAATGGATCCAAACTACAAGAAAGAAGATTCCACCTAAACATTAGGAAGAACTTCCTGACAGTAAGAGCTGTTCGACAGTGGAATTTGCTGCCAAAGAGTGTGGCGGAGTCTCCTTCTTTGGAGGTCTTTAAGCAGAGGCTTGACAACCATATGTCAGGAGTGCTCTGATGGTGTTTCCTGCTTGGCAGGGGGTTGGACGCGATGGCCCTTGTGGTCTCTTCCAACTCTATGATTCTATGGTCATTTTCGCCATTTCGGCGTAGTCCATCATCTTCATCAGCCATTCCTCTCTGGTTGGGACTTTATCTCCTTTCCATTTCTAGACTTGATTTTTCAAAACAAAAATGAAAGTGTTCTTTTTTCCCCCAGATACCCGCCCCCCAAAAATATGATGTCTGGTCAACAAAAGATACACACACAGCACATAAGCCAGTATCAACTCCCTTATGATCCATCCTCTAGACTTTAAGCAAGATAAATTGAGCTGGATGATGAGGATAATTGACACTGCCCTTTAAAATGTGCAAAGTGGTTCACAATCATTATCTTTCTGGATCTTTACAACATTTCATTGATGGAGGTGCTATTAAAGTCTGTCCGTTTTCAGGGGGTTTTTTTAGCAGGTGGAGGGAGAGACATAATGAGCCATCTTTCTCCTTCTGAAAACTCACCAATGATTTACATAATGGAAGGCTGAAAAAAAAGCTCTTCCGGAAGTAGTTTTCATACTCTCTCTCTCTCTCTCTCTCTCTCTCTCTCTCACTCACACACACACACACACACACACACACACACACATCATTTTAAATAATTCAGTGTGAAGGTTAAAATGCTGAAGAACCATTACTACATATAATCATTCATGTAACCAAAGTGAAAACCCCATTGTCTACTTAGAGGAGGGTTAGAGGTGGCAAACACAGGGAATAGACAGAAAGCACTGTAGACCATCTATCTCTTGGCCTGATTGCTCTTTTGCGGATCAATTCTTAAACGCAAGCAGCACACACAAAAAGCATGTGCTTTAAGTGTTACATTTGCTATAAATCTTTGTCTGGCAGGCATTAGGAAATCTGAAAAGGCAAGCTGAGTCCCCGCTATTCAATACCTTTAACCATTTATGAACAGCAGATTAATATTTGACTAAGCCATGCTATAAAGAACAGCAAGAGAACTAACCTTGCCAACTTAGAGAAAGCAAAGGATCGCTAGTTTGATGATTCAGCCTCTAAATTTTGCCTCTAACAGGCCATTCAGACATCTGTTTTGTCATGTATTCATGATGATTGGCACTCATGACAGTATCAGGCCAGTTGTACAACACAATCACACTTTCAATATCCTTTGCTCTTGCAAAGGGCTTTTTTTTCTGGTGGAGGGGTTCATACTGCTGTTTCCAATTAGTGCACATCCCGTAACTTCCTGCAGAAATTCTGCAACTTTTTATACCACAATCTGGAGAAGACATGTTAGGTGTCCCCTGTTGCCAGGCATTTAGTTGACAGTTCCCACATGCGTTGGAACACTCTTCCAGCAGAGATGGTGCAGGCATGATCACTTTTCATTTTCAGATGTCTCTTGAAGACTTTCTTATGCCAACATGCCTTTGCATCCATTTACATTTTTTTTTTTTCTGAAACAGCCACTCACTGTACTGATTATTTGCATTGTTTAATAATGGGGTTTGGGATTTTATCATTGCAAACTTCCCTAAGTATTGAAATAATAATAATAATAATAATAATAATAATAATAATAATAATAATTATTATTATTATTATTATTATTATTATTATTATTATTATTATTATTATTTATATCCCGCCCTCCCCAGCCGAAGCCAGGCTCAGGGCGGCTAACAACAATAAAATAGTACAACATTCTAAAATCATTTCATTATACAATTAATTCAACTCAAATTGATGGCAACCATTAGACTAAAGCTCTGTGGAGATTGCCAAAGGAGGGAGTCAGGCTGTGCCCTGACCAAAGGCCTGGTGGAACAGCTCTGTCTTGCAGGCCCTGCGGAAAGATGTCAAGTGTTTCTGGGTTTGGATGTGTGTGTGTTCCCCACACCAAAGTGTCCCTTCTGATGGCAATAATGCAGAATCTCTGTGAATATTGAATAAAAGCAGATGGCAAGGACTCCAGTATATCTGAAGGAGCATCTCCACCTCCATCGTTCTATCCAGACACTGAGGTCCAGCGCCGAGGGCCTTCTGGCGGTTCCCTCACTGCGAGAAGCCAAGTCACAGGGAACCAGGCAGAGGGCCTTCTCGGTGGTGGCACCCGCCCTGTGGAATGCCCTCCCATCAGATGTCAAGGAAATAAACAACTACCTGACTTTTAGAAAACATCTGAAGGCAGCCCTGTTTAGGGAAGTTTTTTATGCTTGATGTATTTATCGTGTTTTTAATATTCTATTGGGAACTGCCCAGAGTGGGCAGATGAGTGGGGTATATATTTATTATTATTATTATTATTATTATTATTATTATTATTATTATTATTATTATTATTATTATTATACCACCTCTATTGCACTATTAGGGACGTGGGTGGCACTGTGGTCTAAACCACTGAGCCTTTGGGCTTGCCAATCAAAAGGTCAGCAGTTTGAATCCCCACGATGTGGTGAGCTCCCGTCGCTCGATCCCAGATCCTGCCAACCTAGTAGTTCAAAAGCACGCCAAAAGTGCAAGTAGATCAATAGGTACCACTACAGTGGGAAGGTAAATGGCGTTTCCGTGCGCTGCTCTGGTGTCGGTGTTCCATTGCACCAGAAGTGGCTTAGTCATGCTGGCCACATGACCCAGAAAAACTGTCCGTGGACAAACTCTGGCTCCCTTCACCTGTAAAGCAAGATGAGCGCTGCAACCCCAGAGTCATTCGCGACTGGACTTAACCGTCAGGGGTCCCTTTACCTTTATTGCAATATTATTGAGGCAGGATGCAGTCACATGGCAGTTTATTCCATTTTCACGACATATCCCTAACTGCTCATTTCCATATTACACTTAAGTTTTCTTGTGATATATTATGGTATGTATCACCACCTTGTGAGCTGTGATTCCACACACACAAACCCCCGGAAGCTAACAGAGAAATCAGCTCCAAACTTGCACGATATTCCACTACAGTTACAGAAGTGGCTTTTATGTCATGTGAGAGCTCAAATATACTGTAATGCAGAACTTAACAGTTAGGGGAAGTCATGAAAATGGAATAAACTGCCATGTGAATGCAGCCTTAATGACATGTTGCAGAAAATTTCTGAGGGTGGGGGTGGGGACACCCATCTGGAGAAGACCCAAGTGCCACAAAACATGAAATGGTATTGTAAGACAGTAATTACAACGTGACTGAAGATGTCTGTAAATGGAGCACGCTAAAGCAGGGGTGGGAAAGCCATGGCACTTCAGGTGTTTATTATTAATTATTATTATTATTATTATTATTATTATTATTATTATTATTATTATTATTATTATTATTACTATTACTATTATTATTATTATTGGTTTACAAAAGCTGGACCATAAAGAAGGCTGATTGCCGAAGAATTGATGCTTTTGAATTATGGTGCTGGAGGAGACTCTTGAGAATCCCATGGACTGCAGAAAGATCAAACCTTTCCATTCTGAAGGAAATCAGCCCTGAGTGCTCACTGGAAGGACAGATCCTGAAGCTGAGACTCCAATACTTTGGCCACCTCATGAGAAGAGAAGACTCCCTGGAAAAGACCCTGATGTTGGGAAAAATTGAGGGCACAAGGAGAAGGGGACGACAGAGGACAACATGGTTGGACAGTGTTCTGGAAGCTACTAACATGTGTTTGACCAAACTGCAGGAGGCAGTGGAAGTCAGGAGTACCTGGCGTGCTCTGGTCCATGGGGTCACGAAGAGTCGGACATGACTAAACGACTAAACAACAACAACAAAAAGTATGAGCAATGTCTCTCTTTTTTTTCCAAGTAACATTTTTACAGATCAGTTTCATTTGTTGAGACATTAGTGTTATATTAGGAAGAAAAGGGGAGGAAAGAGGTGATGGGGGAAAGGTGAGTGGGGCTGGGGTCAGGTGGCAATGTTTCTGTTTTACTTAATATATGTGTGGGGTTTTGTGTCAGCGTCGCTTGCGCAGGTTGTCTGCTATTCGTTTGTGTTCCTTTGGTGGTTGAGAGAGTGGCTGGGGTTGGCCTAGGGTGTTCATTTGTGGTTGTTCATTTGTGATTGGCTGTGGTGAGCTTTGTTTTCATGTGTGAGTGGGGTGGGTGGGTGGGTGTCTGGATCAGGTTAGCCATATTTATTAGTATGCTGTTGGTGGATTTTGGTCGTTGTCTTGTTGGGCTGTGTATGTGATAAAGGGGAGCCACTCCAGGTGCTGTTGAACTCCAACTCTCGTCAGCCCCAAGTATGATCAATGGCCAGAGATGATGGGAACTGTAGTCAAGCCATATCTGGAGGGATAAAGGTTTACCACCCTTGTGCTGATTTATTTGTCAAGATCTATATGCTGCTTAATTGACAAAAAAATAAATAAGTGCTTTACAGTGTGGAGCACTTAAAGGGGATGGTTGTAAACAACTCAGATGCATGCCATGATTCATCATGGTTGCGATCTGACAGTTAAGTATTTAGGTCCATGCATAGATCTCACAAGCATTAGAACCAATAGGTTCCTAACGGAAATGCAAAGCAGCTTTAAAACAGCCCAGTGGAAGGACCAGAAGAATCATATCCTCTAAGCAGAGCCTCTAATAAACCATAGAGGGACCCTAATCTCCCTGGAGTCCAATGCTATAGTGCACTTACCCAAGTAGTTATTGCAGACCTGTCAGCCCTGGTGAAATATAGTCCCTTCCTGTTATCGTGCTGCCATTGCGAGTAATTTTGCAAGCGCCTAATTGTTTCTTGCTGATGGAAGAACTCCAGGAATACAGCCTTTTTTAATTGGCTCCATTTCCCCCCATTTATTTGTATACAAGTGTTACACACACACACATATGCACGCACCATTGGGGGAGAATAATTACAAGCTTTCTGACAGTAACATGAAGACTCCAAGTACCCCAAATCTCCTTCTTGATCCCACAAACCAAAACTAGGAGGACTAGAACCACCAATGCATCTAGAGCCAGCTTGCTTGTGAGACTGGATGAAATGTGTGTAGACCTCCTTTACTCAGCTCATCTTCTAGACCAACCCACCAGACAGTGGTGGGGGACCTCAGACCATGGCCCTCCATGCCCTTCTGTCTGATCCTAAGAATCCTTCCGCAGGCCACACACCTGTCCCAGCTACACCCAGCGCTGACTTTGCTCCTCATCTTCCTTGAGTGTTTTAGCCTGACTGCTACCTGTCCTTGAACTCTGATAATGGGTTTGCTGACACCGGAGCAAAATGTGGATTCACACCGGCTTGTCTCCTGATTAACGCAGGGACATCAACATGGCATCCTTCCCTTCCAAGGGTTGTCCCAGACCTCTTCCCCTTTAAATGTGGAATTTTAAAATCCTTGGGAAGTTTGAAGTTGCTAGGATAAAAAAATAACCTTTAAAGGTGGAAGGTTCCAGGACAACACTGGAGCAGAGTTCACATTCTGCTACAAGCCCAACATCTCTGAATTGCCTAGATCAGGGTTTCCAAAGCTTGGGTCTCCAGCTGTTTTGGGACTACAACTCCCATCATCCCTAGCTAGCAGGACCAGTGGTCAGGGATGATAGGAACTGTAGTCCAAAAAGAGCTGGAGACCCAAGTTTGGGAAACCCTAGCCTAGTTGGAAGGCAGAGAGGGAATGTGTGTGAAGAAACTAGCCTACTGTAGAAATGTAACATGAAATAAATTGTGCTGCACACTTTTGACTCCGACTAAACATACAGAAAAACTTTCTGATAGTAAGAGCTGTTTGACAGGGGAACAGTCTCCCTTGGGAGGTTGTGGACTCTCCTTCCTTGGAGGGTTTTAAGCAGAGTGTGTTGGTCCCGGGGGGGGGGGTTACCGTGAGATGTGGTCAGAGTCTGGTCCTGGGTTGAGGGTCTGGAGACTGTCCACCAAGGGCGAAGCGGAGACCAAAGCAAGAAGCCAGGCATGGTCGGGAACTCCAGAAGAACAGGTCTGGGTGCTGGCAGAAACAGGTTTCCAACAACGTTGCTCCCGCAACCTGGGACTGGGCTGACTGGCCTTTATCTCCTCTGGGGCCTAGGGCGGTCCCAGCCCACAGGTGACTCACCTCTCCTGGCCTGGAGGAGATCACTCCTCCTGCGGGAACTTAGTTCCCTCCACCTCTCTGCCCTGAGCCTCTGCAGCTCAGGAGAGGCTGCAGGGTTACTGGACCCAGAGGCCGCCTCACCTTCCCCTGACAGGGCTGGGAGAGGAGCACCTGCAGGCAATGGGTCCTCAATCACCCACGGAGCCAGAGTGGATTCATCTGGTGTCTGCTCCTGAGGATCCGGCACAGGTGCAGGCGCTTCAGATTCAAGGCCCTGCCCCGGGTCAGCCGGCCCTGGAGGTGGGGACTCCTGTGCAGGCTGGGATTCCTCCAGTTCAGCCTCTGAATCAGATTCCCAGGCCATCACACAGAGGTTGGATGGTCCTCTGTCATGGATACTTTAGCTGAGTTTCCTGCGTTGCAGGGGGTTGGACTAGATGACCCTTGGGGTTCCTTCCAGCCTTACAATTCTATGATTCTATGACTCTGGCATGTGACCTCCAGAAGGTTGCCCAGAAGAGAATTTAGCTTTTAGACTGAAAAAGCTTCCCTGCTCCTGCAGCAAGGTAATGAGTATGCCACAGGCTTATATAAAAACAAACTGTCTGTAGGCACAGCTCTGTCTAAACAGATGTAATGTCAAGGAGCAGTTGAAAGCTCAGCAAAAAAATGGAGGTACTTTTCCACAATGACACAAACTAAACTAAAAAGATTGCTTCAGCTCAGCTCTAGGTTTATTTATGATGTCCTGCACTCACTGTTTCACAACAGCATCGTGGAGTCAGCAGGATATCTGATGCAGATAACAGTGCCTAGGAACTTGTGTGTTGTAGTTTCATTGTGGAGCTATGGTTAGCGTGCTAGACTAAAAGGGACCCCTGACCATTAGGTCCAGTCATGACCGACTCTGAGGTTGTGGCGCTCATCTCGCTTTATTGGCCGAGGGAGCCGGCATACAGCTTCCGGGTCATGTGGCCAGCATGACTGTGCCGCTTCTGGCAAACCAGAGCAGCGCACAAAAACACCGTTTACCTTCCCTCCAGAGCGGTACCTATTTATCTACTTGCACTTCATGGGAAACCGCGGTTCGAATCCCCCCTCAGTCATGAAACTAACTGGTTGAATAAAATGAGGAAGGCGAAACCATGTACACCACCTTGCGTTCCCTGCAAGAAAAGTAGAATATAAATAAAATAAAGAGTTTTATCCAACACAGTTGTACCCAAGTCACTTAGTGGTATACTTGTCCTGCTGGCGAATCTTTTGCACCAGCAGAAGATGGTTGCGCAAGTGAATACGTAAGCAAGTTGCTCATAACTTGCTTTGCAAGAGATTGTGCAATCTGTTGCACAATAGATTCCCACTAGTGCAACTGTTGCACTGAAGTCCTCTGTTGGGTAACATTAAAACTCACCTGTCCACTAGCACAAGAGCCCTTGTGCCAGTGGAAAGAGAACATAGGACACAGCCCAAAATAAATAAGATATGGAATTGAAAGAGGGAGATCATTAGAATGGATGTCAGCATGTAAGGTTAACAGAGGTCTGCTCTTAGATATATTCGATGTTTCTGTGCCTCTATTTAGGAACTCCATCCCAACAGAGATGTATGAACATGTTTGCTATAATCCTTTAGAAAAGCACCTCTGCTGGACTGTGATGAGCCAGGGCAGAAGGTGAGAGAAGAGCTTGTTACCAGTTTTTCCTTCTTTTTCCTCATTGGTTGCTCTTCAAAAAACAAAAAACAAAAAACAACTACTGTATGCTCAGATTCAGAGCCAATATAGCTTGTCCCTTGTTCTTGAATGAGGAATTTGGGGACTTACTATCCTCAGAACAAGGGATGCGGGTGGCGCTGTGGGTTAAACCACAGAGCCTAGGATTTGCCGATCAGAAGGTCAGTGGTTCGAATCCCCGCGACGGGGTGAGCTCCCATTGCTCCGTCCCTGCTCCTGCCAACCTAGCACTTCGAAAGCACGTCAAAGTGCAAGTAGATAAATAGGTACCATTCCGGTGGGAAGGTAAATGGTGTTTCCGTGTGCTGCTCTGGTTCGCCAGAAGCGGTTTAGTCATGCTGGCCACATGACCCAGAAGCTGTACACCGGCTCCCTCGGCCAATAAAGCGAGATGAGCGCTGCAACCCCAGAGTCGGCCACGACTGGACCAAATGGTTTATCCTCAGAACACCAAGGGCAGATTGGCAATGGTGGCAAGGCTTTCCATCAGTGTCCCAGGAAGACCTTGTACCTTTCTGACTGCAGAACTCTCTCTTTGTGACTGCGGACAGGGAGGTCCACATCCTCCAGTGGCCTCCAAACCACCCTTCCCAGAAGCTGAGGATTTTTTCCTGAACTGGTTTTCTGGGTTGCTCTTTTTGCCTCTGCTATGTAGCAGCTGTTCAGGGGAAGGTCTGTGGCTCAGTGCTAGAGCAACTGCTTTGCATGTAGACAGCCCAAGGCTGTTCCCAAGCAGTTCCTGGTCGGACTGGAAGAGAACCCTGCCAGAAATCTGGAAATCCTTTACTGAGCTAGACAGAACAATAGTCAGAGTCAATATAAGACAGTTTCCAGTGTTCCTAATGGTATTGCTTTCTGATTTTATTGCTTTTTTATGTTTTTAGTATACTGATTCTTTTTTTAAATGGGACTTTGCTAAGCTGCTGTTTATGGCAGTTACGGCAAAAAGGTACCATGTGTTGAAGTCCTGTTGACTTATCACACGTATTCTATGATGGCCACTGCTGCATATTGAGCAAGTCACTCTGCTTATTTCATAGTTGGCTTCCACTGGAGGCCATTTAATTGACTGCCACTTGAAGACATACCTAGCAGCTCTTTGGATAGGGGATAAAAAAAAAATAACGTATGACACCCAACAGGTGCAAATATCAAGAACCTGAAGCTTAAGTTGCTTATATACCGTGTTTTTCCGTCTATAAGATGCCTCCTTGTATAAGACACCCCCTATTTTGGGGGACTCAGATTTAAGAAAATGCAGGGAGATCCATGTATAAGGCGCCCCCTAATTCTTGACATTATTTTTTAGGGGGGCAGTCTTATACACAGAAAAATACGGTATATTTGCTCAGATTCTCCTATATTTTAGATTTAAAAGAAATTTATTTCCACCTGAAATCGTGTGTGTGTGTGTGTGTGTGTGTGTGTGTGTGTGTCTGTGCGCAAAGACACATTCTATGGCTTTATTTAAATCACAAGGATCAATGTATAGCCATACTTGGTTTGGCTTTTCAATTACAGACATGGTGCTAAGCCAGTCTACAGGCTGTTCTGCTTAATAAACATATCCCCAGCTTTTCCATATTATCACACTAATATTTTTCACTTTTTATCTGCAAGGGAAAATTGAATTTCGTCTTGGTATCTGGTTTCCCAGCTAGCAGGTTGTCTACTTTTAACGGGTGCATGTTAGTCTGCTTTCAGCCATCTTGGCCTTCATAAAACATAGGTGGAATCTCCTGTCATGCCTTTGCAATTTTATGTCATCTCCAGAAAACGCCTTCATATAAACTAACTTCATATCCAGCCAGTTGCTTGAGAGAGAGACAGAGCGAGAGAGAGAGAGCAAAGGTGGTATATATCAGCATTTACAACCTGAAATTTATTATTGGTTACTGAATTTTAAAACAGGATTTTGCGGTTACTTGCTCTTTCAATGGCATTTAACATCTTGAGCAGGAAAACAGGCTTTGCCTGACTCTTCTGTATACTTTCCTTATCTGTACTGTGCAAAATTATATTCAGGATGATATTGCATTACAAAGTATTATCCTTTTTTTCTCAAATGGATGGAAGGATGCCTGGCTTTCAGTGATGCTCAGCCACACGTCTGATTTGCTGGACACTAAAAATGGACCAGATTTTATTTCTTCTGATCAGGACTCTACATCTTGCATTTGCAAAAGAACTGGCAAGGAAGTCAGAGAGGAAATCCTGGCGGGGTCAAGCAAGCACAAAATCTAATGCACAGGTCAGAAGCTTTGGCTTTTCAAGTTCACTGCAAGAGCCTAGATGGTCGGTTGGTTAGAATGTGGTGTGGATATGTGTGATGCCAAGGTTGTAGGTTTGATCCCCATAAGGGACAGCTGTGTATCCCTGCATTGCAAGAGGTTGGACTAGATGACCCTTAGGTTTTCTTCCAACTCTATGAATCTATGATGCAAGGTAATGTCCGCAAGTAGAGTTTGAGCAGATAAACAGATGCTTTGAAAACAAAACAAAATAAACACTGGATCGTTGGCCTGAAGCAGGCAGTGTCCCCCTGATCTCCTTTCAGACTCACTATATATGCGCAGGTGGCGCTATGGGTTAAACCACAGAGCCTAGGACTTGCTGATCAGAAGGTTGGCGGTTCGAATCCCCACAATGGGGTGAGCTCCCGTTGCTCCGTCCCAGCTCCTGTCAACCTAGCAGTTCGAAAGCACGTCAAAGTGCAAGTAGATAAATAGGTACCACTCTGGCAGGAAGGTAAACGGCATTTTCGTGTGCTGCTCTGGTTCTCCAGAAGCAGCTTAGTCATGCTGGCCACATGACCCGGAAGCTGTATGCCGACTCCCTCGGCCAATAAAGCGAGATGAGCGCCGCAACCCCACAGTCGACCATGACTGGACCTAATGGTCAGGGGTCCCTTTACCTTTACCTTTATGTATTCAAAAAGAGCCTCCGAATTTCATTGTAAGATAGGAAATTGGGAGGACTATTTTTGAAAAAGGAATACTAGAATGGGTGACAGGATAGTCAGAAAAAGAAAGAAGAGGAAAGGAGGGAGGAAAATTTGAAAAGGAATAATGGAAGGACCTGAATATGAGAAAGATATCTGGAATAGCTGCCCCAACTGTGAAGCCTGTTACTGCTGTAAGTGCCACTGGCTTGTATATCAAGCCTGTTTACTATTATTAATATTATTAATAGCAGTGGTGGTAACTGTAGTATGTATTTAGTTTATATCCCACCCTTCCTCCCAAAGGTATCCAGGGCAGCAAGCACTCTAATACCAATAACATAACAACATTCTGAAAACAGGTTTTTTATTTTTAAAAAAATTCTCTCAACCAGCAATTTCAGGGTTGCTAGGAACAGTTTCTTTCAGCCATCAAATGTCTGGGTAAGCAGGAATGCTTTTTAGATTCCTCATGGAAGCCAATAATGAGAGGGAGGCAAGACACCTCTCCAGGGAGGGCATCTCACAAATGGAGAACCACTACTGTGAAGGCCCCATCATGGACCAATGGCACTTAGCTAGACCCCAGTGTTGGCAGCACCACCACCACCAAGGTTTCACCTGTCAATGGCAGGGTCCAATAGAGCTGATATTGAGGAAGGGGCTCTTTTAGGTACTTGCAGTCCCAGGCAGTTTAGGCCTTTAAAAGCTAGTACAAACACCTACTTATGAGGCGTCAGCTCAAGTGCCAAAGGACTCTTCTGGGCCCCAGGCTTCTGCCTGGAGAACATTCAACTGCCTTTGTATCCTAAGGAAATGAAGGGAGGTGTTGCAGAGAGGAAGCAAGGACCAGTTCCTTGTAATATGTGCATTCCTTGCAACATCTCTCACTCACTGTTTAGGGAAGCTTTTAATGTTTGATGTATTGCAGTATTTTAATATTTTTTTGGAAGCCGCCCAGAGTGGCTGGGGAAGCCCAGCCAGATGGGCGGGGTATAAATAATAAATTATTATTATTATTATTACGATGTTCAGAAGTGAGTGCCACTGCAATGCAGGCAAAACAGCACTGTCCACGCACGAAAAGGTATCACCAGGCTCAGGAAAACACCAGGGTTTGTAGAAGTACAAAATAAATTGATAACACCCCCAGCGCGTGCTCACACACAGTCCCAAAACTGACTAAGCATACGCAATCTGGATAGGAGGGTCAAATGGAAAACCAGGAGGGACGAAGGGGGAGCGGAATACTGTATCCTGCACAGGAGTACTCCATGCTGCAACATTTTGTTTCAGACCCCTCTTGTTACTAAGTTCACATGAGCTCTAGTTTTGAAAAGGGGTTCCAAGGCAGAGCTATACCCACAAGCCCCATGTTGCTTGCCTGCAGAGAGACAACGCTGCATCATGCTAAACATTAGCTAGGCAACAACAAATTCAGCTGGTTGTGATTATCCAAGCCTGCTACTTAAAATAATCTTTTTTCATTTGGCAATTTATTGGGATTGGTCTCCTTTCTGAATCAAAGTATGATCCACAGTTGGCATTGTACAAGCACTGGATCGCAAGGTCCTGGGAATGAGAGCTACAAAGAAAAAAGAGGGGATGAGTTCTGCAGGACCAGAGACAGCTCCCAGTAGGAGCCGCTTCTTCTGCAAGACAGACATTTACCAGAATCCAAGGTTGATTTCCAGCCCAGCAAAAGCCCTCTAAGAGGAGGTGGAGCAGAGTTGGTGAGAGTTGCCCAGAGGAGAGTTTTGAGGACCAAGGTACATGGCATGTATAGTGTACAGAGGGCTTTTGGGGAACACACAACCATAAGACAACTATAGCCTACCTCCACTGACAGAGGCAGTATGCTTCTAAACACCAGTTGCTGGGAATCACAAGAGAAGAGAGGGCTGCTGCACTCATGCCCTGCTTGCAGACTTTCCATATTGCCACTGTGAGAACAGGATGAAGAGCCAAATTGATGGACATTTGCCTGATCCAGAAGGGCTCTTCTTATAACCTTAAGAAGAGGCCTGGTGGATCAAATCTAGGGCCATTCTCAGACAATATCATGTTTCCAATGTTGTTGTTGTTGTTTAGTCATTTAGTCGTGTCTGACTCTTCGTGACTCCATGGACCAGAGCACACCAGGCACTCCTGTCTTCCACTGCCTCCCACAGTTTGGTCCAACTCATGCTGGTAGCTTCGAGAACACTGTCCAACCATCTCGTCCTCTGTCACCCCCTTCTCCTTGTGTCCTCAATCTTTCCCAACATCAGGGTCTTTTCTAGGGCAAAGGGGCTTGAATAACTCAGAGAAGCTATGAGCTATGCCATGCAGGGCCACCCAAGATGGACAGGTCATAGTGGAGAGTTTTGACCAAACGTGATCCACCTGGAGCAGGAACCAGCAAGCCACTCCAGTATCCCCACCAAGAAAACTCCATGGACAAAGACAACAGGCATATAAAAATGTTTCCAATAGCAGACGCATTTTCATGGGGGGGGGGGTTGCAGCACGGCTGGAAAGAGTTAAAAACCCTCTCCCCACCACACAGTGGAACTCATCCTGATCACACACCTGCATCTGGCACCTTTTAAAAGAGAAAACAGGCCTATGCAATACCCAATTACACATTTAACGTGTAGTTTGGCAGTCGGTGCTAGGGGAGTGAAACAGAGTCTTTTTGCTACAAATGGAAATTACAATTGAGACAGGCGTTGGACCAGAGTTTTGGGCTGGCATCTGGAAGGCTAGGGGTTTGGAGACTTGGATCAGTTGTGAATTCCTTCAGTTTACTTTCAGTGAGATACCAGTTCTTAGTCTCCCCCACCCCCACCCCAATCTGTGGATTCAGAATGATTACAGCCAAACCCACATGGCTGTTGCGAGAATGAATAGAACATTATGTTATATATCTATATATCTCCCCAAATCCATTTTGGATTTAAGCCAGCATAATCCAACAGACTTAAACGGGATATAGCTTGCTGTGCGCACATACTGGGGAGTAAGCACCAGTGAGCACTGTGGGACTTGCTGCCTAATAAGCCTGATAAGATTGGGTTGAGGGTGGTTTAAATCCAAGCACTCTGCTTGAATGGTTTTGGAGATCAGGCCCCTGGGCTGCTCAGCTGTTAAACAACCCAAAATACAATTGTCAGTGTTTACTTCTTTATCAGTGGAGGCATTTTGTCATGCGTTTGACTCCGCCGAAGCAAATGTGTGAAACAACAGCACTTGCAGTTTCTCGTGGCAGAAAATGTACCACCCAGTGGCCTTGGTCCTAAAACATTTTGATTTAACAACACACCCCACCAATGCTGATGGCCCTTCCAATTAAGACTGCCATCCCATGCAAAGCTGCCCACACCATGAGATCTCCCATCAGGTGCCCTTCTCTGGGTATCACTCAACCACATTATCTGATGTATCTATCAAGTAGCAACCAATACTTTTCTAAGGCAACTACTGAGCACAATCCATATACAGTGGAACCTTGGTTTTTGAACGTAATCCATTCCAGAAGACCGTTCAACTTTTGAAATATTCGAAAACCGAAAATCAAAGGGCTGCCTGCAATTTCAATGGGGGGGAAAGGAGAAATGCGACTTGGAAGCCGTTCAAGTTCCGAAAAACGTTTGAAAACCAGAACACTTACTTCCGGGTTTTTGGTGTTCGGAAGCCGAAATGTTCCAAAATGGTGTTTGGGAACCGAGGTTTGACTATAGCACTTTAGGTACCAAGTTGAGAATTTTTAATGACCTGGGTTCTAATCAACAGTAATTGCTGAGTTTTTAACTGCTTGCCTTTCTTCCAAGGAGCTCGAGGCAGCATACATAAGTTACCACCCATATTTTATCATTGTAACAACCTGATGGGGAAGGTTAGGCTGGGAGTTCATGACTGGCCCAATGACCTTTAGGACCAATGGGGGATTAGAATAGGGGCCAGCTCAGTAATAGCCTGATACAGAACACCAGAGTGTCACAACTAGTCTAGCCTTTCAGAAATTCAACAACTGTGGCTTTCCACCACTGTTGTCTCTCTCTCTCTCTCTCTCTCTCTCTCTCTCTCTCTCTCTCACACACACACACACACACACACACACACACACACACACACACACACCCAATATTCCCACATCTCAGACTGGTATTCTTTTATTATGCATTTTAATTGTGGTTGTTTATATGTGAATGACTATGTAACTGGTTTTTATACTTGTAAACTGCTTAGAAGGGTATTTTGGCAGCAAGTGGCATCTAAATAAATAAGGGCTGTGGTTCAGTGGTAGGACATCTGCCTTGGATGCAGAAGGCCCCAAGTTCAATCCTTGACATCTCCAGGCAGGGCTGGAATAGACTCCTGCCTGGAACCCTGGAGAGCCTCTGCCAGTTAGTGTGCTGAGGTAGAGGGACCAATGGTCTGATTCAGTATAAGCTGATTCCTTGTGTTCCTAAATAAAAATTGTAGTTATTCCTCAGGACCCACTGCACCTCTGGTGATTAAGACAGGGTGGGAGAGAATAATTTCAAGTGCTCTTGAAATACCATCTCTACTTTGCTGTGTTGGGATGCGGGTGGCGCTGTGGGTTAAACTACAGAGCCTAGGACTTGCCGATCAGAAGGTCGGCAGTTCGAATCCCCACGACGGGGTGAGCTCCCATTGCTCAATCCCTTCTCCTGCCGACCTAGCAGTTCGAAAGCATGTCGAAGTGCAAGTAGATAAATAGGTACAGCTCCGGCAGGAAGGTAAACGGCGTTTCCGTGCACTGCTCTGGTTTGCCAGAAGTGTCTTAGTCATGCTGGCCACATGACCCGGAAGCTGTAAGCCGGCTCCCTCGGCCAGTAAAGCGAGATGATCGCTGCAACCCCAGAGTCGGTCATGACTGGACCTAATGGTCAGGGGTCCCTTTACCTTTACCTTACTTTGCCGTGTTAGTTTTGAACATGTCTAAGAAACAGACTTTGGAACTTTGTGCTATGAATCTTACCCCTCTCCTTGGACTTTTGTGCTCTCCACAAACCTGGAAAATACAACACCCCTCCCCCCCCTTGCTTCCTCTGTCCACAAACGCTGCTTTCAATCCAGATCTTATCATCCACCGCTTCTGAACCCACATGTGGATTTTCTGGCACTGCATACTACAAAGCAGCTGTAACCCAGCAGCCTTGAGTCCCAATTGCCTTTGTACTTTGCAATAGAGTAATACATTTTACACACCGAAACACAGATCCAGCTGGAATCTGTCATTCTTCCCCACCCCACATTTGCCCATGAGAACAAGGAAGGGGGTGGGGAGAAAAGGGAAGCCTCCCAAGTTTGAACTGAACAGGAAGCTTAGCACAGCACAGAGCGAAGCGAGCAAAACAATTCATTTTTAAAGAGGAAAATCTCTGCTTGATACCTTTCCCCCACAGCTAAGGCAAACCACTTCTTTATTGATTGCTGAAGAGCATTTGCAGTGTCAGCTGGGATGGGAACTGGGGGAAAGGGGGTGGGGAGGGAGAGTTGCTTGGAGTCAAGAGGCTGTTGAATATCCAGAGATGGGGAGGAGGCAGTAAGTCAATGCACCCTCATTATGGATGGTGTCCCTAAGCCTCAGATGAATAAAAAAGCAGAGTGAATTGGATTGCATTACAGGGAGGGCAAAAGAGACACAGGAGGACTGGAAAAGACAAAGAAAGGGGAGGAGGCTCAGGGGAACCGCAAGGATTTGAAGAAGCAAACAAAAAACCCTCAACACACCCTAGTATATGAGGAGAGGAGGGCAAGGAAAGCAAACAATAGGTGAGATTAAACTCTGGGGGGGGCACAGGAAGGAGGAAGGAGCCTTCGTAGGGCATGTGGTGCTTCTCAGAAGAACATCTGGAGGACAAAGGCTTCTAGAAGATTAGAAAAGAAATTAAAGGTAAAGAGAGAACAAGGAGATAAAGGTTCCCCACGGATCTAAGGGGAAGATAGCGCAGTTCAATAGGAAATAGATGCCACTCTGATATGAAGACAAGGTAAGCCACACTATGGCATGCCAAGGCAGGCTGAATTTGCAGGCTCCTGAAGAGGAACCTGTGGGCTTCTCTGGGGGAGGGCTGTGGCTCAGTGGCAGAGCTTCTGCCTTGGATGCAGAAGGTCCCAGGTTCAATCCCTGCATCTCCAGTGGTCTGAAGACTTCTGATAACCATCATCATTAGACATATGGACTGCATCTATTAATCTAGACATTTAAATTAGGAATGATAGCATCTTCTTGTTATAACTAACCAGCTAGCAATGCCTTTATCTCTCCATCCATTTCTCTTTGTTATGTTTGCAAGTAAAAATTCTTAATGAAATAACGGGCAGCATTGAGCTCCATTTAGCTCAGACGCATCCATTTCTGTCGAGAATCTGAATACTTGTTTGTTGGCAAAACACAAGATGATTTAACAGCCTGGAAGGCCCATCTAGAACCCAGAAGTACGATCTTGAAAGAAGAGGGCAGCCCGTGGATTTTTCATCAGGCTCGATTTATACTTGTGATGTTCATGCAAAAATCCTTTTGTTTTGTATGAGTCAAGTTCTCTGAAGTCCACAGGTTTTAAGACGGCAATCTACTAGACACACCTTTTCTTTTCCATTTTTGGAGGGGGAGCCATTTAAACACCAAAGGGACTTACTTCTGAGTAGGCATGAGCAGCATTGCATTGTAAGCCCATGGATTTCCAAAGGCTTGATTGTCTCTTCTTCAGGGCTGGCCCAAGACATTTTAGCAACCTGAGGCAAACCACAAAATGGCATCCCCGCTCCCCGCAAGGGTGAAGATCTGAAGAGTGAAAATTGGCAACAAGGATGGAATAAATATCTACATTGGGACCCACAGTGAAGCCCCTGTGGATCCTGCTGCCTGAAGCAGTTGTCTCACCTTGCCTCATAGGTGGGCTGGTCCTCCTCTCCTTTTCTGCCTGTAGGGACCCCTAACTTTGCCCATGGCTGGGTCCCATCAGCCCCAGCCAACATAGCCAATGGCCAACAATGGTAGTAGACATAGGAACGAGTCATGGCTCACTGGCAAAACACCCACCTCGCAAGCATCAGCCTGGGAGGCACAAATTAAGTCAGTTCACTTTGAAGGGACTTGGCTCGGGGTTAGAGCTTCTGTTTTGCACACAGGAGCTCCCAGGTGAGAGAGATTCCTGCCTAGATGGATCCCTGGACAGCTCATGGTGCTGATGATGCCAAGGTTGCAGGTTCGATCCCCATATGGGACAGCTACATATTCCCGCATTGCAGGGGGTTGGACTAGATCCGTGGTTCTGAATGTGGGGCACACACCCCACGGAGGCGATTTGATTTTTAAAGGGAGCAATTTGGAAGCTTGTACTGGCCTTTTAGGCTTCCTTCACAGGAATAGGAGTTCACTTTTTGAATAATAAGAATGAGATGGGGGTAGGGGTGGGAAATCAGGATTTTAGAGATGCTTAGGTGGAGCATAATAGTGGCGCTGTGGGTTAAACCACAGAGCCTAGGACTTGCTGATCGGAAGGTCGGCGGTTCAAATCCTTGTGACAGGGTGAGCTCCCGTTGCTCAGTCCCTGCTCCTGCCAACCTAGCAGTTCGAAAGCACATCAAAGTGCAAGTAGATAAATAGGTACCGCTCCAGCGGGAAGGTAAACGGCGTTTCCGTGCACTGCTCTGGTTCGCCAGAGGCGGCTTTGTCATACTGGCCACATGACCCGGAAGCTGTAGGCCGGCTCCCTCGGCCAGTAAAGCAAGATGAGCGCCGCAACCCCAGAGTTGGCCACGACTGGACCTAATGGTCAGGGGTCCCTTTACCTTTACTAGGTGGAGTATGGCCAAAAAAAGGTTGGGGACCACTGGATTGGTGGTCCTCGAGATCCCTTCCAACCTTACAATTCTAGGGTTACCTTTTATGACCAATGCTCAGCATATTGCAGCATTCCGATGTCTGGAGGGCCACGCGTCCCCCACAGCTGTAGGAAGAGGACCTTAAATCGCCCCTCACTGCGTATGTTCGTGTGTGGGTGTCTCTCTCGCGCACGTTTCGCAGCCGGATCCGAATCGAGTCCACCGGCGTCCAGAGCTTGACGCGCGCCTAACTCGCGCAACCTTAGGAGCGCGCGGGCGGGCAGGCGAGGGAAAGCGCATGAGAGGTTGGGGTCTCCTGCCCGCGCACGCGCCCGCTCGCCTGCCTGCCTCCCTCCTCGTCGGGAGCCGCCAGGCAGCCGCGAATGGCTGTGGGAGGGCCGAGGAGGCGGGCTCGGCTGAAGTGAAACCGCGAGGGGAGTTTGGCGCGGGCGGAGAGCCTCTTCGCCGCCAGCGGAGACAGACCTCGCCGGGCGGTCGGGGAAAACGACCTAAAGACGCGGGGAGCGGAGCGAGAGCGAGGCCGGCTCCCCGTCGCGGCTGCCGCTGCTTCCCTTCCCTCGCTGCCGTCGGGGCTTCCAGGCGGACTTGGCCAGCCGGTGAGGCAGCGCTGTGGGTGTGGCCGGCGGCGGGTTGGCACCTGGGTCTATTCTTACGTGGGAATGCTCGCTAGAAGCGTTTGGACAGGGGCCGGCGGGGGGGGGGGGCGTCTTCTCTAAACGCGACGCAGCCGCCCTCTTCGAAGAGGGCCAAAGTGTTTTTACGCCGGACTCGGGCTGGGCGGCGTCTCCATATCCAGACGAGCTCGCCCGGGTCTACTCGGAAGTAAGTCCGATGGGACTAGCTCCCGCGTAAGCTTCGGTCCCATTTGCCGCAAAACTGAACGAGCCACGCGCGATTTTAATAAGATGAACCCCCCTCCCCCCAAAAAATCCCTCGGTTCTTTCCTCAGCGCGACCCCCCCTCGCCCCCGCCCCATTTCTTTTCTCCTTTGTGATTGTTTCACTCTCTCTTTTCGCAGCCGTGTTGTTCTTGCCCTTCCAAGAAGCTGTCGGGAGACGTTTTGTCTCCTTTCCAGACTTTACCAGCCATGATTTGTGCATCTTGCGTGGAGAGGGAGGGAGGGGGGGGGTCGCTGTGGCTTCTCAACCTTCCCTTCCTCTCCGCTGCATCTGGAAACTATAGGACGCTGCATATAGAACACGTTGCATAGTATATACCATAATAATATCTGCTAGTAATTGACTCATAGTGGGGAAACTTCCGGCTTATTTTTAAGTGGGGAGGGAAGAAAACGAAGTGTCTCTGCTTGTGGGGGGGCGAGGTGGGGTTTTTTGTTTTTATTTTTGTTTTTGCACATTTTATAGCATCTCTAATTACAAAAACCTCCACCCTCCTTAATGCTGCCTCCCATGTCTGTGCACTGTTTTCAGCCTGGCAGTTCCTTCTAATAAATCTTCTGTGCTTTCTTCCTCCTTTCTTGCAATTCTTTTAAGGATGTTTCCACTTTCCAATTACTCTCCCAGCTGGGTACTCGGCAGCTCTATGGTTGATAGGCTGAAGAATTCTTATTCTCTCTTCTTCCTGCACGCCACCCCCTCCTTCCCCACCTCCTCTGGTGGTTTTCACTTCTCACATTCCCCATCCCTTCGAAGAACCCTGGAGATGGGCTGTTAAAGGTCTCTTCCCTCCCCCCCCCCCGGCTGCCCCCATCCCCCCAAAGCTTAAAGGGAGAGAAGCTCATAGTTCAGACATAATCAATACTGCCTTTGCATCACATGTTCAACCATTCCAAATAGGGTGTGACTGAGAACACCCATTGGACAGTGTTCCCTTGCTGCTAACCCACAATTCTATTGCCTGTTACTTTGCTTTTGTATTCAGCCGAACATGGTATTGGACCAAAATATTGCAGAAATGATTACGCAACCCAGCATGTCTGCACAAAGTGACAGTGTCTGTGACTGCCACAGGACTTCCAATCCAACCAAATGGCCCTTCTGGGACATATATATTTTTTGAGTTTGACAGTTGTGGATGGAGTTGCTAAGCTCTCTGGTCTACTGAGGCGGAGAGTTCCTAAGCCAGCCTTTCTCCCTAGGGAGATGCAGTACATCAGAACATCTCTGTTGAAAGTCCCAGCTTGATTTCAAAGGGGAAATTTAGCTTGTGGGTGTGTGTGGCTGCAAGTGAGCTGTTAACTTTATACGGAGAATGGCGGTGGGAGGATAACACCGCTGGAGGTTGCCCTTAACATGGGAAATAAATACATTACAATTCACAGAGGGGTGATTTTGTTCATTTTTGTTGTAGCACCTTAAAGACCCAAGCGATTTATGTTGGCAGAAGCCTTTCTGTAGGGTTGGTGAAGTAGATTCTAGTCCATGAATGCTGATGCCATAATGAATGTGTTTAGTCTTTTGGGTGTTCGCCATACCTTTTGAAGTATTTCACAGGAGTTAAAGCTTCTTTTATTTTATTTTTTTCAAAGCTTGCATGTATGCACACTTTGATTCTTTTGTGGTGGCTGTTCTCTAACACCTCCCCTACTATCGCCCTTTACTGGTTATCTAAATCCTCTGATTTCTTAACCGTCCAAGCTGAGTACCGCTTAAAACTGGTTAGAAATCATATGCATTTGGGTGGTTTCCATTTTCACTGCCATTCTTACTTTAAAATCACAGCGTTTGGTTGACTTGCTATTGATCTTCTTTCGGTGTCTGTCTGGGCCCTGCATTCGTACTGCTTGAATGTAACAATAACACGGATTCTTTTTCAAGTGGATTTTGATTAGGAGAGAAACTGGGACATAAATGCATATGGCTATCCAGCCTGAATGACCTTTTGATTTCCGAATTTCCAGCTTTAAATGCAAAATGGACTTTTCTAGCTTTTAATTCTGTTTGTTGTCTCTCTCTCTCTTTTTAAAATAGGAAAATTCAGTCAGCAAATTCTGTACATCTTTCGAGAATGTGGTGTAGCTGCAGCTGATCAAAATGTTTAGACTTGTCAACTAACAGTGCTTAGTACTTGTGTTATAAACTACATTTTAAAGAAAGTATTTGTTTTACTTAAATCCAGTCATTGCAGACATATTTATGTATATGTTAGGTTGCTACAATCCTTTTCCCTTGGAGAAATTCCCATTGAACTCAGTAGATATTATTCCACACACACCCCAGTTGATTCCACTGCAAAAACTGCAGCTCAGTGCATACTGATAAGGATATCATAACAACGGGACTCAGTGAGTTGTACTTCTGTGTAGATGAGTTTAGGATTGCATTGCACAGAAAGACATGTAGAGGCTTATAAAATGATGCGTCTCCAGTGTGGTGTAGTGGTTAAGAGCGGTAGTCTCGTAATCTGGGGAACCGGGTTCGCGTCTCCGCTCCTCCACATGCAGCTGCTGGGTGACCTTGGACCAGTCACACTTCTTGAAGTCTCTCAGCCCCACTCACCTCACAGAGTGTTTGTTGTGGGGGAGGAAGGGAAAGGAGAATGTTAGCCGCTTTGAGACTCCTGAAGGGGAGTGAAAGGCGGGATATCAAATCCAAACTCCTCTTCTTCTTCTTCTTCTTCTTCTTCTTCTTCTTCTTCTTCTTCTTGGGAAAAGTGGATAGAGAGACATTCCGCCCCTCTCTCCTGATACTAGAATGCTGAGTGGTTGTCCAAATTGATTGGCAGTAGATCTGGGCAGGTGAAAGTCATTTGTAATGGGTTTATAGATGATGTGATGGCAGCTAGCTTAGGCAGCTGTAAAAGGTGGTTGGCCCAACTTATGAAAGAGGCTAGGGAGTGAGCACCACTGAATGAATGCATTGGACAGGTCAGTGGCAGTAACTTCCATTGGGATAGTCTGTGAAAACTTACACCCAGGTTGAATGCTTTCGACTTGTCTTGTGAAAATGAAGAAATTCTGTACATCAGTTAGACTGAACTGGAAGAAATTTGGCCCTAGGAGTTTTCATAAGAGAGATGTTTCCAGATGAAGAACTGTGAGAGGAGAGAGACTTTGCTGGCCATCAGGCAGTGGATTTTCCCACCTGTTTTGCCCCACCCTCCAGCCCTAGGAGTCTTTCCCAGACCATGACTCTGAGAACAGCAGAAACAGTTGTGAAAAGAGAAGCAGAGTTCAGGGATATTTTTTAAAAAATGATTTTATAAATTTTGTGTCCCTGTTTCTCAATTTGATCCTTTTAGATGGTTTTCCATGCTTTGTGGTATTTTATGCATTGCGACTGGTTGCTATTTTTATTGATTATAGTTTAGCAATTGTTTTTTGTAATTGTATACTGTTTATAGTTTGCTGATATTTTATTTTACTGTTTACTATTCTAATGGATTGCTGAATATCGCTTTCTTTGATACAAGTTGTTTATTTAAAAGTTAAATTTTTATTAAGATTTACTGTATTGGATCAGATTGTTATCAGGTGTGTGATCTTTGCTGTCTTTTTTGTTGTTTCTTCAGCTTGTAAACTGCCTTGTGTATAGTAATATAGAAAGGCGGGATACAAATTAAAAGTGAAATGAAATGAAAATATAGTTTGCTGTTGCGCAGCAGCAGACTAACAAAAGTCGAGCACACTGTGACTCTAACCTCATCTGCCCTTTCCATTTCAAGCAATCTTATACCACTTTAAACAGCCATGGCTCCTCCTTGACACCTGACAAAGAATTCTGGGAACTGTAGGTTGTTAGCGGTGCCAAGAGTTATTTGGAGACCCCCATTCCCCTGGCAGAGTTACAGTTCCCAAAGTGTTTTAACAACCAATCCTTCTTTTTAAGGAGCTCCAGGAATAGTAGCTCTGTGAAGCTAATAGGGGTATCCCAACAACTCTCAGGGATGCAGGTGGTGCTGTGGGTTAAACCACAGAGCCTAGGACTTGCTGATCAGAAGGTCGGCGGTTCGAATCCCCATGACGGGGTGAGCTCCCATTGCTCGGTCCCTGCTCCTGCCAACCCAGCAGTTCGAAAGCACCTCAAAGTGCAAGTAGATAAATAGGTACCACTCCGGCGGGAAGGTAAATGGCGTTTCCGTGTGCTGCTCTGGTTCTCCAGAAGCGGCTTAGTCATGCTGGCCACATGACTCGGAAGCTGTCTGCGGACAAACACCGGCTCCCTCGGCCTATAGAGCAAGATGAGCGCACAACCCCAGAGTCGGTCACGATGGTCAGGGGTCCTTTTAACAACTCTCAGCACCTTAAATAATGACAGCTCCCAGGATTCTTTGGGGAAAGCCAGGAATGTTTGAACTGGCATGGTGCTGCTTTTAAGTGTATAGTACAGAAGCAGCTTTAATTGCACAGGATCACATCTTTATCAACTTTATCAAGGTTCTTCAGAGGCTATCTGGAACCTCTGTTCCAGAACCTTTCCGAGTCCAGTGGCTGCACTCTTTCCTGGGCAAGCTTTTGTAGCCACTTCCCAGTAGAGAGCAGAGCCAGAGGCCAAAGGAGGTGGAGTGATAAATATAAACATTGTGTTCATACCGTAGAATTGTTTCTAAGCATCCTCACATGTCCTGCTCCATCTGCCATCCAGGCAAGCAAGAGTTGTGATCAGAATTCAAGGATACTTTCTAACTTGGCAAACCCACCCCCCAACCATTTCACAAGCACATGAATCAAGGCGGGTGAGGGGCATGGCCTCTGGAAGGAGGATTTGGCTGGGGGCGGAATGTGTCCTGGAGAGAGTTTCTAAGGCCAGATAAAGAGGCATGAAGGACAGAGCATTTGGGAAGGAGCTGAATTGGTGTCCCCATGTCCCTTGCAACCTTTGCAAGGACATCTCCTTGATCCTTAAAAAGAAGGATTGGTTGTTAAAATACTTTGGGAACTGTAACTCTGTGAGGGGAATGGGGTTCTCCGAATAACTCTTGGCACCGTTAACAACCTACAGTTCCCAGAATTTTTTGTCAGGTGGTATATAAGTGGTATAAGACTTGAAATGGAAAGTGCAGATGAGGTCAGAGTCACAGTGTGCTCGACTTCTGTTAGTCTGCTGCAGCAAAACAGCAAACAATATTTTCAGTGCCTCTCCCCACATCCTTTCAACCAGCCACCCAAAGAATTGGAGCAGCAGCCAAGGGAGTGAGCAGGCGGGCTCCTAGACACTCCAAGCCAAGGTGGAGAAGCACAATTCCCCCCCCCCCCCCCGCTGGTCTGCATTGTTGGCGGAAGTCAACCTGGCCAACTCCTATGCCCCTGATGAAGGGCTATGCTTGACAACTAGGTCTGAGGCCCCTGGCACTTGCACATATGCATTGTGCCCCTGTATGGTATGCCAGTTGTGTGCTCCGAGGGGTGAAAGAGAGGGATGTGAAAGAGATTTTGCCTTAAGGGCTCTGTTTGTGGGGTCCCTGAAGGTATCTAGCTAGCCACTCTGGAATACAATATGCTGGTCTGATCCAGTAGGTCTCTACTTTCATGTTCTATCAAGGCACTTGTTGGATATATATATAATACCTGCTTTGCTTTAGAAGCATTGCAGAATTGAATGTTCTCACACCATCTATAGCTGTGCACTTCAGGGTTCTGAAGCACTTTTGTTATCGTTTTTGCCCTGCAATTTCAGCCAATGTTGTTCCCTTCAGATATCAGGATGGGGGACAGTGTCTGAACCTGAGAGAATAGTGACTGGCATGAGGGCCACCTAGTGATTTCGTGGCTGAAGAGAGATTTGAACTCGGCTCCCAGATCTTACCATGATATCCTATGCATGTTTCCTCAGAAATAAGCTGCTCTGTGTCTAGAACGTGTGTTTAGGATTTCTGCCTTAACTCTGACAGTGTTCTCATGTTGAGAGCAGGAAAAGTGCCTTTGCTGAAACAGTTACTGGATTTGTGCTTCTGTTTGAAGAAAGGAACCATTGTTGACTTTCATTATCTAGCAGCCATGGCGAGATTGACAGGTTACAAATTGCCAATCCATAAAGGATTTGGGCAGGAGATAGTTTTATTACTTATTAAATTATATACGCAAAAGTGTTCATTTTTTTGGCCATTATGTTGTCTGCTCCCAATTGAAATCACTGAGATAATTAGCAGATCCCAGGCAATCACATGTTCTGCTATTCATATGGTCAATTGACACTTAAAAACAAACAAACCATTGCACAATTCAAGCAGGTAAGCCTGTGAATAATCTCTTCTTCCTGCTTTCCCTGGGACATATTATGAAACACAGCCTGCTTTTGTGGATAGCAAGGAAGTTGTCGATTTCACCCTGGGCCAATGTGATATAGTAGTTAGTCTGTTGGATTGGGATCTGGGAGGCCGTGTGATTCAAACCCTGCTCAGCCATGAAGCTCACTGGGAAATCATGAGGCATTCATAGTCTCACAGCCTAACCTAATTTGTTGGGTTCTTGTGAGGATGGAAAGTGGAGAACAATGTATGCCTCCATAAGTACCTCACTATATTTCTTTATTGTTACATTTTATTGTAATAATAATAATAAAACCACTCCTTGTTCCCCCACCCAACCATTTTATCCTTGCATCAACCTGCAAGGTGGGCAAGGCTAAGAAAGTGCATCAGGGTTCAAAATGCTTCACAGTGTAGACCTATATATGTCTATTTTGAAGTAAGCCATTGGGTCCATTGAGGCTTTGTTGTTGTTATTTAGTCGTTTAGTCGTGTCTGACTCTTCGTGACCCCATGGACCAGAGCACGCCAGGCACTCCTGTCTTCCACTGCCTCCCGCAGTTTGGTCAGACTCATGTTTGTAGCTTCGAGAACACCGTCCAACCATCTCGTCCTCTGTCATCCCCTTCTCCTTGTGCCCTCCATCTTTCTCAACATCAGGGTCTTTTCCAGGGAGCCTTCTCTTCTTGTGAGGTGGCCATTGAGGCTTACTCCCAGGTAAATAGGATGGCAGCTGCGCTGCATTTCAATTCTCAGTAGAGCTTGTTGGCTCCAATCCAACACTTGAACCACTACAGTCCGTGAGAATTTCCTAAGCTTCTTCTTTCTTGATGAATAGCCTGGTTCTCATACCTGGAACTAAAAATAAAGCCAATTCTGTCTCTTATATCTTAATAGCAGAGGCTGGAATCCCTGGTCAAACTTTACTTGGATGTAAACCCCATTGAGGCTGTTTACTTATTATTCTTTATGTCCCACTTTTGCTCCAAGAAGTTCAAGGATGCTTCTCCCCATTGCCATTTTATCCTCACAGCAACCCTGTAAGGGAGATTAGTATGAAGGACTGTGACTGGCCCAATGTAAGCTGGTCAGCTTGCATACTTGTATGGTATCAGAGCCATAACTGGAGAGACTGCTGTGTCCTTGGCAGCCCTTGGCATGAACTGTATCTCTGCCCCAACCCTGCCCCCCCAAAAAATCATTTTACCACAGTAGCCACATTGGAAACTAATACATTTTACATGACCTACAGTAAGTATTCGGAAGCATCCAGAGTAAGGGTGAGGCAGGGAGGAAGGGTGAAAAAAAATGCACAAATTGTGCGAAATGCACAAATGTCACAAATGTGCAAAAGGGACGGGAATCTTTTCTTGTGTTTGATCTTGCCGCGACGGTGGCAGCTCGGTGATGCACCCATGTACGTCACACACTCCATAGTCTCCAGCAGTCTGCCTTCATACCACCTTGCCATTTCTCCCACCGCTCAGCTCCCAGCTCTTGTCTAAACTCACGACCTTACACAGATCACTGGAGGCAGATTTCTGGGGTGATTTTTTTTTTTTGCAAAAAACAAAAACAAACGAACAAACCACCTCTGCCACTGTGTGTAGTGCTTTGCAGAGTCCTTGCCCTAAAGAGTTTACAACCTGAAATTCAGCACAAAGGAAATATTGGGAGGGATTAGATAGAGAAGCAATATATGCTTGTTTCTGTTCCTGCCTGGACTGATGGACTCACCCAGTGACTTTGGCCTCATCTGCACCATACATTTAAAGCACTGTTGTATCACTTTTAATGCTTATGGTTTTGTCAGAAGTGTCCCGGGAACTATAATTGGTTAAGGGAGCTGAGAGTTTTTGGGAGACCCCTCACACAGCTACAGTTGCCTGCGCCCTTGACAAACTAGTTACCAGGATTCTTGGGAGAGAAACCATGACTGTTATATTACTGTTACAGATAGGTAGCCGTGTTGGTCTGCCATAGTCAAAATAAAAAAATTCCTTCCAGTAGCACCTTAAAGACCAACTAAGTTAGTTCTTGGTATGAGCTTTCGTGTGCATGCACACTTCTTCAGATACACTGAAACAGAAGTTGCCAGATCCTTCTATATAGTGAGAAGGTGGGGAGGGGTATTACTCAGAAGGGTGGTGGGAATAGGAGATTGGCAGATAGCTGAGATGAGCCTGTTGACGACTCTTAACGACTGCAATAGGTCTTACAGGAAAAGGCAAGGGTTGAGAAGGTGAGAAATGGCTTAGTCATGTATAATGAGATAAGAATCCAATGTCTTTGTTCATACCAGGTCTCTCCATGGTTTTAAGTTTGGTAATGAGTTGCAATTCAGCAGCTTCTCTTTCCAGTCTATTTCTGAAATTCCTTTGTAGTAAAACAGCTACTTTGAGATCTTGTATAGAATGTCCTGGGGGATTGAAGTGTTCTCCTACTGGTTTCTCTGTTTTGTGATTCTTGATGTCAGATTTATGTCCGTTTATTCTTTGGCGTAAGGTTTGGCCTGTTTGTCCAATATAGAGAGCTGAAGGACACTGTTGGCATTTGATGGCATACACAATGTTAGACGATGACAATGTTAGACGATGTTATATTACTGTTTGTGGAGGTGATCCGAGCCTATAGTAGATTGAAGGAACTAAGGCAGCGGTTCTCAACCTGTGGGTTCCCAGATGTTGTTGGACTACAACTCCCATCATCCCCGAGTTCTGGCCTTGCTAGCTAGGAGTGATGGGAGTTGTAGTTCAACAACATCTGGGAACCCACAGGTTGAGAAAGGCTGAACTAAGGGCTGGTGCTAACTTTTCATAGAAATGTTGGGTTTTGAGAAGGGGTATGAGGGAAGTAAGAGATGTAATGTCCCACAGGTGTTTTGGGAAGCAGCTGAAACACACTGGGCAAGAGACTTTTGGGTGACTGAGGATGATTCATTGATTATTTAATTTCTTTACTGCTTAGTATATTAAAAAAAATATCTCTGAGTGGGGTACAAAAAACTGAAGCAGCAGCAGCAGGCAACTTCAAAAAACTTCAAAAATACACAGTTGCCTAAAAAAATGTTTCATTGAGACAAAATTGCTAGGATATATAAATCAATATAAATTCATTTTCCTTCTGACACACCCTCCCTTTCAGCCTATGGGCAAAGCAATTTATTTATTTAAATTGAAATACTACCCTTCATCTGTAGATCTTAGGGTGGTTTGCAATATAATATTACAATATTAAAAACACACACAAAATACATAATAAAAATAAGTACAAAATCAATAATCCTTCACCCTCCCACAACACATTTAAAAGGGCATGGGATGCCAATCAGCCAAAGCTAGACCTGGTCTCCATTCTTATTTATATAAATACAGGGTTAAGTTGAAATTAATGGGTCTGTGTTATTCATGCGTATTAAGTTCAGTGGGTCTACTCTTGAGTAGGACTAGTATTGGATGCAACCCATGGTACTGGTTAATATAAGCAAACCAAACACAAAATCTCTCCTCCTCTCTCCTCCCCAGACACTAGCAACCTTGAATCAGAGGTCAGAGTAATAAGAAAATGAATGTGAGCAAACCTTGCATTCATTTCCAGGCAGTTCGGGTCTGGAAGCTTTCTGTTGAGCATGCCGAGACTGTTGCACCAGGGCGTGGAGGAAGAGCTCTGGTGCCGATTAAATCTGCTTAAGAGCAGAGGGCATGTCACATACACAAAGAGAGGTCGGGATTAACTAAATGAGAAAGCTGACTGTTTCTTTTGACCTTGCAAAATCCAGCGAGGTGCTGATTTTCAAGGGCATCTGAGAAAAATTTAAGTGAGCCGGTTGCCAGGATTGCAAAGGTGGTAGAATTCTTTATGAAATAGATTGTTAAAGCAATTTATTTAATGCTTCGTTTTAACTTGCAGGTATTCTTAAAATAATCATCATCATCTGCTTTTATTTGTGTAAAACATAATCCTTCTGATCTAAAGGTCCCGCTGGGTAGCACTATACAGTGCGAACAATATCTGCATGCCTGGCAATAGGAGGATTGATGGAGAAATTTGATTCAGTACACATAAAAAGCCAAATCTGTCAAATTCATACTTCCCAAAACAATATGTGAAACAGAAGCACAGCTGTCCTTCAAAATTTGCACTTTATCTGAATTTTGCGATGCAGTTCTCCAATCACTGTTTACAGAGGTGCATAACTTAAGGGTAAAGGGTAAAGGGACCCCTGGCCATTAGGTCCAGCCGTGGCCGACTCTGGGGTTGTGGCGCTCATCTCGCTTTATTGGCCGAGGGAGCTGGCGTACAGCTTCCGGGTCATGTGGCCAGCATGACTAAGCCGCTTCTGGCAAACCAGAGTAGCACACAGAAACGCCGTTTACCTTCCCACTGGAGCGGTACCTATTTATCTACTTGCACCTTGACGTGCTTTCGAACTGCTAGGTTGGCAGGAGCAGGGACCGAGCAACAGGAGCTCACCCCGTCACGGGGATTCGAACCACTGACCTTCTGATCAGCAAGTCCTAGGCTCTGTGGTTTAACCCACAGCGCCACCTGCGTCCCCAACTTAAGGGTAGTCGTCCATAAAAATGAATATATTGGTGAAAAGGACACACAAAAGTCCATTATGTTATGGAACATCATTTGCAAAAGCATGTGCATCAGTCAAAGCTGTCTACAAAACATGACTATTAAGAGCAATTCGCACTGAAATGCTGGTGAATTTTCACGAGGACTTTTTAATGCAAATTGCTGCAAAATGTGGAAAACTGAATTTAAAATTGAAAAAAATAGAACCAAAATTGACAGATACTTCTGTCCCCAGGGTAATAATAATAATAATAATAATAATAATAATAATAATAATAATAATTTATTATTTATACCCTGCCCATCTGGCTGGGTTTCCCCAGCCACTCTGGGCGGCTTCCAAAAGAATATTAAAATACTATGATACATCAAACATTAAAAGCTTCCCTAAACAGGGCTGCCTTCAGACGTCTTCTAAAAGTCTGGTAGTTGTTGTTCGCTTTGACATCTGGTGGGAGGGCATTCCACAGGGAGGGCGCCACTACCGAGAAGGCCCTCTGCCTGGTTCCCTGGTAGAATAGCTTCTCCACAAGTGCAACAGCTTGTTGTTTTCAGCCTGTTCTTGTGGGCAAGATAATAATCTTTAAATTCCCATGTAGTAAGTAAATGGGATATTTTGTTGTTATTGTTGATTATTTAGATTTCTTTCCCACCTGTCATCATGATGGAAAACTAATCCTAACCCCAACCCAAAATCAATTACTGTCCAGTGAGTATGGTGGGCTCTAATATATAGTTTTTACAGGATTGGGTAAAGAGCTGTGTCTTCATCTTAGGGCAGAAACTGCACAGTGAAGGTGCCTTCTGTGGTGAAGGGGCTGCCACAAAGAATGTCCTCTCTTGGGCTGCCATGTCCTGAACTTCTAAAGGTGGTGACCAGAGGTCAATGAGGATAGGAACTGGAGCCCCAACACCATCGGGGAAACACCAGGTTAAAAAAGGCTGTCATATACAATCTTTTCAGATGTTTCCTTAAAACATTCTTAGAGCATGCACCTTGGGTCCTAGCTCAGTAGTAGACTGCATTATTTATATGATTGTTGTTGTTTAGTCGTTTAGATGTGTCCGACTCTTCGTGACCCCATGGACCAGAGCACGCCAGGCACTCCTGTCTTCCACTGCCTCCCGCAGTTTGGTCAAACTCATGCTGGTAGCTTCTTTACAGCATTGGACTTTCCTTTCGCTTCCAGGCATATCCACAACTGAGTGACCTTTTGGGTTTGGCCCAGCCGCTTCATCAGTTCTAAATCTACTTGTACTTGCCCTCCGCTCTTCCTCAGTAGCATGTTGGGCGCCTTCCGACCTGAGGGGCTCATCTTCCAGCGTCATAACTTTTATATACCTGTTGTCTTTGTCCATGGAGTTTTCTTGGCAGGGATACTGGAGTGGCTTGCCGGTTCCTGCTCCAGGTGGATCACGTTTGGTCAAAACTCTCCACTATGACCTGTCCATCTTGGGTGGCCCTGCACAACATAGCTCATAGCTTCTCTGAGTTATTCAAGCCCCTTCACCATGGCAAGGCAGTGATCCATAAAGGGGGATTTATATGATAGAATCCTAGAATTGGAGAGTTGGAAGGGACTGTGAGGGCCATCTAGTCCAACCCCTTGCAATGTATGAATCTTTTGCCCAACGTGAGGCTTGAACCCACAACCCTGAGATCAAGAGTCTTATGCTTTACCAACTGAGCTTAATCCCTGTCACTTATAGTTAAAGTATATTCAGCCTTTTGAAATAACAGTTCAATTATGCATTTGCAGCAAAAGAGCTTCCCTCCCATTTGCAATATGCTCTTGATGGAATTTGTTACTTGCTTATGCCATAGCCACAGATAACATACAATGCAATGATAGAGCAAGGCAAGACAGCTAATGGTTTGGTTCCACTTGCAACCATTTTGCTGGTTTTATAACTGTCACAGTTTTATCTGGTTTGGTTTTTTAAATTGTATCTTACGATGTTGTAACTTCGTGGGACCTTGCAATGAAATGCAAAATCAATCAATCAAACAAACAAACAAACGAATAGCAAATAAACACAGGGTTGCTATATTGTCGGGTTTTACCTTCCGGTGTCCATTTGCACCATGTTCAGGCCCAGATTCCCAGTGACCATTAAAGATAGAATGCTCGTCTTTAGTCCACGTAGAACCAGTGATATGCACCTATTCAGGATTACATACTGGGTCTTTTTTTCTGTCTGATCAGAAAGGCTTAGTGCAGGTTACAATATCAAACCAAATCCCCTGTCAAGGAGCAAAGCTTATACCATTGTTACAAATGAAATTGTAGTGGCCACCTGGGCTAAGGTGGTAGGATGCTTAAGATTACCAATGGCTGAGTGAGATCTCAACTAGGGACTCCTTTACTTCCAGCTTATTTTCTGAACCAATGAGAACACAGAAACACGGGGAGCTTTCTTCTACAGAGCCAAACTATTGGTCAGTTGTGCTCAGTGTTGTCAACACTGACTGGTGCTACCACTGAGCTATGATCCTTCCTCTATCAGTGCTACACTACCTCGCTTTGCTGATTAATCTTATTGCCCGGCTTTTCTGTTTCCTGGCTCTGTGCACCTTACTCCCTATGCCCCAGGGATGTGGGTCTTTTTAGTGTCCAAGAGGAGAGACAGAGAGTCAGAGGTGGCAGTAGAAGACCCAAACACCCACCTCCTGGCATCAAGCTGTTACAGCTTGCATCTCTCTCTCAGCTTTGGGATGCTTAAAAGGACCTGCAGTCTTGGGTGTGGAAGGGAGAATTTGTTATCTCATGGGGGGCATCAAAGGAGCCTCTGTGTTGCATTATTATTTTTATCTAAGCTGTGTTGGATGATTCTTCAGGATTGAGAGGTCAGCTGGACATTAGATAAATAAATACTGCTATTAATTCCAACTTGGAAATACATTTTATAAAAGCATTTTTTTTTTTTTAATAAAAAATTTTTATTGCTTTTTTCCAGGGTAAAAGAAAGGTATGTCATCCATAGCACATCAAAAGCAGTTTTACAGAAAAGAAAAGAAGTTATAAAAGAAGAAAAGGAAAAGATTCACTTTTTCACATCCATTTTCATGATCGATCAGACTTCCCCACGTCCCCCATCCCCTGTTTTCTTTACAAAAAAAATAAACAGCAAATTAATACCTTATTTCATATGTTTTTGTGTTTTCATTTAGTTATATGGTCCATATTTTATACATTTCAAGATCTTAACTTAATTTTCAACGTTTACCAAATTCAATACTGAAGCATGTTTTTCCAGAACATTTAGCAAATTCTCAACATTCATATAGCTTATAATATTTTTGTAAATAGTCCTTAAACATTTTATAAAAGCATTGGGGTTGTTGTGCAATGCTTGTATCTCCCATTTGCTCTTAATATCCTCCTCTCTATCCCCCTCCCCATTTTCTCTTAATATCTCAGAGATCATAATATTTTATTCTCTCTCCTCTTTATTTACTCTCCCTTTTAATGCCATCTTCTAGTGTGCCCTACATTATGATTCCTCCTTGGTGCATCACGCCAATTCTTGGACGTTCTGAATATATTATTCCTACTGATCGTTATTTCATTTTCAATCTAATCAATTCCAAATCCAATGTTCCATTTGCTCCCAGGTTCCCATAGCTAACTTGATCAATTCTTTCTTCTGTTGCTCAATCAATCATGCCTTGGGTCATCCTTCCAGTCCTTGAACAACATTAATTACATAGGAACCATATCCAATATAGCCAACCATTCCTCACTGCGACTTTCCCACCGTGCACAATTAAGGACAAGTTAATGGCGTGATGGGACTGAACAAAGGGTGCCATGGTGTGATGGTGACTTGAGTCGCATTGATGCTTTGGACAGCTTCATAGTTTTTTTTCAACATCTGGTGCTTATTTTATGATTGATTGGCCACATTCCCTTATGGACATCCTTGTGGGGTCTGCATGTCAGTGTGGGCAGAGGCAAAAGTGAGTGAAGAACTAATGCAAAACTTCCCTTTGCATGGCTGGAATGAAGCCTGCTGTGCAGTCGGAAAGACATCTCCCTCTATCTGGTCAAGCAAGAAGCAGCATCACAGTTCTGTGACATATTCCAGACAGGCTAAAGCGCTTAAAGAGGCGATGGAGCAGGGCTTGTGAGGGATATGCTCAGGGGAGAATCGCGAGGGCCAGGCGGCCCTAAAACCAGAGGTTCCACACCCCTGTGTCAGCAGATAATATCCCATAATGCCATGTTACCTTGGGCATGCCTTGTATGTATCTTTACTAGAAACGATAAACCAGAACAGACATTATTGCAACAGGCACAGTTGCTTTATAAACAACAATATGACTTTGCTTCATTTGAGGAAATGGGTGGAAACTAATTAATGCTGATACTATCTTGCTCGCTTTGGGGGATTAGCGAGAACAGCACAGTATACTATTATGATGAAAAATACTGTGGTACATAAAATGGTGTGAAATAAGTGTGAGTTACAGAAATGCAGGGGAATAAAATGGTGTGTTTTTAGAAATTACATAGGCCATGTAAACCACATTGTCTTGACTGTAAGCTTAAACAGTTCCCAATAGAGATACAGATAGATATTGTATATAGGTTGACCCTTGGGAGATCTGTAGGGAAACTGCAGCACACCAGGAACGGAGGAGGTATCACATGCAAATAGTTTGGGCCTGGTTAGAACTGTAGGTGAGCAAGAGGTCTGGCATGCAATAGTTACCTCTCTTGATGGAGGAGGAGCAAAAGGAAGCAGTTCCTTGATTTGTCCCTCTGATCTATGACAACATGGGCAAAGCCTGGTCCAAGACCCTGTGATGGTTTTGAGTGGTGGAATCTCTGAAAGTTAGGAAGAATCTGTTTCTGCTTCCTGCCATGCAGATCCAGCTGGCCTTCAGACTTCCTTTGCCAGAAAGGCCCAGAGTTATCCTACCTATATAGTGGTACCTTGGGTTAAGAACTTAATTCGTTCTGGAGGTCCGTTCTTAACCTGAAACTGTTCTTAACCTGAGGTACCACTTTAGCTAACGGGACCTCCCACTGCCGCCGTGCTGCCAGAGCAGGATTTCTGTTCTCATCCTGAAGCAAAGTTCTTAACCCGAGGTACTATTTCTGTGTTAGTGGAGTCTGTAACCTGAAGTGTCTGTAACCTGAAGCATCTGTCACCCGAGGTACCACTGTACTTGGTTCCATCTTGGGTTCCTTGAGGTGGGAAGATTCCTTTCAGGTGATTCTGGCTTGCGGTTCCTTGCAAGGATACTGCCTATTAAAAAAACATGTCTGAGAAGCAAGGAGATGTGGAAATTAAATAAGGGGGATTAGCTAGGCAGAAGGAAGAAATGTTTTCTGTCCACAAGGTTGGAGCTAGCTTGGAAAAGAATCACGCAGAGCTGTCTTCTGGAAAGAAGGATGGGCTGTGGAACAGCTTGAGTGGAAAAGATTGAGCTATTTCCATACCACCCTTCATCCAATGATCACAGAGTGGTTTACCATATAAAAACACAAAAATACATAACATAGTAACATAGTAACAAACAAAAGCAAAACCTCCTCCCAGGTACTGAGAGATCTCCATTTATAGCAGGCATGGCCAAACTTGGCCCTCCAACTGTTTTGGGACTACATTTCCCATCGTCCCTGACCACTGGTCCTGTTAGCTATGGATGATGGGAGTTGTAGTCCCAAACCAGCTGGAGGGCCAAGTTTGACCATGCCTGATTTATAGGAAAGAGGCTTCCTGGTGGGTATTAGCTCTAACACAGAAGGCAATCTCCTGAAGGTGACAGGGACATTTCATGGTAATTTAACCAAAGTACTGAGCTCCTGTCTTCCAGTCCCGGCTCCTGCCCACCTAGCAGTTCGAAAGCACCCTTAAGTGCAAGTAGATAAATAGGTACCGCTTTATAGCGGGAAGGTAAACAGTGTTTCCGTGCGCTGCGCTGGTGCTGGCTCGCCAGCTGCAGCTTCGTCACGCTGGCCATGTGACCCGGAAGTGTCTCCGGACGGCGCTGGTCCCCGGCCTCTTAAGTGAGATGGGTGCACAACCCTAGAGTCGGACACGACTGGCCCGTACAGGCAGGGGTACCTTTACCTTTACCCTTTTACTGAGTTTTTATAGTCATACCAATACATCCTTCATGCTGCGTAGTGGCAGAGTAGTCATGAAGGCTATCTGGCCAATAAGAACTCACAGCCAGGTGACTGAAGGGTGTTTCACAAAGAATAGTGGAGGCATTTCCCCAAAAATGTAAATTGAGACTTAGTCCAATCACTGGGAGAAGTGCTTTTTGAAGGGTGCCTTATTGCTACTGCCCAGCGTTAACGAATGTTAAGTAAAGCCATCTTCTTGTGTTCAATATGGCAGAGGTTCAAGGGAATGACTAATTCATTTTGCACTGAGGTGATCCACTATGCATATATGTTGTCGCAGGGAAATTTATCTGTGCAGCAGCTACTATGGAGAGGATATCTGGTACAAACCAATAGTGCTTCCTCCAAAGACATGATGCCTTCAAGGCTTGAGCTTTGCTTATTAGTGCCATGCTTATTGCTCAGAACAAAGCCAAAAAACATCACATGGATCCAGGGGATGTGCAGAATTCCAGCTGAACTGAGCTTCTCTGTAGCAATGGCTGGCTGGGGTCCTGGGCATGGCAGGGCTCCCAAGCTTGGCAAGGAGTAGAGGTGAGATGGCAGAAATGTCATCCTAATATCCCACCAGCCAGGCAGCACCGGTCCTAATGCTACTTAGTGTGAGATAAACATGAAATGGCAGTAAACTGCCAGTGGCTGATATTGCTATTAGCTGATTTAGTACAATTGCTAAGACTAAAATTATGTGTCAGAAAATCCCTGGTTTGAGTCTTCTCTCTGTGCATTCTCTTGGACTCCCTCCCATTTGTAGCACGATGCTAATAATAAGCAGTAATAATTGCTGATTTGGCATAATGGCTAAGATAGATCAATGCATTGGGAAATCCCTTCATTGAATCTTGTCTTTGCGCTTGCACTCAGCCTCCCTCCCATTGGTAGTATAGTGGTAATAGTAATAAATAATAAGAGCTGATTTAGCTAAGTGAATAATGTGTGTATCGGGAAATCCCTGGCTTTCATATTGTGTCAAAACGTCTTTTCTGTTGGTGTTAGTACTGGCCTGTCTTGTTTATGTTGCTTCTAGTGCTGAGCAGAAGTGTTTAGTCTCAGTGACTTTCACTAAAAAAAGGCAAAGGATGGGGGCGGGATACCCCAAAGATTGGATTGATCTTAGGAGAAGTTCTAATGGATGTATCCAAAGTAGTGCTAAGATGAAGTCACTTAGCAGTATACCGACGGCAAAACATTTCATGCTAGTGAAATGTTGTTGGTTAAGCAGGTTTCTGGCAACTTCATTGCACAAGAAATTGCACATTCAGTTGCACAGTGAATTTCTGCTTGCTGGTGCATTACATCCACCCATTGTACAATATTATAGCTCACCTGTCCATTAGTGCAAGAGCCCTTGTGCTAGTGAAGAAGGAACATTGGGTTACTTTTAAAGGTGGGTGACTAAGGTTCTCTCCCTCTCTCTCCCTCTTTCCCCCTCTCTTTTATCAGAAAAGCACCTTATCACTTCAAGCCCTAACTTGGCTGCTCTCAGCAGCTCTGGCTTCCCTGGGGTATTCTTGGCGGGGGAGGAGGGAGATGGTTGCCTTCATTGGCCAATGGGCACCAATCTGTCCCCACAATAATATCTCTGGGAATAATGCTGCTTCCTGAGTTAGTATCACTCTCACTGGTGCATTCTGCCCTGTAGCTCCTCTATCTGAAACACAGCATATGTAATCCATCTAGAGGAACTCCCGTGTCTCTAAATTCCATCTGCTTTGGCCAAAAGTTTAGAAAAGGTTACAGCCTTTCTTTTCTTCATTGTAGTGAATTCCTCACCCGTTATATTCCTCATTGTAGTGAATAAGGAGCATGGAGTTTCATTCTGTACAAAGTAGATATTGCAAGCTTGAAGTTAGGCCGCCCCTGCAGTAAAACGATGCCATTTCGTGCCTCTATGGATCTTGTCACATAATTCAAGCCGTGCTTTGCTAAAATGTCACGTCAGTGCCCTGAAAAATACAAGCAGAATTGAAAAAGATGAAAGCTGAGATGATTCTTGTGCCAGATAAAAAGGACACATACTTAAATCATATAGGGTTGAGTGTCCGTTCTCTGTCCCATTATTGTTACATGAGTACAGTGGTACCTCGGGTTAAGAACTTAATTCGTTCTGGAGGTCTGTTCTTAAGCTGAAACTGTTCTTAACCTGAGGCACCACTTTAGCTAATGGGGCCTCCCACTGCCACCGTGCCACCGCTGCGCGATTTCTGTTCTCATCCTGAAGCAGAGTTCTTAACCCGAGGTACTGTTTCTGGGTTAGCGGAGTCTGTAACCTGAAGCATCTGTAACCTGAAGTGTCTGTAACCCGAGGTACCACTGTATAGGAGTAAAGGAACACAGGAAGCTGTTTTAATATGAGCCAGATTATTGGTTTATCTAGCTCAGTGTCATCTGATGGACAGTGGCTTTCCAGGGTTTGGGGCAGGAGACTCAGTACTACCTGAAGATGCCAGGATTGAACCAGAGGTCTTCTGCTTGCAAGGCAGATGCTCTACCATTGACCTATGGTCCCTGCATTCTGCTTCGCTCGCCTTCTTGTTTAACTTGGAGAACTTAACATAATTTCAACACTGATGGGCGTATGCACAATTTACCTGCAGTTTTCATCTTTCATTCCCTCCCCCTTTCTCCTCACAGGCTACTGATGCATCCGTGTGCACCTAACAGACATTGAACAAAACAGCACAAAAAAAGGCACCTTGATGTGATCGCTGAAAACTGCGTGCACAGAACAGTCTGAACCAAGTTCAGCACTTGAGAACAGAAGAATGGCGGATAGCTAAAGGGCTGGTGTCACTCTGGAAACGAGATCAGGTAATTTTTTTAATATATATATAAACCCACGGAAGTTTTCAGGGAATTGGGGAGGGGGAGAATGTCATAAGGATCCTTAAAATCACTGGCTTTCCCCCTTTAAAATGTACACATAGGCAGTGAGTGGGAAAGGGTGAGCCTGCTACTTGCATACATTTCTAAAATGAGAAGGTGGTGGTGTGGTTGGCGTACATGCCCACACCCTTTATATCTGATTTAACACATCTGTCATTGGGATAAAATGTGAGGGTTAAAACACACAAACACACCCACCTGCACTGAGATCCTTGGAAGAAGGGGCAGAACAAGCATGTAATTAAATCAACCAGTCATTGTCCTTTTGGAAGGAGATGCCAGGAACTGAATCTAGGACTTTCTGTATGCAGTTTGTGTGTTATGCCATTGAGGTACGTTATTTCTTTTTCAGGTTGAGCAACTGGTGTGTTTGGGGGGGGCATGCGCACGCATGCACACACACACACACACAGACACACACACACACACGCACCCCTTGACCAATGATGCCTCTGTCATGTTACTGTACTTTCATCTCTCTCTAAAAAAGTTATCAGTTGTCTCCATCATTAGGGGTTGTTTTCTTTTTTTTGTCATTTAAAAATTGGCAGTCATCCTGAGGCTGCTTCCCATATTGTGGCTTCTCCTGCCGGCTGCATGTTTAGTTTTTAAGTGGTGGAAAAGCTCCAGGGAAATTGATCTGTCTTCCAGCCCCAAACTCATAGAAAGATGAACATCTGGCAGTGACGGATGTGGGCAACCAGCCGGAAAGGATCCTGGTGTTCCATCCTGTTCCTGCCAGGTATAGGAATAAACATCCTAATCCTCAGCATTTTCAGCTGTTGAATTTCCCCAAAAACGCTTTTGCAATGTCCTGTTGGTGTTGCAAGGATGCCGTCTTCCACATTTCTTTTGGATGGGACTGTTCCTAATTACTGGTTTCTTGGAAAGCCCAGCATTAAGATATTGGGAGGTGGGATTTTGTGACTATAAACTTAAGGCACACATAAGCATCAAACTGATGGTGCAATAGGCAAGCTATTGTGAACACTGGAACAAATAGGTTTAGTATCTCAAGTAACGTGGCCTCACCAGTGGTTTTCTCTGGAAAAGGTTTTGGAAGGGGTCAGGTGAAAGGGAGGGTAAATAAATTGATGAGGGAGGGAGAAAGCTCCCAATTTTCTTCAAGAAATAAGCAGGTGTAGTAATTCCACCCTAAAAAAAATAAACAAAAAATTGTATCCAGTTGCAAGTAATTGTGGGTCTTCATGTCCCCATAACTCACCCTGGGAGCAGTGTTGCAAGAAGACATAAGGTCCCTGCAGATGTTCCTTTTATTGTGCAATCATGATTATTTGTGCCCATCACGGCAATCCCTCTTTTCAATACTGTTTGCACTTGCAAAAGTTTTCGGGTGGACATACTGCTTGGTTTCTAACTTACGCGTGTCCTGTAGGTTCCTGCTGAAATCCTTTGGCTTCTCATACAACCAATTTGTTGTTGGGTTTTTGTCCTGCTTTTGTTGCACTCTAGTGCAACAGTTCCCATCCGGATGGTAATAATGTGCCAATACTGGGAAGCATTGCAGAACAACTAAAGCTGAGTGATGTGTGGACATTCCAGTATCAGTCCCTCACTATTGTGGCATGTACAGAATCCACCTGCGAAACTCCCCACCAATCTGGAGGGGTTCATAGTGTCCCACCTAGGAAGTGATATTGGGGTATGACTGCTTCCAGGCTGCTACTTGTTGTGAAGATAATAAGATCCTGTTGGATCAGGCCAGGGGCTCACCTACTGCAACATCTTGTTCTTACATTGACCGGCCAGATGCCTGTGAGATGCCTTCAAACAAGACTTGAGTAAAACAGCACTCTCTTGCAATTTCCAGAATCACAGAATTCTAGAGTTGGAAGGGACCACAAGGGTCATCTAGTCCAACCCTTGCAATTCAGGAATCTTTTGCCTAACATGTGGGTCAAACCCATGACCCTGAGATCAAGAGTCTCATGCTCTGCTAGCTGAGCTACCAAGTATTCAGGTGCATGCCACCTCCAACTGGAGAGGTAGAATGTATCCGCCGGGTTAGTAGCCATTGATAGCCTTAGCAACTGCAAATTTATCGAATCGTCCTTCAAAGCCATCCAAGTTGGTTGCCATGACTACCTCTTCTGTCAGCAAATTCCATAGTTTTAACTTGCTTTTCTTTCAGCGTCTTTCGACACTTGGCTTCCTTGTTATGCCCGCAAGCTTTAGTCTATCCACTTCCTATACACCATGAAAAAATTTATGCACTTCTATCGCGTCTCATTTTACTCACCTTTTCTCTGAACTAAAAAGTCCCAAATGCTGTAAGATTTCCTCACGGGGAGCTGTTCTATACCCTTGATCATTCTGGTTGCCCTTTTCTGAACCTTTTCCAACTCTACAGAATCCCCTCTTTTTCTTTTCAAGATAGCGAAAGATCTTTCTTCTAAAAAAAGGAAAGAAGAGCTGCTGTCGTTGTTTACCCCAGTAAAGGTAAAGGTAAAGGTAAAGGGACCCCTGACCATTAGGTCCAGTCATGACCGACTCTGGGGTTGCGGCGCTCATCTCGCTCTATGGGCCGAGGGAGCCGGCGTTTGTCCGCAGACAGCTTCCGGGTCATGTGGCCAGCATGACTAAGCCGCTTCTGGTGAACCAGAGCAGTGCACGGAAACGCTGTTTACCTTCCCGCCAGAGCGGTTCCTATTTATCTACTTGCACTTTGACATGCTTTCGAACTGCTAGGTTGGCAGGAGCTGGGACTGAGCAACAGGAGCTCACCCCATCACAGGGATTCGAACCGCTGACCTTCTGATCGGCAAGTCCTAGGCACTGTGGTTTAACCCACAGTGCCACCTGTATCCCTACCTTACTGTGTTTACCCCAGTAAACCTCCCTAAATATATTTTTAGCACCCTGCACAGCCCACATACCCAAATACCTGAAATCTCCACCCACTTCCACAATTTTCAAATTTTGGCTCGGCTCTAGTTTCAAGAGGGATTTTCCCCTCCCTGCTCCCAACCTCCAACTAACTTCCTGCTCTCTGCTGTGCTGGCTGAGGCTGATGGGAGTTGTAGTCTTAAACATCCAGAGAGCGCCAAGTTGGGGAAGGCTGAATTAAGCACTTGGGAACGTTCTGGGTGATTTGAGCAAGACTCACCAAATCCATGTGCATTTGGGGAAGAGGTTGAGGTGTGTGACATCAACAGCCAAGGATTTGGCAGTTTGTATGAGATTCCCATGGACTGCAAGAAGAACAAACCTATCCATTCTTAAGGAAATCAGCCCTGAGTGCTCACTGGAAGGACAGATCGTGAAGCTGAGGCTCCAGTACTTTGGCCACTTCATGAGAAGAGAAGACTCCCTGGAAAAGAAAAGATGGAGGGCACAAGGAGAAGGGGACGACAGAGGGCAAGATGGTTGGACAGTGTTCTCCAAGCTACCAGCATGAGTTTGACCAAACTGTAGGAGGCAGTGGAAGACAGGAGTGCCTGGTGTGCTCTGGTCCATGGGGTCACAAAGAGTCGGACATGACTAAACAACTAAACAACAACAACAATTCTAGTTGAAATGTGGTTTTTTTCTAAATTATTTATTATTTTAATTTATTGCCTGCCCTTGACCCTAAGGTTGCAGGGTGGATTGCAACAATTTAAAACGCAACATTAAAAAACAATTTTTAGAAATACAATCTAAAAGTAACATTGATAAAGAGCAACACAAGTTTTTTTCCAATTACTTTTAAAATTCAAATCTTTCTGCATTTAAAATCTTCTTTTTTCTAAAATTGAGATTTCCTCTCCTATGTCATGGGATGCATCCGGTAGGGAAATGGTTTGGTAACATATTATTTGCTACTTGAAAGTGAGATGGAGTAAGAATCCAAAACATCTAAATCTCCCCAAACCTATTTATCTGAGAGAATAGCATTTTGTGTTCTTATGCATGTAATCAGTTTGCTCTCTCTCCTCCCCCCAGCTTTGATTCACTCATCTCATTATTTGCTGCCTCTGAAACTTTACTTGCTTCCATTTATGCCCAAATTGGGGTGGTGGTTGTTCTTTCTCCCGCATTTTCTCTGTGCTTAAAACTTGCAGAGATTGCTTTCTAAGTAGACTCTTTAATTTTTGCGTGCAGCAGAAGGAGGAACGCGGCTCGTTTGGCGTTCTGCTTGCTTCTTAAGTGAAATGGTGCACCTCCCTTGCTCCTCTTGCATTGCGTTTAATGTGCTGCAGCATGTCGCTCAACAGATGTGCCTGCACTCGGAGCTCTGCTGAACGCGTTGTCACAGTTTTTACACTCTGGCAGACAGTTCGACACTGGGAAAAAACAGTGGCTGTCAAATGAATTTTCTTGATTGCTTTGCCGGATGTGCAAAGTAGTTTTTAAAATGTCATAATTACCTCTCTAAAGAAGAGGAGGAGAAAAGCCAATAATCTCCCTCCTCATTTTCATTTGGGTAGAAGAGAAACAATCTAAAGTCAGCTGGCATGTTTGCAGAAATGAAATCCTCTAATAAGTAAGGCTATCAACCAGATTTATAATTTATCTGATTTGTTGTTGTTTAGTCGTTTAGTGGTGTCCGACTCTTCATAACCCCATGGACCAGAGCACGCCAGGTACTCCTGTCTTCCACTGCCTCCCGCAGTTTGGTCAAACTCATGTTAGTAACTTTGAGAACACTGTCCAACCATCTCCTCCTCTGTTGTCCCCTTCTCCTTGTGCCCTCCATCTTTCCCAACATCAAGGTCTTTTCCAGGGAGTCTTTTCTTCTCATGAGGTGGCCAAAGTATTGGAGTCTCAGCTTCAGGATCTGTGCTTCCAGTGAGCACTCAGGGCTGATTTCCTTCAGAATGGATAGGTTTGATCTTCTTGCAGTCCATGGGACTCTCAAGAGTCTCCTTCCAGCACCATAATTCAAAAGCATCAATTCTTCGGCGTTCATGGTCCAGCTCTCACTTCCATACATCACTACTGGGGAAACCATAGCTTTAACTATGTGGACCTTTGTTGGCAAGGTGATGTCTCTGCTTTTTAAGATGCTGTCTAGGTTTGTCATCACTTTTCTCCCAAGAAGCGGGCATATTTTAATTTCATGACTGCTGTCACCATCTGCATGTTTATTTAATCCAGGGTTTCACAGAGTGGTTGGTGATGACCCCCTGGGGTTGATGGGACCGTGAAAAGGGGGGGATAAAGACCGTGAAAAGGGGGGGATAAAGACCGTGAAAAGGGGGGGATAAAGACGGGGGTCAAAAAGAGCCCTGTGGTGGTAAAGAGGTTCATGAAATGGGCCTCAGAACTGAAGAGCATGGACATGTACAGAGTGCACCTCCTTTGCCTGTGATGAACCAATGTATTTTTAATTTTCATTTATTTTCCATCTTTCCCTTAGAACCAGGACACAATGTATTTAATAAGACAAAATCCACAATACAATTCTCAGGCCATGCTGCTTTATTGTTAAACAAATGTATACAGTGCAGAGTTTCACTTTTTAAGGTAATTATATATGTTGATTATATATTGATATTTCTCGAGTTAATTTCATTTACATTGCTAAGAATTTGGGTGTGGGGTCAACAACCACATTATAAGCTCATCAAGAGGACAATGAATGCAAAAGTTTAGGAAATCCTGGTTTATATGTACTAACATTTAAAAAAATCAACATTTTAAAAACTAAGTGTTAGCACCCTCTTAATCTGGGATTCTTTTTTTAGTTTATTAAAACTCCTTTTGATTGATGGACCTAGCTGATTAAAGACTGCAGCCCTAGCAACAAACAAAACTTAGAAAATGCCGAGCAGTAGTTTTAATCCCAGCAGTCTGCAGTTTATGAATATGCATAAGAAAAGGTCATTTTCAACTTCAGGGTAAGATGGCCAACAGACTTTTTGGCAGTTCTGAAAAGCACCTTCCTTTATTTTTAATTCATGCGGAAATGTTGACTTGCTTGTTCGGACTGGACTCGCTACGGATGTCCCTCAGTGGCATTGCCATCTAGCCAAATCAGATTTGACTCTGGAGCATTATGAAATCCCATTTACTCGGATGCTTGAAAAGGGAGGATCAGCCGGGGCGCTAATCCAGAAAGGATCAGCACCTGGGACAGGGGTGGTGGTGGAACTGAAACAGCAGACACTGTTTGCAGAAACATTGTAAAATTTTTGAATGTTGAGGACATTGAAATGAACGGTGGGGGTTCTAGTAACAAGATAAAATTTAAGATTAAACTAACAACTAACAATAGATAAACTAAGGGCTATGAATTTGCTGAACCAACTTTTAAAAGGGATACAAGAACGGGGGATGTGAGGAAGTCAGGAAAATATGTGAATTTAAGATATAAAATCAAGAAAGAGGGAATTTTTGTGGCTTTTTTTCTATATGTGCTTTTTCTTTTCTATTATTAGTTTTTTAATGTATGCATTTTTGTAACTTTGTGATTAATGTTTGTGTTGTTGTATTTTGTAGTATGTATGTGGTGTTTCTATATTTTTCTTGTCGTTGTCTTTGTATTTTTCCTCTTATAATGTGCATTGTTAAAATTTAATAAAAAATTTCATTAAAAAAAGAAAAGAAACAGCAGACACTGCATAGAGCAGTGAATGTTTGCATGTTGAGACCCCGAAAACACCCCCTCATCGAAGAGTGAGACACAAGGACATGGATATTAGGCTAAAGTTACTGGGCAAAATTTGGCCACAACTTTATTGGTTACAGAATGTGATCGGTATTGGCTTAGGTATTGGAATTGACCTGACACTATCGGACTCTTTTTCTTCTTTTTTCTTGCTGTTTGCTAAAGCCCTTTTTATCATGGCAGGCTTCTTTGTCAGGTAGACAGTTTTTACAGCTTGTCTGTCTTGTTCACTTATTGTTTTACAGTAGTGTTTTGTGAAGCTGTAATTTTTGAATGTTGCAAGCCTCCATGAGTTGCGCTTTGGTGCTAGAGGGGTGGGGTATAAAGCAAATAAATAAATTTGCTATGTTACCCTTGCCCTGGAGCCAGGGTCATGTCTATAAAACTCTAACCAGTGCTTTCCCCCTTTCCATAACTGGGAGATTTTGCAATCATTCCGATGATTTACAGAAATTCCTCATCAGCAATAGGAAAGTGCCACGGGCTTAGGTCCTTGAGTTATGGCTTTGCTTCAGTTCTTTCCAGGGATGCAGGGGAGAGATTCAATTTAGTGTGCATTTAAAGGCAAACTTGGCTAATCATGGGATGCGGGTGGCGCTGTGGGTTAAACCACAGAGCCTAGGACTTGCCGATCAGAAGGTCGTGCGACGGGGTGAGCACCCTGCAACGGGGTGAGCTCCCGTTGCTCGGTCCCTGCTCCTGCCCACCTAGCAGTTCGAAAGTCAAAGTGCAAGTAGATAAATAGGTACCGCTCCGGTGGGAAGGTAAACGGCGTTTCCGTGTGCTGCTCTGGTTCACCAGAAGCGGCTTAGTCGTGCTGGCCACATGACCCGGAAGCTGTACGCCGGCTCCCTCGGCCAATAAAGTGAGATGAGTGCCGCAACCCCAGAGTTGGCCACGACTGGACCTAATGGTCAGGGGTCCCTTTACCTTTACCTTGGCCAATCTATCCTCTCCCAAACCATACACAAACCAAAGCACAACGATCCTTTGAAATGTGCACTCCTCTGAGTTTTGAAGGTCAGTTCTCTGGCCAAGTCATATGTACAAAGAAGCATAGACCAGGGCAGTGGTTACCAAACTTTTTCAGGTCACTGCCCACTTGGTACCATAAACTCGTCCCCAGTGCCCCCAACCCTGTAAAGAGGATTACTCAGAATAGCAGTTTGCATGACCTACCAAGGAAGATAATTCAAAACAGTGACGATTAATTGCACATTTATTCAAAATCCAATTAAAACTATTTAGTTTAATTAATTCAGCAAAATGGATTAACTTGATCCAGTGATACTGGCTTTTCCAAGTCTGGCAATCATTTACCGCCCACTTTGCAAACCACTGTACTAAAGTGTGCAAATAAATGCATTATTTAGTGAAAATGACATATACACATATGCATTATATTAGAGAAAATTGCTTTGCAAAGTTGTATACATAGCCCAAAATACATAGAGAAATGTGTTTGTGTGTGGTAGGATAAATTTGTACTAAGATGCTTATGCATTTTCATGAGGGCTTAAAAAAAAAATCAGAAAGTGATGCAGAAATATGGAGAACAGAAGTTAAGATTCGAAAAATGAAAAACAGAGAGAAACCAAAATTGACAGATTGACCTATCCCTAGGGCTGTCGTGTATGGATGGATGGAGAAGGTCAAATCAGTTTGTTGTAGGAGCAGACCCCACCTATATAAATATCCTTAATTCTTCTTGTTATCAAGTTGCTATTGAAGACTTTCTGTTACATTTTTAGGCATGAAGTTCTATCAAACTAGTCACACTTTTGTGTGTGTGTGTGAAAGGTAAATGCAACTCTTTGTAAAGACATTGGATCAATTTGTTTGATGGGTCATGGCTGTAATTTTTTTGTTCTGTAATCTGTATTATTTTTTAAAAATGTGGGAGTGTTCGTCATGGATTTCCTGATGCCGTGTGTTATAAATTGTGCCTTTCATAAAAGTTAAGTTTATTGATACTGCTGCTTTAATTTTGTTTAGGGTTCTTTTTATTACTGTTGATTATTTGCTTTGGAACATTCCCAAGTTCCTACACAAATTGTGAATTGTTGTTGTTTTTAAAAAAGTCAGCAGAAAACCCTTTTTTGGTCTCCACCAGAAGGCTGAAGAAGGTCCCTCGCCTGCTTTGGGTGGGTGGGGAACACACACAAAATGGACAAGAAAGTTCACAAGGAGGTAATGAAAACATTCTTAAGCCTCTTGTCTCTTACCAGGAGGTGTCACTGCAGTTCAGTAGGAACTCGAGAGACAAAATAGCTCATGCTGTCATCAGACCTGTATTTTCTATCATTTGCTGTTCTGGTGGTTCAGCAAATGTCACCTCCGCTCCATCCTGAAATACACACACAAGTAGTTTTTTAAAAGTATGTGATAGCAGAAAGAATGAGATCCCGCTTACATAATCAGCTGAAATGGTGGTGATCATGAGATACATTTCTAATAAACATGCCTCTTTGTGTAGGCTCTCTGTTGCGATTTGGGCAGAACAAGATACTAACACAAGCATGTGACTGACACTGAGAAAAATAGCCTTATGTTCAATTATCTCCCCCCATTTGCTGTATAGTGGTACCTCGGTTTACGAACTTAATCGTTCCGGAAGTCCGTTCTTAAACCAAAACCGTTCTTAAACAGAGGTGCACTTTCCCTAACGAGTCCTCCTGCTGCCCTTCCACCATTCGGATTCCATTCTTAGACCGAGGTAACGTTCGCAAACCGGGACACTACTTCCGGTTTTGCGGAGTTCGTAAACCAAATAGTTCATAAACAGGGCTGTTCTTATACAGAGGTACCACTGTAATTGTCTTCTCTCTGCCCCCCTAAAGAGCAGGCAGTCGTGTAGAATGGGATGTACCAAAACTCACAAGGTGGTGACGCACGAAACATTTGAGTGTAGTTATGCCTGAACATTACACAGAAAGAACAGATAAAGAAGAAAGAGAGGAGAATATCAAATACAAAGAGAGGCTGCATGCAAACCATACATTTAATGGACATGGCTTCCTTCCCAAGAATATTGGAAACTGTAGTTAACCCCCATGAAGAGGTACAGTTCCTAGCACCCTCAACAAACTGCAGTTTCCAGAATTCCTTTGGGGGAAGCAATGTGCTTTAAATGTATGGGGTGTATGCATTGAGAGAGAGAGAGTGGGAGAGAAACACCCAGGACAAGCCTCAAAATGGTACTGAAACCTTCCTTGTACACATTGAAAACGGCATTTTTTTAAAAAATATATCATAATGCAAAATGTATGTAATATACAAACTCACTATTTGCTTATTATATACAGTATGTGATGAGAATTTTATGAGATTTGAAAATTTGATTTATTATTTGTTCTTTGAGTACCCTGTGGAAGATTTCCCCCTGAAACACATTGAGAGAGAGGGAGGGTTTATGTTATTGAGTGTTGCAAACATAAGAAATAAAATAATAGAACAATCAAAATAAAACCAGGTTTAAAACAAACAGGAGCTGCCGGCAGAAACATATTCAGCAAATAAACAAGTAGAGTACTATTAACTTAAAATCCCTGCTGCAATAGGTGTGGTCAAGCAGGGAGGGAGTTCCCTATAATTTTCTGTTTTGAAGCATGCCTCAATTTTGTTTCTTTCGTCCTTGCATACCTAGAGAGAATGCAACATTGTTGCACCTTTTTTGGCATCTTTCTTGTGTCCAGTGTAATCTCTAGCTCCACGCTAAGAAATCTGTATTTGTGGTGGCATTTTTAGCACAACCAAAGGTGATGAACTATTGCAAGCAGAGTAGTGTCAGTTGGATGCACATGTCTGGAGAATGGGCCCAAACATGCTTGCTTAAGAGGGGAACCAGAGTGACAACAAACTTCAGTTTCTGCTGGAAGTGCTACAGAAGGGATCATTCAGCTTTTAACTTAAGGGTTAATTAAGTTGTCAGTAAGTCAGCTAACCAAGGGGGTTGGTGGAGCTGGTGCTTAGCAAGAATTAGAGCAGCATGATGTTTGCTGAGGTAACATGTGCCCTGATTGGCTGTGTAGTTCTGAGGGTGTTTTCCTGCTATGTATAAGGCTTTAAGTTAGGCAGACAAAACCTCTTTGTTCCTTTCTCCTCAAATTATATGCTGTTTTTGTTCAGATTTCCTCCACAAAGTCGTTATTAGGACTCCTTTTATCTGCGGACTCTGCATTATTCAAGGGACTCTGCTAACACATCCGACTTGCAAAAGCTTCAAAAGCACCATGCTGAAAAGTGGATTGTGATGTGTTGCAGAGAGTCATTATTTGGACATGCGTTGCTAAAACTCTTTTGAAGTTCGTTCAGTATTCCAGTACATCCTAGGGGGAACTTCCATTGCAGTGGTGTGAGAGCATGCTGGCTCCGGTGGGAATAGAGAACAAAGGGCTGTATTGACTCCATTAGGCCAGGTGAGCGAGCGACCACTTACCAGACCTTGCAACGAAAGAGTCTCTGATGGCTTGCCTGGTGGTTGTGATGTTGTCACATCTTCCCCCCAAAAATGAAAACATTATTAGGGAGTGCTTAAAGACCACAAGAGAGGTGGCCATGTGAAGTTCTTGGGGAAGGGGATTACAAAGTTGTGGGACTGCCACTGTAACGACCTTGTCCCTTACCAACCTTAGTGGTGAGGTTAAGAGCAGAGCCTGGTTTTCGGACCTGGGCATATGCATAGCAGTGTCGATGGTCCTTCAAATAAGCTGTTTCCACACTGCTCAGGCTTCAAAGATTATCACTTGTATTTGAACCTGTACATGGGTGGATCAACAATGGAACTGATGCAGGAATGGTGTGATTCGATCAGACTGCCCAGCTCCCACAGAAAAAGCTCAACAATGAGTAACACAAGCCCACAGGAGTGGCTTTCAGGGTGGGGCACTGCTGCTACGCTAGGTTCCTGGCTGGTGGGTCCTTGATGCTTCCTGTGAGAGGTGAGGTGGTGGGGAGGTTTGCGCAGTGCATGACCTACCCTCCTGGTATGTAACAGTGACCCACCTTCTAAGAAAGCAGTGTAGCTGTTCCACTGCATCTGGAAAGCTGCTTCTGCAAACCATGGTCTGGAAGCCCCTTCAAACCTTGGCTTAAAAAGCCAGGATTGCACATTTAACTGAAGTTTCCCCATGTGCATGTGAACAAGGAAGCAATGGTCCATATACTGGCTTGTTTGGAAGCCATTAACTACAATTTAAGAACCAATGTCCCCACTGTGGAAGGATGTGTGGATCCAGAATTGGCCTCCACAGTCACTTACGGACTCATTGTTAAAACCGTGTTTATGGAAGACCATCTTACTTGGCTACGAGTGATCGCCAAAGAAGAAGTAGTTGTCTGGGTCCTGAGATTTTGGGGAGAGGCTCTTCTCTCGGTCCTGCCATCCTCACAGGCATTCTTGGTAGGGACATGGGAGAGGGCTTTCTTGGTGGCTGCTGCCTCCTTGCCCTTCTGCTGACAGGTGAAGATCTTCTTGTTCCAAGATGCTTTTGGAAACTGACTGCTTTTGATGAGGAGGCTAGCCCTGCTGTTTGTGTTGTGAGTGTCTGTATGTTTTTAACAGATCATTTTAAATTCTGTTTATGTTTAATTGTTTTTAAATGACCCCCCCCCTATGTTTTTAGCTGCTCTTATGTTATTTGTAAGCTGCCTCAAGTCCCAGTCAGGAAAAAACGTAGGGCATAAATATATTATAATAATTGCTTAGGATTCAGCTCTTGATCAGTTGCTCATAGGGAGGAACAGAGTGTTTGAGTGCTAATGCAGAGCTCTCATGCATCGTCTGCCACAAGGCAGGATTTTTGACTTTGCATTCTGTGCAAACAGGGCCACTGTCTTGCCAGGAATTATAGCGAGTCTGGAGCAAGGGAGTGTCTCCGATTCAGTCCTTGGTGGTGTTTGCGACACTGCTAATGCCCGCCTAACATCCTTTCTGTCACTGTTAGGATTCATAAAATATAAAAGCTGCTCTCTTTGCAGTGGCATCGACAACAACAAAATGTCTTTCAGAAGGCTGTCTATTTATATAGCTTTACAATATCTGATGGAAGTTTTTATGTTCTTTGTGAAATGAAAAATACCTAATAAAAGAAGTGTGAAATCTGGAATGATTTCACTTTCTATTTTGGCTCTTTGGTTTATAACATAGTATATTTCTCTGCTTTAATACTGCTTTTCTTCTTGACCTGCCGAAAGTCATTCAGTGGGGCATCTTTTTTTAATAGTGGTGTCTACTGGATTTTCTGCCGTTGGTCTCTAAATATTCTGCAAATGTTTATCTTGGTACATCGTTATTCGTAAATGTTTCTAGTTCCTTTATTTTTAATCAACAGACCTTGCTGTTGCATGTAATGTTGGATGGCTTTTCTGCAATTTTAGCAAATCTTATTACAGTTAAGTCAATAGTCATATATAAATCAATTATACTAGGTAGGATCATAAGGAGTTATAACTATTATAGATCTAATGTTATGGATTGTAAGCTTCATATCCAGTTCTGAGTGTAACCAGTGGAAAGCATGAATTTGTTGTGGTATTTGCAAAGCTTTCTTATTAAGCTTTTGTGTTTGTTCTACGCTTGTATAAATCACTCATATCAGACAGATATGTATAAAGAGCCCTGTTGGGTCAGGCCAGTGGTCCATGTAGTTCATCATCCTACATCTTTCCTCAGTAATGGACTGGATGAGAACCAACAAGCTGAAGTTCAATCCAGATAAGACTGAGACGCCCTTGACTAGATGGTTGGAAAGTTGACTCCTCTTGATGGGGCTACACTCCCCAGCCAAGCTACACACATAGCTAGGATGAAGTTCTGGATCCTTTGCTGTCACTTAAGGCTCAGGTGGCCTCAGTGGCATGGAATACCTTCCATCAGCTTTGGCTCAGGGCCCAGCTTCACCCCTATCTGGACCAGGAGGTCCAGATAGGGACTTCTGTCATCTATGCTCTGGTAAGCTCTAGGTTAGTTTACAGCAACACGTTATACATGGGGCTGCCTCTGAAGATGGTTTGGAAACTTCAGCTGGTGCAGAAATCAGCAGCCAGGTTTCCCACTGGCATGAGACAGTTTGAGCATATGAAGAACAATCATGATACAGCTACACACCAAAGTGCAAGAAGACCTTTCCTTTCCCTTTCTCTCTCTTTTTTGCTTAGACAAGGGTCAACTGAAACAGGAAGCTCTTTTATTTTTCTTCCCGCCCAGGAGAATCCAGTGGGCAGCCAGGGTGTGTAGAATCGGGCCAGGGCCTGAAGGTGCTTTTATTGAGACAATGTCACCTGCAGTTCAGTGGTTCTCCACATGGGGAGGTGCACATGGGTCCAGCAGTTCCTGAGATGAGGAAAGTATTGGAGAAATCCAGGGAAGACAGACCTATCAGCAACTTTCAGCAATGGTGGTTGAATAGAACTTCCAAACTCGAAGGCAGTATACCTCTGGATACCAGAAACAGGAGGCAAAACAGATGAGGATTGCTGCCCTTCTGTCTGAACTACAAGGGCCTTTGGTCTGACACAGCACGGCCTGCCTTGTAAGAAACCTGTGTTCAAATTCCTGCTCCAAGTGAAGGGGCTAACCACAGTCTCAGGCTGTCTCAGTGGGCTGTAGTAAACTCCAGGAAGGAAATACTTCATCAGGTGTTCTTGGTTGTTCCTGAGTGCCACTTGTACACTTGTAGGAAGGGTGGGGATCCTGACAGACGTGCCCTATGGCTAAGAACCATTGCCTCAGGGAAGGGGGGACTCCACTCTCCCAAGCCTCAGCCAGCATGACCAACGGTCAGGGATGATGGGAGTTGTAGTCCAGCAACATCTAGAGGGCCACAGGTTTCTCATCCCTGTATCACACCCTCTCTATTCCATGATTTCTGGTCTGTGACCATAATAAATCCATCCGCCCGTTCATTCATACTCCATCCCATGAAACTTTTTGTTTGGCTAGGTTGGCTTGGGTTTTAGCTCTGGCTTAGCTGTAGTCCTACAGTGGTGTCTCTGGACCAGCAGAGCTATGATAGTCTTTTTAGTAAAGATAGAACAGATTGGAAGCTCTTAAGCTACACCGCTCGCCCCCATGGCTGAAGTGTAGGGGGAGGGGAAATAATGACCCCTTCACTCAGCTGACCTTTGGTCATTTTTTGTTTTAGGTTTCCCAGATGCCCTTAAAAAGAAAAAGAAGGATCTATGAACAGTGCTTGAAGCTTTGGATTAATCCTCAAAACACCAGAAGGGGAAATGTAAATAGATTCAAACTGACAGTCTCTGGGAGCATAGGAGTGCATAAGCTTGATGTGCGTCTGTATCATTCCTGTGCTCTCTGTGGATCTACTTGGCCCTTCACCCTTTGCTGGCTTACAAGCTGGGGGCATATGCCTGCATGCGAGTGTAGCACGGCAACCACTTTGCTCTTAAAACTTGATTCAGCTGACACTTCGTGGCACACTTTGCACGCCATCAAAAGGTCTCGCTGCACTGCTTTGTTTCAAGGCAACGCAATCACTTAGTGCAATGAAACAGTTTTCTACTTCTTTAGGTGAGTGGTGGTCATCCTCCACGGTCACCTGGATGCAACTTATAGCAGCATACATGCCATACATTGATAGCACATCGCTTCTCCCAAAGAATTCTGGGAATGGTGGTTTCACACAGAGAGAGCTATAGTTCCTAGCACCCGTGCCAAACTACAGTTCCCAGGATTCATGGGGGAAACCGTGTGCTTTAAATTCATTTTGTAAATGCAGCTTTTGTTTTTCTATGGTAGGGAAGTTCTTGTCTTTATGGCCCTCCAGACGATGTTGATCTCAAACACCCATCAGTCAAGCCAACATAGTCAATAGCCAGGGATGATGGGAGTTGTAGTTCAGCAATGTTTGGAGGGCCACAGATTCCCCTTCCCAGTTCTATGGAGAGCAGACCCTCCAAGTTTCCATATTTTCCAGGGACAGTTCTGGATTTACAGAAGCCATCCCAGTTTCTCATTTGACCCAAGAATGTCCCACGTTTCCTTAGGAGGTCCCTATTTTCATCAGAGAAATGTTGGTGGGTATGGAGTTACCTGATCACCGAGCCATCTGAAGGCAGCCCTGTATAGAGAAGTCTTGTAATGTTTTGTGTTTTATTATGTTTTTATATGTTAGAAGCCACCCAGAGTGGCTGGGGCAACCCAGTCAGATGGGTGGGGTATACCGTATCTTTCTATGTGTCAGATTATGGTTTTTGCTTTAAAAGGAGGGGGGGGAATAGGGGTCATCTTGTAAACAGATGGTTGTCTTATACACAGGTTTTTGGCGGGCTGGAGCCTACATTTGGTGGGAGAATTAAGGGTTGTGGTTTGCCCACTCGGACTAAAAAAGCTTAACAACTTTGAGGGCAATTTCCCCCCCCCAAAAAAAAAGTTGAAGAACTTTCTGCGGCTGCTGCTGATCGCCCCTGAAGACGGCACTTTACCCGTAGCTGTCACTGTTTGACAGCTACCACCATGGCAGCAGCGAGATGCTCAGCTCCCCCATTCAAACCCCAGGCAGCAGCAGGAGGAGGAAGGCGAGGAGCAAAATCCTTTGCCAACCCAAGCGCTGCTGCCATAAGTATCCAAACAGACCCCTGTGTTGCAAAGAGAATGTCAACAATGTCTAGGCAACACGATGACCATATACATACGTCATAGACAATCTTTATAGAATTCCTTCAAACCATAACAAGTTCAAAATGAAATCTTTAGTCTCAAAGTCTCTGGAAATCTTTAAATGAAGTGAGGTACCAAACTTTGTATGATGAAAGACAAGCTGTGAAGCTTTGTGTATTCAGCAAACATGATGTCCAACGCTGAACAGTGATTCCAGGATATTGACTACCGTTTTGTCAGTGTTGTGGGAGGATATAGAATTGCTTCATAAACCCATCTTATTTCGAATGAATGTATGTAAATGAGACTAAATCAGCCAGCCAGCATGGTTTTGGCAACCCTAGTTTAAAATACTGTTTTCTTAATTTTGGGTTCAAAAAAATAAGGGCGTCTTATACAGGGGGGGGGGCGTGTTATACATGGGGAAATATGGTGAATAGTAAAATTGTGATGTTGATGACGTTGACGGAATAGGACAGGCATATCCAACTCCCAAGAGAATGTGATCTATTCCCAGTATAGAAAACCTAGCAGTGATCTACCCATTGTCATTGGAGGGAGGAGGAGCGTGCGGTGGGGTGGGTGGATGCCCAAAGTTGGGGGGAGGATTGCACAGAGGTTTTTTTTAGCTTTTTGTACACGATAAAGATCCCATGATCTACCAGGATGAGCTGGGGATCTACCAGTAGATCGGAATCTTTTGGTTGGACATCCCTGGAATAGGACGTCCCTATTTTCATCAGGAAGGAACACAGGTGGTGCTGTGGGTTAAACCACAGAGCCTAGGACTTGCCGATCAGAAGGTCGGTGGTTCGAATCCCCGCAATGGGGTGAGCTCGCATTGCTCGGTCCCTGCTCCTGCCAACCTAGCAGTTCGAAAGCACCTCAACGTGCAAGTAGATAAATAGGTACCGCTCCAGCAGGAAGGTAAACAGCGTTTCTGTGTGCTGCTCTGGTTCGCCAGAAGCGGTTTAGTCATGCTGGCCACATGACCCGGAAGCTATACGCCAGCTCCCTCGGCCAATAAAGCGAGATGAGCGCCGCAATCCCAGAGTCGGTCACGACTGGACCTAATGGTCAGGGGTCCCTTTACCTTTACCTATTTTCATCAGAGAAATGTTGGAGGGTATGTGGATGGAGCCAACTGGGTAGGAGTCAAGGAACCACACTTTGTGGATGCTGTTGTCTTTGAGGACCAAGTGCTAAGTCCTAATAGCACTTCCTCTCCTGAACTAAACAGATCTTTAAGGATAGCAGACAGAATTGGACCTCCACAAACAGCCTGCATAAAGCCAGTTCATGCAGACACTGACCTTTAGGGGAACACATACGGGCTATTCATTTAAGCTCTCTGGTGTGGTGTGGAGATGTTAATTCTGTGACCTGGTGCCTCTGTGTGTGACACTTTTACAGTTTGTGCAATCATGTATAGCATCAGGGAAGTGGGGTGCTGCTGATCAAGAAGCACAACTCCAAAGTAATGCTTGACACCGGAGTCACCTGGGCCATTTAGGTCTTGAATTGCAGCATATATCTTTGCACTACAGCCATTTTAAGCAGCTGCTTAAATCATTGTTGCAATGAGACAGGTCTGAGTGACTAGCGGGTGGAAATGGTGCCTGCTGGTACGCAGCCTGTCCTCAAGACAATGACTCTTTACGGCAAGAAGATTCTCCATCTTCCCTTATCTGGTCCATCTGTTTTGTAGGAAGTGCATACTGTTTGCCATTCCTTTATGATTTATATCCAAACAACGTTTAAGCGTCTCTGTCGGCTTTGGAACGATACTTAAGGTATTTTATTTTTTTTAAGAGCAGTACATATTACACAGGAAATTTCATAGGAATAAATAGTGAGGGTGAGAGACGTGTATTAATATCAATATCTCTCCTACGCCTGGAGTGTACAAGCTGTAACAAAAGATGCTTCGTATTGTCCTGTAGACTAATTTTTTCCAGGGGAAAGGATGATATTTGCAAGGCTTTGTGTGTGAGAGATTGGGGCCGGGGGTGGGGTGGGGGTGGGGCAGAGAAGTGCTTCTCTCTCCACCAGACTGATGGCCAAACCAGTCTGCAGCATTTGCAAGAGTTCACTCTGACCTTGGTTTTTGAATGCACTTTGTGGATTACGGTGAGCCAAATTATGTGTGATATCCAAGACTAACTTTCATTTTGGAGAAAAGGCAGCAATGCCCCCATCTGGCCCTGATCCAGGACATACTCCTGATGTAAGAAGCCAGCTGTTCACTTCCACTATTTTCCCCTCTCTCCCTGGGCCACGTCGTTCAACTGGGAGGACAGATGAGATGACAATTTGTGCATTTAATTGCTTCAATTTCCTGCCCAGAGCCTCGTAGTCTCTTTTGATCTTCTGGAGGCTACTGCTTGCAGTGTCATTGGTTCCCACATGAACCAAGAGGAAGGGGTATTTGTCAGTGGGTTTTATGATTCCTTGCAGTCGTTCAGTTACATCTTGGATCTTAGCCCCGGGGAGACAGCACACTTCCCGAGACATCATGTCAGGCCCACAGATCACTGCTTCTGTTCCCCTCAGTAGGGAATCCCCTATCACCACTACACGCCTCCTCTTAGGTTTGGTCGGGGTTCTTCCGTGAGCTGTCCGTTCCAAGGTCGCCTGCACATTCCCTGAGGACTGACTTTGCTGCTCGTCTTCATATACCTGATCGACTGTAATGAGGGAGAGATCCTCAAATGGAGCCTGTTCTTCTTGTTGATCGTCCTAGGAACTGATGGACCTTGTTTCACCACGAAGCTTCCTGGGTGGCCTTAGTTCATGTCTCTTTCACACTTGGCCTATCTTCATAGGCTTGACTTTGGCATAAAAAATGATATCCCAGCCTGGTGCCTTAGACTGCAACAGGGGTGGACTATGGAAATATGACACCGTGAGCGAGGCTGCCCTTAAGACCTGGTATGTTCACCTTGGCGGACATAATGGCCTTGTTTGCATGTTGAGTTCACATACCCAAGGCTCCCGTAGAAGGGAGGGATAAATTTTCCCCAAATGCTGTCTCTGAGGAGCCATGAAATGCAGCTACTTACATGCCCCAAAGAGTGCTTCTGTCATATATGTCAATTCAATCCCACTTGCCTGTGCTTAAATAATTTTGGTTATTCTGCAGTTATATTTAAATAAAGATAACCTTTCCGGCATTACTCTTTCTCTCCCGTCTTCTTCCATTGTGCGTTGGCAACAGGCAGGCGGCAGGCTTATTGTCGTCTGATATTAGGATTCCACATTAGTTATAAGGAATTACAGTATTCAAATCCCCAGGCAATAAATCACTTGTTCTCTCCCACCTTGCCCTGTAACCACTTATTTTATCCTTTTTTATAGTAGCACAACTCTGTTTAAGAGGATTATTGCTGAAGTTAATTCTTCTTAAACATCCTCTCTGTCACTGATACGCCACCCTTTCTAAAGGAAATTTAGGTGCTGCGAAATTGTAGAGGTTTGTAAAAGTTAAATAATGGTGGTTTCAGAAGTAATAGCTGACTGTACATGCAATGTCTGAGGGGGTATTTGTATATCTTCAGTCGCTGTACATCTTTAAGTAGCGACACACACTATGAAGTCTATTTCAGGTGGATTAAGATCTGCCTCAGGTATATTATCGGTAATGTTGGGTTGAACAACTCTACCAGAAAAGAAGGATAATCTGTCCTCAGAGGCATTACATGGGGTGCCTTATTGCTCTTAAGAGATGTAATGGGGTCTCTCTTTTTTTCAAAATACATATCACGAAACAACCACCTTTCTTCTATTTATTGTAGGCTTTGACAGAAATGTGACAACTACAGTAAGTGCTAAAAATAGCCTCCCTGTGTTTTTGCTGCAGAATATAAAGCCTTTTTTTGTTATTTAGTTTCATTTGGGGGATGGAGTGGCGTGGGATGCACAAAGTCCGGAGGAGAGGCCCTCTTTTGAATCTTTAAATTGCAAACAAAGGGCAAGAAAAGCAGCATGTGCTAAAAGCATTAGCTGTTACCTTCTCTTCTATGTCTCACACAAACTACAAGACATGGTCTTTTGCCAAACTCTCTCTTATTCATACAAATGCTTTATAAAACAAAGGAATCTGTAGCTTCGACATGTGCATCTAATAAAGGTAAAGGTAAAGGGACCACTGACCATTAGGTCCAGTCGTGACCGACTCTGGGGTTGCAGCGCTCATCTCGCTTTATTGGCCGAGGGAGCCGGCGTACAGCTTCCAGGTCATGTGGCCAGCATGACCAAGCCACTTCTGGTGAACCAGAGCAGTGCACGGAAACGCCGTTTACCTTCCCGCCGGAGCGGTACCTATTTATCTTCTTGCACTTTGACGTGCTTTTGAACTGCTAGGTTGGCAGGAGCAGGGACCGAGCAACGGGAGTTCACCCCGTCGCGGGGATTTGAACCACCGACCTTCTGATTGGCAAGTCCTAGGCTCTGTGGTTTAACTCACAGCACCACCCACGTCACGTGCATCTAATATAGCTTCATAATAATGACAAGAGACACATTTGCTCTTGCATTTATGGGACACAGGCTTGGGTATCTAGGAACTTAAGAAATTCCTTTATACCAGGCCAAACCTGGGAATTGTCTTGCATCAGGTTAGATTGTTTGTCCTCTTGGCCCTGCACTGGGCCTGGAAACTACCGTATTTTTCGTCCCATAGGACTCTCCATCCCATAGGGTGCACCTAGTTGTTTTTTTGGGGGGGGAATAAAGGAAATTTCCCCCCCCTTTATTTCCCCCCAAAAAGCAGGTCGGGGAAACCGAACCAGGTCGAGGAACAGCGGGATGGCGGCGCTGCGCCTCCCTGCTGTCCCCCGAGCTTGTGGGGCTGGCCGATGTCTGCCCAGCGCGAGGGGCGCCCTGCTTCAGGGCGCCCCGCCCACCGAGCGGCAGGCTGCTATCCGCAGCATGGGGAGCCCTGCGGGGAACTCCTGCAGGGCTCCCACGATGCGGGTGTCTGTCCGGCGCGCGGGGCGCTCTGCTTCAGGGTGCCCCGCATGCCGGGTGGCAGGCTGCTATCCACAGTGTGGGAAGCCCTGTGGAGACCTCCCGCAGGGTTGCCTAGGCTGCGGATGTGTTCCCGAAGCGCTGGGCGCTCTGCTTTCAGGGCGCCCGACACTCCAGGAAGCAGGCTGCTATCCGCAGCGTGGGAAGCCCTGCGGGGAACTCCCGCAGGGCTGCCTAGGCTGTGGATTTCTTCCTGAAGCGCCAGGCGCTCTGCTTTCAGGGCGCCTGATGCTCCGGGAAGCAGGCTGCTATCCGCAGCCTAGACAGCCCTGCGGGAACTCCCGCAGGGCTGCCTAGGCTGCGGATGTCTTCCTGACGCCTGGAGAGCGAGAGGGGTCGGTGCGCACCGACCCCTCTCACTCTCCAAGCTTCAGCATTCGCCCCATAGGACGCACCCAGATTTCCCCTTCATTTTTGGAGGGGAAAAAGTGCGTCCTATAGGGCATAAAATACGGTAACTGGCAACCACTGCAGTTGGGCCAATATTGGAGTCTCAGACCGTCTTGCCCCAGTGAATAACCTGGCTGCTGAATTTGCACCAGCTGAAGTTTCCAAACTGTCTTCAGAGGCAGCATTATGTGTAATGTCTTACAGTAAACTAGCCTAGAGGTTACCAGAGAATAGACAATAGAAGTTATGCTATTACTGTCCAAATAGCTGATGGAAGGCAGTCCATGCTACTAGGGCCACCTGAGCCTCAGGTGACAGCAAAGGATCCAGAAGTAACCCCAAACTACATGCCCACTCCTTCAGAGGGAGTGTAACCACATAAAGCTTGGTGGATCAGGGGGATGCTGAGGACATAGTGTATCTTGATTTCAGCAAGGCTTTTGACAAAGTCACCATGATATTTCCTTGAGGAAGCTGGTAAACTGTGGGCTGGACAAGGTAACTGTTAGGTGGATTTGTAGCTGGTTGACTGACCAAACCCACATAATACACCTTAATGGTTCCTAGTCATCCCAGGAAAATGTTACAGGTGGGGTGCTGCAGGGTTCTGCCCTGTGCCAGTTGTTGTTCAATGTCTTAATAAATAAATAATAATAATAATTTATTTATACCCCGCCCTTCCCAGCCAAGACAGGGCAGCTAACAACCAATAATAAAAACAAGTAGATTAAAATACATTTTAAAAGATTAAGGTACAGCATTAAAACATTAGTGTGCAACTCTTCATAGGAGGAGAAAGGAAAAAGAAAGAGGAGGAAACAATCAAACTGATTCTAAGCCAAAGGCCAGGTGGAACAACTCTGTCTCACAGGCCCTGCGGAAAGAGATCAGATCCCACTGGGCCCTGGTCTCATGAGACAGAGCGTTCCACCAGGCCGGAGCCAGTGTTGAAAAGGCCCTGGCTCTGGTTGAGGCTAATCTAACTACCTTAGGGCCCGGGACCTCTAGGGTGTTGCTATATATGGACCTTAAGGTCCTCCGTGGGGCATACCGGGAGAGGCGGTCCCATAGGTACGAGAGTCCTAGGCCGTGAAGGGCTTTAAAGGTCAAAACAAAAATGTCTTGGATGAAGGAATTGAGGGGATGATCATCAAATTTGCAGGTAACACCAAACTGGGAGGGGTGCAAGACAGAATAAGGGTCCAAAATGACCTTAACAGATTGGAGAACTGAGCCCAAACTAGCAAAATGAATTTCACTAGGGACAAATCTAAGGTTCTCCACTTAGGCAGGAAGAACCAGCTGCTCAAATGTCATATGTGGGGGGGGGGGACGGGGACGGCACTTGGCTTACTAGTAGTACATCCAAAACCTTTGCTGGTCCCTGGCAACATGCAATGGCGGAGTCTTGGGTGGAGAAAGGATTTTCCTATCACCTACCACCATATCCTTTTAAAACTGGAGATGCCAAAGATCGAACTTGAAAAGTAAATTGACTAGAACTGAATGAAAGGAGGATCTGGGATACTTCCGTACACCATTGGGACTGCAATACAGGGACACAGGAAGCTGCTTTTATATTGAATCAGACCACTCATCCATCTAACTCAGCACTGTCATCAGTGACCGCAGTGGCTCTCTGGGGCTTCAGATAGGATTTTTCCCCAGCCCTACCTGGAGATGCCAGGGACAGACTCTGGGATGTTCTGCATGCAAAGCAGATGCTTTGCTGCTGCACTGTGACCCTTCGCTGAATAACTTCTTTCCAATATCTGCAGTGGCAAGTCAACCTGCCAGATTGCCACAGCGTTCTCTACCTCTGCATAGCTTCAATGCCTTGGTATTGCTTAAATTATGTGTGTTCAGTAGTTATACCTGGAGATGTAACAATTTGGGCACCCTGCAGTTTGTTTGCAGCACAAAAGTAAAGAATGAATAGCCCCTCCATACTTTTTTTTATTGATATAAACCATCATATCCGTGGCAAATTAGTATTAACTACGTAGGAGTTTTGCTGAGCAAAGTGGTTTTTCTTTAAATTGTAGTCATGCTTGTGTGCTCCTTTTTAAATTCAAAGTGTATATAATAGGTTCATAATACGAGTTCTTTCACTCCTTTGCCCTTGAAGATTAGAGAGGGTGAAACACTTCTGGTACTTTCTTAAGAGAACATTTCAGTGCTATTTGTAAAACAAACAAACTGAGGATATTTTGAGAAAAGCGTGAACACTCTCGTGATTCAGGTATTATTCTGATTTCAAGGTAACATTCATAGTTCTCTTCTTGCCCGTATTACCATCATAACCACCCTATGAGGTAGTTTAGACTGAGAGACAGTGATTGACCCAAATCACCCTGGTGAGCTTCATGGCTAAGTTTTTATTTGGACTCTGGTCTCCCAGTTCCTAATCCAACACACTAAATGCTACACCATGCTGGCAAGTATGACGAGTGTCAGTCTTTCTGTACAGATTAAAATCTGATGAGTTCACGTGACTGGTTCAAATAACAAGTATATTTCACATGGCATTTTTCTGATTAAAAATGTGACCAATTTCAGATACAGCCAGCTAACATAATGGGCAAAACAAAGCAATAGGTTGTCGGAACTCCACTCGGCCAAGCCGATAGGTCATCATCTTCCTCCGAGCTAAGCCTTTGAAATTGCCTCCAACATGTTTAATGACCTGAGCCCTTGATAAGGCCTCAAGCACATTCTATCCAGCAGGGTTCCCAGCACGGGGAAGAGACGAGAGGTTTGGCTACATTGTAAAGAGTTTTATGTCTAAACTACGCAGAACAGAAAAGACATCCTCTCTCTATGAAAGCAGAGAGCAAAGGAACAAAGGAACAAAGGAAACAGGAAACCACTAACGTCACATCCCGTCTCCCTTTCCCGTGAGACTGCAAGGTCTCTGGAATGTAAACAGAGTCCTGTGACTCCCAGCAGCTGCTCAGTGAGAAACAGAAACTAACAGTTGTTTGCATGATTGCAAGTCAGAAGTGGTAGCATTTGGGGGGGACAGAGGAGGCTAGAGACCTACCCGCCCAAGAATGACTGCCCCCGGGGTTGATCAGACAAAAAAGTCTGCTCCTGTAAGTCAAGGTTAAATGACAAAGAAGAGCAAGACTTCCTTTCTGTTTCCACACTTCGCCAGGGTGGCATTGCCCCATGGCAAGTATTTTATTCATTTATTTATTACTGCAATTATATTCCACCTTTCCTCCAAGTAGCCCAAAGTGGTTCACCCCGCCACTACCAATTTTAATCCCCAGACTCTCCAGGTACGGTTGATAAAAATCTGGAGAGCCAGTTCCAATCAATATCAAACTTACTTAGCTGCATAGACCAGCAATCTGTATGAGGCAGTTTCCTATATCCCCAAGCAGGTAAGGCAGAGAATTTTGGCTTGGGTAGCAAGGCCAGGCAAGGTGTACTATAAAACCTGGATTAGCAGTTAGGGTTTGAAGAAGGCTGGAGAAGAGGAGTCACCCCTGTTGCTTACCTCCAGCATTTTTCTTTTTGCTGATGTTAGAAGAGGGAGCCAGCTGTATGCCAGGTAGCCTGTGGTTGATTTTTTCCCCTATTTGAATTTATAAATATATGTTCTGTAACCTGCCTTCTCTCCCCACCCCTGCTAAGCACAGACTTGCTTCTCAGGAAGCATGCACAGGGTTGTGCATTTAAATATGCAATGTTTGATGCTTAGCGGTTTGCCCGAGGCCCATAAGAATTGCTCCGTCATTTCTGAATTACGTCGCCTCTTGGGGAGTGAAGAAATGGTTAAGAGCTTGTAATGGACAGAGCATAATTAGGTGCGGCGCATCATGCTGGTTCTCTGCTTTGCCTCAGCTACTTCTTCTAATTCATTTACAGAACAAATGGCGGCATCCCTCCTCCGTGTAGCTTAGGAGGGACTCGCATGCTGCTAAGTGCATGAGGCGTTAAGAGGGCTTTTTTGTTGGGTGGAGCAGAATTGGGAAAAGAAGAAGGGGGACGTAATCCCTGGGGATTAGGGCAGGTTGTGGCAAAAGCTGCCCTCCAAGGAGGATTGTCACAGCGGCATGTGGCGGCGGCGGCGTTTTCTTTAAGTGTGAAGTGAATACACGGACAAGGTTCTCAAAGAGCATTATCTGGAAGTAGCTTTTCTAATGGCTCTATACTGCCCTGGAAATCCTTTTCATACCTGTGTTTAGGGACACGTGCCAAATGTATGGCTTCAGAGCTAAAATCTTTTACAGGACCTGATGCAGTGTGCAAGTTTTAAAAGTGGGATTTGATTCCAGTTTATAGGTATGTGGTACCTCAGGTTAAGAACTTAATTCTTAACTTGAAGGTCCGTTCTTAACTTGAAACTGTTCTTAATCTGAATTACCACTTTAGCTAATGGGGCCTCTCGCTGCCACCGCGTGATTTCTGTTCTCATCCTGAGGTAAAGTTCTTAACCCGAGGTACTATTTCTGGGTTAGCGGAGTCTGTAACCTGAAGCGTCTGTAACCCGAGGTACCACTGTATTTGTGTGTTTGTATATGTGTGTACACACACACACACACACAGTTACAGTCGTACCTCGGGTTACAGGCGCTTCAGGTTACATATGCTTCAGGTTACAGACTCCGCTAACCCAGAAATAGTACCTCAGGTTAAGAACTTTGCTTCAGGATGAGAACAGAAATTGTGCTCTGGAGGCGTGGCAGCAGCGGGAGGCCCCATTAGCTAAAGTGGTGCTTCAGGTTAAGAACGGACCTCCAGAACGAATTAAGTTCTTAACCCGAGGTACCACTGTAATACATAATGACAGTAATTTCCCAACTCCCCTCCCCCCATGGACCGCTTCAGGTTCTTGCTGGACTGCTTAATGATTTTTCTACTTCTTGTAGCAATTGCAGTATACGATGCTTTCCACCGTGTTGCCATTTGAATGCTATAGAAATCAAATGGCAACACGGTGAAATAAAAGTAGCAATGAAAGTACCATTAAAAATCAAGATGAATATTTAATGCAAGGAATTTGCCATCCTCCCATCTTCAACCACAAACCCACTGACATGCCACGGACAGCCTCATTGAAGCTCATGGACCCCTGGTGGTCCATTGACCACTGCTTGGAAACTCTTGGCATATGGTATATTATGCTGCAATAAAGGCAGTGTTTAACTATCTCAGTCCCTCCGAGCTCACAAGCCCACAGCTCCTTGTATAATACGATATCCAGTGATACGCTATCCAATAATGTAATGATATAGGGCAGCGCCCACACTTGGCTGTACTATTGTCAGCACTTGCTGAAAGCATTCATGTGTAAGGCAAGCCTGACCAGGCATGTAAATTTGACATGTACTTTAATATGTAATTTTGTTTTATAATGTACTAGCAGCTTTGTACTTGGCCTTGCTCTGGAATTCTAAGTCACAACCACAGCAGTGCACCCATGGAAATCAGAGACAAAAATCAGTGCAGTTTTGAAAGCTTCAGCCCGCCATCTTGATTCCATGCAGTGTCCAATTGTATCCTAACTTAGACAAAAACTTTGGATATCTTAAGAGGGGTTCAAATGCATTGTGAACAAACAGCTTTCCAAAATATATGGTACATATATTTTAAACTGCTATTTTTTATATTTTGGAAATTTTTCAGTTAAGTTGTTTTTGACAAATTATTTTATCTGTAACTTTAATGTGAATTTTATGTAAACTTCTGGTCGATTTTTGATTATTGAATAGTTTGTAAACCCTGTTAGAACACTGCTTCATGTCCAGTTCCTGTTGGAGAGAATGTGGCAGAATCTGGGTCCTGAGTTTGTTTCTTTGTTTTAATGTCTGTTGTTATTGAAAATGCTTCCCTAGATTTTGAAACAATTGATGACTGCAGGGACCTATCCCAGCTTCCTTGTGGGTCCATAATATATCCTAAAAATGTAATGGTGAACAAATCTTTTGGTCAGATTTTGCAAAGGTCTGATAATCAGTAGGCTGTATTTCAGCTAAGTCCTACTCAGAGTAGGCCTAGTGAAATTAATGGAGTTCATTAAATTTATTAATTTCTGTGAATCAACTGAGTAGGGCTAGCATGGGCTATGGCCCAGTATCTTTGACCATTGGAATAAAACAGATTTCACCTTCTTATTTCCCAAGGGAGGACATATTTTACTGATATGCCAGAAATGCAATATACTTCCACTGCTCATAGAAGCACCTTCCCCCCACTAAATATAACAAGTTAGAAATATATCCTTCAAAGATAAAAATCACAGCCAATAGGTTCCAGCTGAAAGGCAGGCCTGAAATAGAAACAGTTTCTATCCTTAAGAAATTTCTGCTGATGGCACATATTTGGGCGCACCAAGTATTTTGTGCGCACGCACAAAGAGAGATTGTTTGGTAAATGCCACAGCTCTCTCAGGTCTTACAGAATTAAAGCAGATTTTATATTCAGATTCAACTTATTTGAATAGTGAAATGTGTTGGGTGTTAATTAACCTAGCTGAGAAGATTCAGCTGTGGTCTAATTATAGTATAAGAAACATCATTCATTTTGTTCTCACTTGTAGCATCCCAAATGTCGTCAATAGTGTGTGTGCGGACACACACACACACACACATCACATATAATTTGACTTCCATGTAGGGCAGCCACTTATTCATTGTCAAAAGAAAAAAAATGCATCACCAAAAAAGAGAACAAAAGAGAAGATAGGTTTGTAGGGTGTGTGTGTGTGTGTGTAATGTAGGGAAGCAAATTTTAGAAATATTCACTGTAATTTAAATAGAAATACAGCATACCTTATCACACTGGGGCAGGCTATGCCCTGAGTTCCCCCTCAGTCTGCTACCCCTTTACAATGGAACCTCTGTTTTTGATCATAATCTGTTCCGGAAGTCCGTTTGACTTCCAAAAGGTTCGAAAACTCTGGATCAAAGGGCTGTCAGCAAGTTCAATGGGGGAAAAAAGAAAAACGCACCTTGGAAGCCATTCGACTTCCAAGGCGTGTTTGAAAACTGAAGCATTCACTTCCGAGTTTTCAGTGTTCGGCTTCCGAAACATTTGGCAACTTAAGTCATCTCTAGTGGACTTCTCTTGACATTAATAAAATAAAATTTTATTATTAACAAGTGACAAGGGCCCTGCGGGACTTGACATCTTTCCGCAGGGCCTGCAAGACAGAGCTGTTCCACCAGGCCTTTGGCCAAGGCACAGCCTTTGGTAATCCTCACAGAACTCTAGCCCAATGGTTGCCATTAATTTGATTTTGAAATGATTTTAGAATGAATTGATTTTAGAATGCTGTATTACTTTTACTATTGCTAGTCGCTCTGAGCCCGGCTTCGGCTGGGGAGGGTGGAATATAAATAAAATTTTATTATATTATAAATTCTATATTATTATTATTATTACCTCCACCCATTTCCAGCAGGCTTGCCTGTTGTCAAAAGCAGAGGACAGAGAGCCACTTGCCATTCTAAGCACTCACCATACCCCATAAATTGCCTTGCTCTAGGGGCATTGTGGGTAATTCAGATGACCGCCCCATTCAGCTGTTCCTAGATAAAGGTTTCTTCCCTTTCTCATCAAATTAGAAGTCAAGGAAGTTGAGTTGACCAGCCACATTTGCTATTAGAGGGAATATGGTGTGAAAACTGAACCTGGCTCTGCAGTCTCCAAGCCCAACTCATTAACTAACTATGCCACTTATGGTCTGCCTAAGCTGTTCAGTTCTGTTCAATATGCAACTGCTTCAATCACAGCTGCTTTCAGTTGGTTAACGCTGAAGCCAGTATATTCTCCCACTTACGGAACCTTTTTTTTATGCAGGCAGTGAACTTATACGTTGGGAGGTTGCAATAATATTTCCGATGGTTATACTGCCTAATGCTACTTGAAAGAATTCAGCTTGAGTCAGGCAGTTAGCCACATTTGCTTGAAATATTGCTCGCAAACCACAAATCACGGTTGTTTCTTCGAAATGGAAGGAAATCCTAACCAGTAGCAAAAAGGCTATTATACCCATTCAGCAGCCCAGCTGAAGCTCTGTCTCTTGTGACCCAATATGATTTATCATGCATGTTCAGGAATAACTCTTCTTGATATACATCTTGCTTTCTATTAGGGGACTGCTATTTTATTCTGGATTGTTGATGTGGTCTAGTTCAGCTATATATTTATTAGGAGTGGATTTGAACACCTTCACAAATAAACTAAACGTCTGGTTTGCTTGTCTGGGCTTTGTATGATTTCATGAAAGATGCAACCCCTTTTACCACGCTTGCCTGCCTGCTTGTTACCATACCCAGGTCTTCTCCTGGTGAAGCAGGAATAATTATGAGGGGGGAGGAGGGGAAATGGAGCCATATAATATTATCAAAACATTTATCAAAGCCCTCTGCATATTAGTCAAGTGCAAATTAGTGCAAGTACTTTTTTCCTAATCACAGCTGCTATCAGGAGCCATAGTAGTAATGGCAGATAATTCGCAGCACTATTGTGTGGGAGAAAACAGTTATTTTAGTGAGCCTTGATTGAACGTTCACTTTAATTTCCTGCATTTTGCTCTGTGCAAAGGGGTCTCAAAATGAAATGAAACACCTTTGTCATTATGGATAGGACTGCCTTAAGTGGGAAACCTGTGGGCCTCTGGATATTGTGGGCACCCAACTCTCATCACCTCCAGGGGGCTTGGCCAGTGGCCAGGGATGATAGGAGCTGGGTGCCAACAATATCTGGAGGGCTACAGGTTTCCCATCCCCGCTGTACAGTTGAGCCTCTGATTGGATAGGCATAGAGTTGCATCATAAAAAATGCCTTATGCTAAGTTGCGGGTGAACAGATCAGACGACACAGCAATTCTTCAAACAGCTCTTGTTTATTCACAGACCCACAACAGAACTGAACTGAAGGGTTCAGCCAGCCTGCTTATATAGAGCTCCACTAGAACGCAACAGTAACCACTTTCTGTAACTATCCAATCACTGAACGTCACTTTCAATCCCTTATTTGCATATGTGGACGTGAGTGAAAACTATCTACAGTATCCCCCTGCTGGCCCAGGGTGAGAACTTCAGGACATAACACCTTATTTGGTGTGATCCTGCTGCTGAGTCTACTCTGAAGTAAGCCCCACTGAGTTCAGTCAGAGTTACTCCCAGGGAAGCTTGCCTGTATCATTGATGGGGACCTTGTGGACCTCTGGATATTGTTGGATCCAGCTCCCATCAGCCCCAGCCAGCAAAGCACAATGGTTAGGAATGATGGGGGCAAACAACATCTGGAGGGCGGCAGGTTCCCCACCCCTGTTAAATAGGGTGGCAGCCATAGATGTCTAATATCATTTCTGACCTCCTTCATTGTCCCTGCTTCTTTTGGATATATAATATCTTGCAAGTGTCCTGGAAAAAATGGGACATCCCATCATCATCGTCCCCCATGAGAGCATGGCCACCATTTTGGGAGTCACGTCCTTGCATGATTTTGGGACATGTTCTCACCCCGAAAAATGTGCTCCCCCCCCCAGGCTGCAATTTCACATGTGTCACGTGAGTCACATGGCAGTGCAGCCCCGGAAGATGGGGTTCCGGTTTCCTCCTGCGTTGTGTGGGAAAGAAGAAGGTTGGGGAGGAGTGGGAACTTTTTTGTATGAAGCTGATGTGAGTTGATAGACCCACACATGCTGCTGGAATTGCAGAGTTGGCATAGGCAATTGAACATTGGGAGGGGGGGGTGAGATTGCATCTAAGTACAATTAAGAAGGAGTTGGTGATAACCTAAAGAAAGAGCCTCATGTTCCTATTTATATATTCCCTACCCGCCCTCCCAGTTGCTCCTCCAACTTTTTTTTTAATGGTTTGCACATAGGCACATGCATAATAGATGCACTCGTAGTATGCTGAGAAAATTAGTCATTTAAGTACTCCATATAATTAAGTACCACATTTATCCAGCGGACCAGAAGGGTTCTTAATTATACACATTACTTTTAATAAAGCAGGAAAGGCCTAAATGTAAAGATTTTAAAGAGGTATGCATCTGTTGGAGGAAAGACAAGTACTGCTGCAATCCCGGGACAGATTTCTAAAAAAAGTAATTAGCAGGGTCTGTGCCCTCTGACATCATCTTCTCTGCCGCCTTCTGTCTTGGCCATTAAAATTTTTACAACTCCATATTTTAGAACAGGGAGGGGGAAATGTTGCAAATGATGCTGTTGGACTCCAACTCCCATCATCCCTGACTATGCTGGCTGGGGCTGATGGGAGTTTGGGTCTACCAAAACCTTGAAGGCCATAACTTCCACATCTCTGCTGGAGAGAGAAGAGCCAAGCTTTCTTGGGTGGAGGAAGGAAGGGGTCTGATGTGAGATGTCCTGCATGTTTTATTTTTTATTTTTCTTGAAAATTTGATCTTGAACCAGGCTTGAGAGGGAAGATTGGTGAATCCTGTGACTCACTGATAAACAGAAGGTGATTTTGTCTGTGTGTGTGTATGAATTGAAATGCTGCTTTCAGGGGATTGAAGAGAGTGTTAGGAGTTCAGCCTACACTTGAGTAGGATCCTGGTAGAGACACATGCCCGACTGGCATGTTCTCTCCCTCCTGGTCGATCGTTCGGGAGCTTCATAAGCTTTCTTCAGCCCGAACATCACAGCGACCAATGCTTACAGACACCAGCACACTTAGATATCCACAGAGTTTGCGCATCATGCACGTGACAGACCTCAGCAACTCAACATTTTGGCTAATCTACTTTATTTACATATAAACACACACTGCAACATGGCTCCCCCTCTCTCTAGCATCAGACACAAAGAGAAAAAGGACAAAGGACAATAGTCCCACTTCACAGAACACAGTAACACAAACATCCTGTCTTCGTCACTTCCCACTCTGTGGGGTCAAAACATACACCGTCATGTGATAGACAAAAATCCCATGACTGCAATCATAGATCAGGAATTCTAACAGGGAGATGTCTGGAGATCTTACTTAGCACCCTTCATGTTACGTTGTTCGTGCTTTTTAAAAGCTATGGAGGCCTGATCCAGAACAGGCCCCATCTTCAACAGAAGTATAGTGTCCAGATCAGGGGAAGTAACAGTACCACTGTATTCTGCCTTGGCCAGACAACACCGGGAATACGGTATCCAGTTATGGGCACCACAATTTAAGAAGGATGTTGACAAGCTGGAATGTGAGCAGAGGAGGGCAGCCAAGATCATCAAAGGTCTGGAAACTAAGCCTAACAAGGAGTTCTTGAAAGAGCTGGGTATGTTTAGCCTGGAAAAGAGGAGACTGAGAGGAGATACAATAGCCATCTTCAAATATCTTAAGGGCTGTCCCGTGGAAGAGGGAGCATGCCTGTTTTCTCCTGCTCTGGAGGGTAGGACTTGAACCAGTGACTTCGAGTTGCAAGAAAGGAGATTCCGACTAAAAATTCAGAAAAACTTTCTGATAGTAAGAGCTGTTCAGCAGTGGAACAGACTCCCGCGAGAAATGGTAGACTCTCCTTCCTTAGAGGTTTTTAGTAAGAGATTGGATGGCCATCTGTCATGGATGCTTTAGTTGAGATTCCTGCATTGCTGGGGGTTGGACTAGATGACCCTTGGGTCCCTTCCAACTCTATGATTCAGCCCATGCCAGTTTCCTGCTGAAAATCCCACCCCTGCCCCCAAAAGACAGGACAGGGCCATTTTTAGCAGCAAACTGGCGGCTCCTTTTCCTGCTTTTTCTTAATTCATCCATGTGCTTTTTGAAGAAGTACTTTATTTTCTCCATCCTGAATCGCCTCGCATTCAGCTTCATTGAATGTCCATGTTATGAGAGAGGGAGAAAACCTTTCCTCTATACACTTTCTTCATACCATGCATAATTTAATACACTTCTATCATTTCTCCTCGAGCTTGCCTTTTCTCTAAATTAAAAAGCCTCAAACGCTGCTACAACCATTCCTTTTAGGGGTGTTGTTCCATCCGCTTGTTAATTTTTGGCTGCCCTTTGCTTTGTCCCTTAGCTTTTTCTTTGGGAGAAAAGCAATGACAAACCTAGACAGCATCTTAAAAAGTAGAGACATCACCTTGCCAACAAAGGTCCGTATAGTAAAAGCTATGGTCTTCCCAGTAGTGATGTATGGAAGTGAGAGCTGGACCATAAAGAAGGCTGATCGTGGCATTGTGATAGTCACAGTTTTATTTTGGATTCCTTTCCTAATGATCCTGAGCATGGAATTTGTCTTTTCCACAACTGCTAGACCAACATTCCTCATCAAGCTTTCCTCTATGACCTCAAGGTCTCATTGCTAGTTGGTCATCATGAGTTCAGCCTCCTTGAGTGAAAATGTGAAATTAAGATTAATATTTTTTGCCCTGACATGGTTCTCTCCATCCCACCAGGTTTTCCATTATCAGTGCTGTCTTCTAAGACCAAACTTCCTACCTTGTCCGTCTGGTCCATCTTGACTCTCAGAAGCGTCTAACATAACCGTATAAACACTTATATTCAGTGTTTCTCTTCAGCTGCTTTTGGCACACGAGCTTTGGCCTGCAGTTTTGGCACTGTGTAATGTTGGAAGACCTGGGCCAGGAATGAGAAGAACATAACAGGTAGCTTGGCTCTGAGAGCTGCGAGGTAATAAATACTTGGATCTTCAGAAAACTCACTCTCTTCATCAATCTCCACTAAAGCTTAAGTTTAAAAACAACAACACAACACTGAGATCACCTTCTCCTATATAAATGAGTCATGAGGACTCAGCAGTCTTCAAAAATTTCAAAACAAGAATGACATACTTGATCACATCAGACTCCCTCCCTCCCTCCCTTCGTTCCTCTGCTCCTGAACTGGTGGTGGCCCAGTCACCCAAGGTGGCCATCTTCCAGTGGCTACAGGTTTCCCATCCCTGCTATTTAATCTATTGCAGTGTATGACTGTGGACTATTTCTTTAAGACTAGTCAACTGTGAGCTCATGTGGAATGTGTCTTCATGGGGATGCTCTTCCTTGCCATTGTGTTGTTGGTTCTGCTTTGATCTCCCATCATTCCCCATACAGTCAGGTTGAAGTAGCTTCGGGTTGAGCGTTTTCGGGTTGCGCTCCACTGCAACCCGGAAGTAATGGAATGCGTTACATCCAGGTTTTGCCTTTCACGCATGCACAGATGCTCAAAATGACGTCACGCGCATGCGCGGAAGCAGCGAATTGCGACCCGCGTACGCGCAGACGCGGGTTGTGTTTGCTCCGGAACGGATCCCATTCGCATCCAGAGGTACCACTGTATTATCAGACTGGCATAGTTTATTTCTCTCTCTTGCTGAAGTAAGGTTTGCTTTCCAAACTTGTGGCATCAATTACTTCCTTTATCGCGTTCCCCTCCCCTTCCCCTTTCTTTTAGACTTTTTTTTTTGCTGCAGGTGCTTTTAAATGAGAATCCCAGAAATCTCAGCTAATAACCCGTGGTTTTAATTTCATGATATTTCAAACCACATGTTCAGAACCACCCAGTTTTCATATTGCAGTTATGATCGGCACTTTCTTGCATGAATAATAGAAGGGCCCTGAATGAATTCGCATAGGCTTTTGCCTCGGGGAGAAACACGAGCTTAGGTAGATGGCTCTGACTATGATCCTTTGTCTGTTGACATTACTTCTTAAACTTTCCCTCCTCAGGCTGTGGCAATGCGTATTAAATAAATGATAACCATCATTTCTCATATGGAGACTGCGAGCCATTTTGAGTCACAAGGCATGCTTTGCAGGCAATGGAGAGGTTAAATAAATATGAATTATGTATTCCTGATGGTATATATATATATATATCTCCTTCCCCACCCACAGCTACTGAGTGAATGAAATGGATGGTAGCCAGCATTACCATTAACTCAGAAACACTGCACTGATTGACGAATGATTACTCTGTGTGTCATTAACGGAATTTAAAGTAAGGGGAATGGTGCCTTGGAAAAAAGAAGAGCAAAGAAAGAAATGGTTGCAGCTTAAGCCTTAGAATGTGGGGGTGCTGCAGTTAGGGGAGAAATTAGGTTTTGTTTGCATTTAAAGATGAGCTGACCCAATTTATACTTAACCAAAACAGTACACAAACCAAAACACAGCTGTTCTTCGAAATTTGCGCCCCTCTAACTTTTGCAATACAGTTCTCCAGCCAACTTCTGTGTGCAGGAATGCATATGTTGGGGTAAACTGTGCATATAACTGCATATGTTAGTAAAAATAACATACAGTGATGTACAGTGGTACCTCGGGTTAAGAACTTAATTCGTTCCAGAGGTACGTTCTTAACCTGAAACTGTTCTTAACCTGAAGCACCACTTTACCTAATGGGGCCTCCCACTGCTGCTGTGCTGCCGCCGCGTGATTTCTGTTCTCATCCTGAAGCAAAGTTCTTTTTTTTTAAATGATATTTATTGAAGTTTTACAGACAATAAAAGGTTACAAGATTAAAAGTAAGAAATAAAAAAGAATAACAATAATAAAAGAAAAAGAGATACAAAAATACAAAGACAAAACACATAAAAAGTAAGAAAAATTAAAAAGAAATCAATATTTTCATGTCTTATATTTCATTTACTTGTTTCCTGACCTCCTCACACCCCCTTTTTTGTAGTCCAGTTCACATAGTTAATTCAGCAAATCCTTACCCTCTATCATTTATCTTTACTCAATATCTTAACCTATTATAACTATATATTTTAAACCATTGTCAATCCATATTTACATATTCTTGTTAATCTTTTTACCAATACCGCTTATTTTCAATCCAACATCCCTTTAGCATTCATTAATTTTACAGTATTTCTGCAAGTAGTCTTTACATTTCTTCCAGTCTTCTTCCACCACCTCTTCTCCCTGATCTCGGATTCTGCCAGTCATTTCTGCCAGTTCCATGTAGTCCATCACCATCATCTGCCATTCTTCCAGTGTGGGTAAATCTTGTGTCTTCCAATACTTTGCAATCAATATTCTTGCTGCTGTTGTTGCATACATAAAAAAAGTTCTGTCCTTCTTTGGCACCAATTGGCCATCTATGCCCAAGAGGAAGGCCTCTGGTTTCTGTGAAGCAAAGTTCTTAACCTGAGATACTATTTCTGGGTTAGCGGAGTCTGTAACCTGAAGCGTCTGTAACCTGTAGCGTCTGTAACCACTGTATTAAATGTGCAAAAAAAAATATGTATACAGGTAACTTGCATCTTACACAAGCGTTCGGTTCCAGGGGTCCATGCTTAAACACAAAAATGCATAAAGCCAGGAACCCCAGCACCCGCACCCTACAAGGTGGAGGACTGCTCACCTGGCTTTGAGAAGGTGGCGTGCAGGCTCTGGCAGAGCCTCACACCTCCAACCAGAGCCAGATAAGCTCATGATCTCAGCTCTGCACAGGTGGGCTGGGGAAATAAATAAATGGCAAGTGGGCTTCTGCCTCTCTCCAATTTGAAATTTATTTTTCTCCCACCTGTACAAAGCTGCAATCATATAAGTATATTAAGTGTAAGATGAGAGTTACCTGTATGAGGTGAAATTTGCACCTAAATGCTGATTAATTTTCATGAGGACTTTTTAAAAATAAAAATAAAAATAAAAAATAAACTGATATGGAAATGTGGAGAACCCAATTTAGCATTGGTAACAACAGAAGCTGAAATTGATAGATCTGACCATCCGTAGCAGCTGTGTTGATACATGAACTGTAAGCAGTAGCATCATTTCAGTGTTGTGATTAGATTCAGTCATGTCAAAAAGTTGAGGTGATTATGTGTTGGATATGTGCTACTTTTAATGTCTGATGTTTTACTGTGGTTTTATCATTTGTTGGAAGCTGACCAGAGTGGCCGGGCCAACCCAATCTGATGGGCGGCATGTAAATACTAAATAATTATTGTTGTGGAAAGTTGGTTCCAAGCGAAGCAAACTGTAGTGGTAAGATTACCTCATTTTGAGGGAATCGGGTGTGTGGAACCACTATGAGCAATGTATAGTCAAATACTTCTGAGCAAGTTTCATTTTTCTTTCTCTGCAAAGCATCCAAGTCTAGCTTGAAGTTTAATAAGAGCATCTTCCTGATCGATGATGTCAGTAAAAATCACTTCACTTTCACTTGATGATATCCAGAGCAGCAAGTGCTTCAAGATGTTCGATTGCTCTGTTTAGTGTGACCTGAAAAATTCAGCTGAAACAATGACAGCAGGTGGTTGGCATTGTTCTGCGATTGATTCTTGGCTTGTGTCTCATTGTTTCAAGTTAATCAGAAAGATCATTTGAAAGGAGGAGAGCATATTGACCTTTCCGTGCTGTTGTCAAAAGGAGTTATCCATTCACCAGCAGAGGAGATTTCTTGTGTAAGCTGGAAGATGGCCACTGTTGTGGTTCGCCTATAATATTTTTATGCGTCACAGATTTGAATTCTTTTTGTTGTTGTGTTGTTTGCTTCAAACGTATCAGGAATATTTTCTTGGAAAGGATTAGGCCCATTGTGTACCTTCAGCAACATCACAATTGCTGCAAACTACACCTGAAATACCCATAGCTTTTATATTTTCAGAAAAAAAGCTTCAATTACTGCTTCATTCTAGCGTGCCATACTTCAGCTGAAAACTGATTCGCACTATGCATGGTCTACTCTGAGTAAAGTTGAAATTTTAAGCACACTGAAGCTGCAGTCCTATACACACTTAGCAAGGGGGAAATCCCATTGAACTCAACTGGTCTTACCACTGCGTAGACATATCTAGGATTACACTGTTACCTAGGAGTAAGTCCTACTAATCACAGTGGAGTTTATTTCTGAGTAAACATGCATCCTGTAAGACAGAGTTGTTCCACCTGGCCTTTGGCTCAGAATCAGTTTGGTTCCCTCCCCCTTTTTCTTTTACCTTTCTCCTCCTATAATGCGATTGCTCCCTAATTGTTTTAATGTTGTATCTTAATCTTTTAAATTGTATTTTCACTTCCGGGTTGGCGCGATCTGGAAATGGCGGATTCCCTCCGAGCTGCGGAGGGAATCAGCTCAACTGAGGACGGGTCTTGCCGCGCTGGCGACGCGGGGACCCTTAGAAACTACAGGCGCTGAAGCCTGCGGACTAGAAGACTCGGTGGGCGCCTTAAGCGCCCCCCCGACCCACGAAGAGCCTTTTTAAAGGCTGCGGAGAGGGTACGGAGGGTGGCGTGGCGCTGAGAGTCGATCGCTACCTCAGTTGAGCGGAGCCGCGAGCCATGACTGGAGAGCGCTGACTTCCTTCCTTGAAATTCGGACTGAAAAAGAATAACCCGTGAGTAAGATGAAATTGGACTTTAAGAATATTTTCCTGTGAATTTGAGACGACCGGGGGGTGTGCTAAAAGGAAGTCCACACCCCCCCTCTTGCAGACGATCTAAAGCAACAATAGAAGAACTAAGCTGGAGAGCCTACCCTTTGTGGGGTGAGTTAAAAAAGACATTAACTTCCAAGATTTGGCAAAAAGAAATTTTGAGTTGGAGTGAAAGAGTGGAATTTTAGAAGCCTTTTTTCTGTTGTATACAACCCCCCCTCCTGGGCCCGGGAGCGTCCTGTATTTGAGCTTGTGGAAGAGGAATGCGGAGTTTGACAGCTGTCAAAGCTGTCAAACGGACAGTTTAAAGTTGAAAAATTGTCATCTAAGATCCCTCTGGATTAAAATCAGTTAAAATTGAACTAAAATTGTTGGAAACAAAGTAACAATAATAAGTCAGAGGATTATTGGAGAAAGATTATTAAGTAACCAGATTCCCTCTAGGGGGAACTCTGTGACATTACAATGGCTGTGGATGGAAAGTTACTAGTGGAAATTGAAAGAATGTTTCATTTGGTGGGAATCTTACAAGAGCAGAGTCTGGCTATGAATAAACAACTCATGACCTTGACTTCTGGAACAAGCAGCTCTGCTGAATGTATTGAGGACCTGAATTAGAAAGAATCTGCAGCTGAATCGGAAATGATAACTCAAGAAGCAGAGGAGACTAAACAAGGAGAAGAGAAAGCAAAGATGGAAAGTACCAACCAGAAGCTTACACCAGTGGAATATAAGCAAGGAGACTTTTGGATTACATTGACTACAAATCTGCGAAAGATGCAAAAGACGAAGGAGGAGGCCCCGGGAGTATATGGAATACAGGGACTCAAAATAAAGAAGAAATATGATTGGGGCCTTCACTCTGACTCTGAAGATGCATGGCCTGAGGAACTTTTGCAGCAGTTGTTTTCAAATGTCCTTGTGGGAAGAGAACCTGGTTTGATGGGGACAGAATTCCTTCGAGATTCGACGACCAATATAAAGGACTACCAACAAGACCGGCGGAGAGGGACTGAAAGAGACTTGAAAGCCTCGGACGTGAGGAATCCAGGCTAAGAACTGTTATTTTGGACATGTATTGGGGAAGGGACGAAAACCGGGGATGGGAGGGAGGGAAGAATAGAACGTTAAAAACACTCAGGACTTTTGGGTGTAGTTAATTTGACTTTTACCTAAGACAAAATGGGAAATCGATGGAAGGGAATTTGAGTCCAACTTAGAAAAACTTTTTTTCTTTAATAAAAGAGGTAATATTAAGATGGTTAAGAGGAGAAATACCAATTTGCTGACATAATTATGGGAATTGGGATGCATGAAGGGGGGTGGGGGGAAGTTAAGGAACAAGGTTAAGAAAGTAGGATTTTCTGAAATTATACATGTTTTCGTCTTTTGTCTTTTCTGTGTGTGTTATGTATTCATAAAAGGTGAAAAACAAATAAAAATTATTTAAAAATAAATAAATAAATTGTATTTTCATCAACTTTTTATTATTATTGGTTGTTAGCCGCCCTGAGCCCAGTCTTGGCTAGAGAGGGTGGGGTATAAATAAAAATGTATTACTATCATCATCATCATCATCATCATCAGATTGCTACAAGGCTACAGTTCTGTATGCACTTACCTGGGAGTAAGTCCCACTCAACTTAACATCTGAGAAGGCATGCATAGGGTTTCATTGCTTGACTGTAAATTTCATCCTGTCACTGGTCCTGGAAAGTGCTGCATTGTTCTCAGTTCAAGGGGTTAGTACTAGCATGTTGTTGTTGTTTAGTCGTGTCTGACTCTTCGTGACCCCATGGACCAGAGCACGCCAGGCACTCCTGTCTTCCACTGCCTCCTGCAGTTTGGTCAAACTCATGCTGGTAGCTTTGAGAACACTGTCCAACCATCTCGTCCTCTGTCGTCCCCTTCTCCTTGTGCCCTCCATCTTTCCCAACATCAGGATCTTTTCCAGGGAGTCTTCTCTTCTCATGAGGTGGCCAAAGTATTGGAGCCTCAGAATGGATAGGTCTGATCTTCTTGCAGTCCATGGGACTCTCAAGAGTCTCCTCCAGCACCATAATTCAAAAGCATCAATTCTTCGGTGATCAGCCTTCTTTATGGTCCAGCTCTCACTTCCATACATCACTACTGGGAAAACCATAGCTTTAACTATACGGATCTTTGTCGGCAAGGTGATGTCTCTGCTTTCTCCTTACAAGTTAGGAAAAGGCATGTCCACCAGTCCTACATCTCTCAGTACTCCTCAGTGTGCACACACTGAGGCAATTGCAGCAACAGAGAGGCCCCACCTCGACCTCAGTTTATGTATCTCACCCACCTGAGCTGCGTGCAAGCAGGTGAAGACTCTACCTGTGTGTGACCTGCCTACTGCTCCTTCCACTTCAATCCTCTTCTGGTCCTGGGAGACAGTGGAGCAGGAAGAGGAGCTGTGGAAGCCCTTGACTGGCCTGACCTCTCTCTCCATCCTCCTGCATGTCTTCTTCGCTCTCCAATCCTGCAGCTTCTGCCTCTCGTCTTCTGGTGTTGCAGGCTCCCCCAGATCCCTGATCCCTTCTTCCAAGTCAATCTCCAACCCCTCTTCCCCCGGTCCCCCATCATCAGTATTCAGCCACCACTCCTCAGTGTCCAGCCACTTCCTGACATTATCCTACACTTTCCAGTGCATTTTTCCAGTGCATTTTCCAGTGTCATTTTTCTTATTTTTCTTAAGTCCAGTCTTTAGGGGAAGTGGATTTGCTGACCAAAGCTGTCCAACCATTGATGACTGTGCAACATGAAGTTGCCAGTATGTGGCTGAATCCCACCCTAAAATAGCAGCAGTCTGAAAGCCCCCTAAGCTTCCTAGACTGTGCCACTTCAGCCTACAGGAGGCATTGGAGAAGAATGTATGTTGATATATTCCCCAGCCCATCCTCAGGAGAACCTCCCTGTAGGCCCTGGGTGGTACATTGCACAGAAGGGGTTGCTCTTTGAATGCTTCCATACATTCCATACATGATACCACTTTAAATAATCATGGCTTCCTGCAAAGAATTCTGGGAGCTGTCATTTGTTAAGGGTGCTGAGAGTTGTTAAGAGATCCCTAGTTCCTTCACAGAGCTATATTTCTCAGAGTGGTTTCACAATCAACTCTTCTTCACAGCTTTGGGGATGGACTACGGGTCTCCTAACAACCCTCAGCACTCTTAAACTACAACTCCCATAATTCCTTGACTGTTCAAGGTGGTATCACGGTGCTTGAAATGTATGGTATGAAGATGGCCTAGTTCTCATCCAGAAGAAGACAAGCAGCTTGATGCTGAAAACTGCATGTAGCCAAGATAGCTCAATTGCAAACAGAACTCAAAAGCAGTAACTGTTTTAGAACCAACTAAAATGGTGGCGCTGTGGGTTAAACCACAGAGCCTAGGACTTGCCGATCAGAAGATAAGCGGTTCGAATCCCCGCGATGGGGTGAGCTCCTGTTGCTCGGTCCCTGCTTCTGCCAACCTAGCAGTTCGAAAGCACGTCAAAGTGCAAGTAGATAAATAGGTACCGCTCTGGCGGGAAGGTAAACGGCATTTCCGTGCACTGCTCTGGTTCGCCAGAAGCGGCTTAGTCATGCTGGCCACATGACCCGGAAGCTGTACGCCGGCTCCCTCTGCCAATAAAATGAGATGAGTGCCGCAACCCCAGAGTCGGTCATGACTGGACCTAATGGTCAGGGGTCCCTTTACCTTCTACTAAAATCTCACAAATTAATGAGCACGCTTTTGGGTCCACTGGAATACTTAAGCCAAAACAAAAAACAGAAAAACCACCAAAAACACACAGATGTAGGTGGGTAGAAGGAGAATATGTGTTGGGCAAAATGGAAGAGCCCAGATCTGTCAGTTTCAAATGTCCTAATGGAAGGATTTCTTTATTTTATTAAATATCTGTCGCATCCATCCTTACAAAGGAGTCCAGGGCAGCAAACTCGAAAGCAGCAAAGCAACAACAACAACAACTTAAGGCATTAAGGACATCTAAAAACATTTAAAACCAGCTAATTATTTCTTGCAGCTAATTATTTCTGAATTGCTGGAAACAGTATCTTTCAGCCATCAAATGCCTGGGTGAACAGGAATGTTTTTGAATCCCTCCTGAAAGTCAATAATGAGGGAGACAGAAGATTCAGCTTACCAGAGGGGTGATTCCAGAAGAGCTGCCAAACATCAGACCCAACCCTACCAATCACAGGGCTTCGGATGGCTGATATTGGGGCAGATCCTCTCTTGGTTCCCAAGCTGTTTAGAGCTTTGTATGCTAGAAAATCAAACCTCTTAACCTGAAGCAAAGTTCGACTAAACAACAACAACAACTTGTAAGGGTACTTTTGATAATAATGAGTTAATTCCTTTCTCTGGATGTTCCTTGACTGACAGTGCCATGACAGATAATAGGTGCTTTGATGCAACATCCTCTCCCCTCACCCACAAGCAAATCGGAATGAATGCTCACTAAAGAACCCAAACCATCCAATCTCCCAGCAATCAAAGCAGGGAGCGTTTGCCTCCTGGGAACAAAGTTTGCCTGGTCTCACATAGATGCAGTTCATTCTAGCTGCAGATGGGCATTTATATGCCTGCCTTAAAATAGTGATCGTTCCCTTCTTAGCTGTCAGGACCAATGTAAAGTATGGCTTTTGAAGAGCTGTGGTTGGAGAGCTATGGGATACTGTCCGTGGCTGCTTTAGGAAATCATTTCAAAAAAACACCCATGTCAATTAAATACCATCTGATACTATGTTTAGAGTCTGCAGCAACTAATTTTAAAGTCCTTCCAGTTCACTTGGTTTATCTGGCTGTGATCTGATTGACTTGATGCAGTGGGTTTATGTAAAACTGGAGGCTTATAACAGGGCCACGAACCACTGGGCATTTGAACATTGTTAAAACTTGGACATTTCAATTACTATAATGATGGCTCGCTGTCTAATCTTGCAGACTGCTTTGCTTAGCCTCTGTAGCTGGTGTTTGTCTTTGTTTTGTTTGTTTGTTCAGGGAGGGAGGGAATGAAATTAAACTGACTGGATGTCAAAGGATATCAGCCACTAGATCTCTGCAGATGAAGGTTATCCATCGTTTTGCATCTTGGCTGCCCCTTTTCTAATAAATGTGTGTAAAAAGACTTTAAAACCAGAAGTAAGTGCAGGCACCTCTGCTCAGTATTGAGACTAGGTTACCTGAATGGTCACCTCCTTCCCACATCAACACTTTAAGTAGGGGTGGGAGACAAATTCAGGTCACTTCCCATGTTCATGTTGACCTACATCAGGCTTCCTCAACCTCCGCCCTCCAGATGTTTTTGGCCTACAACTCCCATGATCCCTAACTAACAGGACCAGTGGTCAGGGATGAAGGGAATTGTAGTCTCAAAACATCTGGATGGCCGAGTTTGAGGAAGCCTGACCTACATACTTTGTGCTTTCCCCCCCAAAAAACACAAACCGAAATGCAGCTTAGTTTTGAAACACACACTTCTCAGAAGTTTGTGATAGCTAACGGGTTGGTAGTTACGTGGGTCTCTTCCTCCACCCGCTCCCTTGAAGATGGGGACCACAGTCTGCAGGGACTTCACCTGTTCTGCAAGAATTCTCAAAGAATTATAGCCAGAGGCTCTGAGATTACACCCGCAAGCTCCTTTAGTACCCTCGGGTGCAACTCATTAGGCCAGGGGTCTGCAACCCCCGGCTCCGGAGCCGCATGTGGCTCTTTTACACCTTTGCCATGGCTCCGGGGCAGATACTAGCGAGGGGAGGAGGCGCATTGTGCGCCCCGACACTCCCCACTGTGGTGGGCACTGTACTGGCTGTGACGTCGCATGGGGGCAGTGCATGCATTAGTTACGCACCATCCCGACGTCACCTTCCCGCCCGCTGTCAGATCGCGGCTCCGGAGATATATTTGTTTTAAATGTCACAATGGTTTTGTGGCTCCCAGTTTTTTTCCTTCAGAAACGGGTCCAAGTGGCTCTTTTTGTCTTAAAGGTTGCAGACCCCTGCATTAGGCCCTGGAGATTTGAATTCATTTATTTATTTATTTATGAATTTTTTTATTAAGTTTTAACAATGCACAATATAAAAGGAAAAATACAAAAACAAAGACAAGAAAAATATAAAAACACCACATACATACTACAAAATACAACAACACAAACATTAAACACAAAATTACAAAAATGCATACATTAAAAAACTAATAATAAAAAAGAAAAAACACATATAGAAAAAACACAAAAATTCCCTCTTTCTTGATTTTATATCTTAAATTCACATATTTTCCTGACTTCCTCACATCCCCCGTTCTTGTATCCCTTTTAAAAGTTGGTTCAGCAAATTCATAGCCCTTAGTTTATCTATTGTTAATTTAATCTTAAATTTTATCTTGTTGCTAGAACCCCCACAATTCATTTCAATGTCCTCAACATTCAAAAATTTTACAATGTTTCTGCAAATAGATTTTAAATTTCCCCCAATCTTCTTCCACTTGCTCTTCTCCCTGGTCTCGAATTCTGCCAGTCATGAGATTTGAATTCATTTAAAGTAGCAAGGTGTTTCCTTACCACCTCCTTTCCTATCTTGAGCTGCAGACCCCTCCTCACATTGTTTATTCTGTTATCACCAGGTTTACTTTTTCACTGCTTTCTTTTTTGGTGAATACAGAGGCAAAGTAAGTGCTGAGCTGTTCTTCCTCTCTGTCACCTAATAGTATTTCTCTATCTTCTCCACGCAGAGGACCTACCACTTGCTTGTTCTATCTATGGCATTTCAAATGTGTTTGGGGAGGGTATTGGTTTGTTTTTGTTATGCATTTTGTGCTTTTGTTTTGTATTTTTGTGTTGATAATGTGCTGTTTTTAAACAGCAGCTCAACTCTCTTTCCAATTATTGGAGAAATGTAAATGCCCCCACATTAGACAAAGGGATTGTAAAAGCATGAGGTAATGTCCATTTGGTAAAATTAACAAGTCTTGTAAGAGTAAGTGTAGGCAGGTAGATGGACGGTGCTTTTGTCAAGGAGTGGAGTCATTTTATGGCGACGTGTAATAAAATACAGGACAATGCTGAACCCCAGATTCTATTGGGAACACTGAAACAACATGATGATAATTATGTTTTTATTGAGCTCTTGCTCTTTTGTTCTCCTTTCTCTATTTGTTAAATCAATTTAGAGATTTTATGTTTTTGTATGTGGATTTACGCCTGTAATTTTTCTATCGGTATGAATAATTTTTTGAAAAAGCTTCCGATCATGAAAACATTTTAGGGATTTTTCTGATGCTGTACAGACATCTAGCTCCCATAATAAGTAGCTAATTATATTTCTTTTTCTTTCTTTAAAAAAAGGGGAAGCGTAGTGAAGTGTAAAGTTATTGTCCCATCAGAGCAGACGCAGACCACGTAAATGTCAATTACAGTGGCGGCATGTTGGTTTAACACCTATTGGCCATATAAAAGAATTGCCTTTCCAACATTTCATGGTTCTTCATAAAACACAGGCTTATTAAACTTTGCCTTACAGCTGCCAAGTTAAGGTACAGCAAATGAAATAAGTTGCACGCAAGGTTTCGTTCTTTCTTTCTTTCTTTAAGGAAACTTTGGCAGCTCTCCTGTTTTCTATTTTAAGCCGGCGTGATTGAAAATAAAGATGGTAAATGCAGTTCCCTCACCACCATTCCTGATTTTTAATGGCAGGTGCCATGCTGTTTTGTTCTCTGGCCTTACTTGAATTTATGTTTATTTAAAAAATATATTGTTATTGGGAAAGGTAGGCTGAATGCATGTGCCCCTTTCTAACTCCTGGATCCAGCACGGGATTCAATTGATGGAATAGCCAAGCCAACCTGGGTGATGGGCCATTAAGAAGAACAAACGAAAAGTGATGGTGCATTAAGAGAGGGAAAGGGAATAGTGCCAGCTCTCAGGTAGTAGGAAAAAGCAGGAGTTTGAGAGCAGAGTTTTGTTGTGATGTGACAGTCCTCACCTTCTAGCCAGGGCTTTCCCCAAGCAACTGGAGATGGCACCTGGGTGCAGCCAATCTCTCACCTGCCCTTTTCATTCCTCTTCTGCTTCTGGGAGATCAGGAGGGAGGGGAGCTTTTCACAGCAGCAAGAGGAGACACCAGTGACTCTTCACCAGTCCGACTCATCTCAGCCTTTTGGCCTCCCTCTTTCAGGAGTGTGTGCAAGAGCCAGTAGGACTTTGCAGGACTGGGGCCTTTCTAAGTTTGTTTTGAAGAGGCAAGGCGCAGCTGCACAGGTGAGGCTGATTGGTAACTCACAGCACCTGGTGGCAAGAGCCGGGAAGGGATATAAGGTCAGCATTTTCCCTTCGGCTCTTTGCCACAGCAACACGTTCCCTGCCTTGCTGCATTTGGTTCCTTGACTCCTTGCTTATTGATTCTTGGACCCTTGACTTTATGACTCCTTGCTTCATGATTCTCGGACCCTTGGCTTCTTGACTCCCAGCTTTCTCTTTTTTTTAAAAAAAAAAAAGATTTTTATTGAAGTTTCACAAATTATATAATAACAAACAAGAAAATAATACAAACAAACAAAACAAAAACAAGTATAATTTCAATCCCTTATTTTCTTGTAACTTACTTCCCCGACTTCCTCATACCTCCCCTTTCTGTATTCTAATTTCCAATTATTAATTCAGCAAATCCTCTCCCTTGTTATCCATTTAAATTTTTAGACTTTCTTTTCTTTTTACTTAATCATTACAGCTAGAAACCACATAATTTCTAAACCCACGTCATTCTAACATTCAATAATTTTACAATGTTTCCTAAGATAGTCCTTAAATTTCTTCCAGTCTTCTTCCGCTGTCTCTCTTCCCTGGTCTCGGATTCTGCCGGTCATCTCTGCCAGTCCCATATAGTCTATCACCTTCATCTGCCATTCTTCCAAGGTGGGTAGTTCTTGTAACTTCCAATACTTGACTCCCAGCTCTCTCACCCTCGGACTCTAGGCTTCCTGACTCCCTGCTTCTGGACTCCTGTTCCTGCTCCCACCCCACCATCCTGCCCCTGGTCCCGACGTCCCCAGCCGGGACTTTGATCGCCCATGAACTGGATCGCGACACCCTCATCCTACTCTTCTGCTTCTGCCTCTGATTCTGGGCTTCTTTCTGCCACAGATTCTCCCAGCTCACTAAGCCCTGTTACTCCTTCAGTTTCTGACACCTACTCCTCCCGGTCTTCTCCCTCTGAACACTTATCACCTCTTCCTGGGCTTTAAGCCTTCTTCCCTTGGCTTCTTCCCTTCCCTATGGCCCTCAGGCAAGTTCCCCAGCTGGTCCTCCCACCATTCCTGTGTCCAGAGAGTCCATGACATTTGCTTAGTTTTGCTTTACAGGGCGAAAATTCCTCATGATGAGGAACTTGCCTGAGGGCCATATTAATTTCCAGCCCACTTCCTTATGGCCATATGACAGTGGTGGGCGGGGCCAGGATCAAAAGTGCGTGGAGCATTTACTCATCTTTCTCCTCCATCAACTCAAGCAAGGGGCATTATCAAAGTACAAAGACAGATTCTGGCTTGGCAAAACGAAGGGTGCTATTTATTTAATGTATTCATATCCCCTCCTTTCTTCCAACTGGGGATTCAAGGCCACTTACAGCATTTAAAAGCACCATTATAAAATGCACAGTAATAGAAACAGACTAGTTAAAAACAATTATTGTTGTTGTTGTTTAGTCGTTTAGTCGTGTCCGACTCTTCGTGACCCCATGGACCAGAACACGCCAGGCACTCCTGTCTTCCACTGCCTCCTGCAGTTTGGTCAAACTCATGCTGGTAGCTTTGAGAACACTATCCAACCATCTCGTCCTCTGCCGTCCCCTTCTCCTTGTGCCCTCCAACTTTCCCAACATCAGGGTCTTTTCCAAGGAGTCTTCTCTTCTCATGAGGTGGCCAAAGTATTGGAGCCTCCGCTTCAGGATCTGTCCTTCCAGTGAGCACTCAGGGCTGATTTCCTTCAGAATGGATAGGTTTGATCTTCTTGCAGTCCATGGGACTCTCAAGAGTCTCCTCCAGCACCATAATTCAAAAGCATCAATTCTTCAGCGATCAGCCTTCTTTATGGTCCAGCTCTCACTTCCATACATCACTACTGGGAAAGCCATAGCGTTTACTATATGGACCTTTAAAAACAATAGGTGCAATATATTAAAACATATTTAAAACCAGCCTTAAAGTATAGTTTACTCTGACAGCAGCCCAGTGCCCAGTGGTACCTGCACCTTAGTTTTCAAAGCCTGTCTGAATAAGTAGGTCTTTGCCTGCTGTTGGAAGGATAACAGAGAGGGAGCCAGTCTAATAACCTCTCTTGGGACAGATTCCCACAACCTTTGTGAATCTGACTACAGCAGGGTTAACAGCCTGATATCAGCCAACCCCTTATGCAAATATATATTGATGCTTTCTGTAGCTGAAACAAAATAAATGGAGAGATGTTAATTGGAAATGGGATTTATGGGTTTTAACAGTGTAAAAGCTGCAGACCGGTGTGCAGTTTTTCAACAAGCCTGTTTCTTTAAGAAAGAAATAAAATATTGCACTGGCTGAATTTCATCATCATGACTCTGGACTTTAGTGGCAAGGGAGGCTTCCTTTTGCTTAATAAATGAACAAATTGTGCTGTAAATATCCTCACAGAGAACCAGGTGCAATTTTTAAACGTATTGCAAAAGATCTTCCTCCTCTTTTTGAAACACCTGTTTTCTCGCCCACACCAACCTCCCCTCATAATACCCCCATTCCATCTCAGCTGGGAAAAGTAAGTTACAAGGAGCTGGATACTTCAGATCTGTGTCTTGTTTTAATTGCACTTAGCCGCATTTACTTCTAGCATGAAATGGTTTTTTATTAGTAAGTCATGGAAGCTAGGCTGGCCTAGCCTCTAAGGGCCAAACTGGTAGAGTCACTAGTCACATAATGAGCTATGATGCGAACAGCTTTTATAAAGTGAAAGCAGGCATAGACTGAAACCCTACCTGCCTGCGCACTGTCTTACCAGAGTGGTCCATACTCTGGTTATCTCCTGCTTGGATGAATGCAATGAGCTCCACATGAGGCTACCTTTGTTTTTGTTTTTCCAAGATAATCTTTATTAGTTTTTTAGTTACATACTATACATACACATATTACAATACATTTTACATTTATACTTGCTCCTAAGAGCTGACTTCCCTCCTTCCTTCTTCTGGCTTTTTTATATCGTCTCTAAATTTTCTGCATTGTCTTTATCCATTTTGTATATAGTTGTTCTTCTTCCACATTTGTCCATAAAGTGTCTGTAAACAAATAAATCTTTCTATATATACAATTCTTATTGTCTGTCTATATTCATTTACAAATACTGTTAGTTGCATTGGTCACATTATACATTTTTACTTCTTAACGTTATTATTGTCCAGTAACTTTTTTTGTATATTCCCATTATGAGGTTTATTTCGATTCTACTGGTTTCACTATTTCACCTTATCTTTCCTATATGTGACATAAATTTTTCCCATTCTTTTTGAAATGATTCGTTGTCCTGTTGTCGAATTTTCTCTGTTAATTTGGCTATTTCTGCATATTCCATAACCTTGTACTGCCACTCTTCTACTGTTGGCAATTGTTGCTGTTTCCACATCTGGGCCAGCAATAACCTCGCCGCTGTTGTTGCATATAGGAACAGTTTCTGGTCATTCTTATCAATATCCTCTCCCACCATTCCCAACAAGAATGACTCTGTTTTTTTCAAAAACGTATACCTGAAGATCTTCTTTAGTTCATTGAATATGTTTTCACATGAGGCTACCTTTGAAGGTGACTCGGAAACCGCAAATAATCCAGAATGCAGCAGCTATGCTGGTGATTGGGAGCAGCCACTGGGACCATATAACACTGGTCCTAAAAACAGAGGGCCTTCTTGGTAGTGGTGCCCTCCCTCTGCAACTCCCTCCCATCAGATGTCAAACAGATAAACAACTATTTGACTTTTAGAAGACATCTGAAGGCAGCCCTGTTCAGGGAGGTTTTTGGTTAATGTTTTATTGTGTTTTAGTATTTTGTTGGGAGCTGCCCAGAGTGGCTGGGGAAACCCCATCAGACAGTTGGCATGTTGTTATTGTTATTATTACCATTACCCAATTCTTGGATGCGTGTTTGGCGATTTCACACTTTGCTCTGCTCCAGTCCATGTTGGACGATACTAAGCTAGAGTGACCTGATTCAGGATAAGACTGTTTCCTATGTGAATATGTTATTGAAATGCTTTCACTGCTATGGATGGTAAACCCTGCTGATTGCTCTGAAAGAAAAGCTTCCATTTGTCCCCCGCCCCCCACCCCAAATGCAAAATGCAAAGAGCTGGTGTGCGCAGCTCTGTCTGTATTGGGAATGCAGCAGTGGGAAATGGTTAAAGCCATTCTCTGGCTATCCTTGGGATCTGATCCAGTGGGGGGGGGACATTCTTCCCATTTACCGTATTTTTCAGTGTATAATACGCTTCCATGTATAAGATGCCCCCTACTTTTGGGGACCCCAAATTTAGAAAATGGGCATATGCACTATCTGTGTATAAGACACCCCCAGACTTTTAACCTTATTTTAAAGTAAAAACAAAACCCTAGACTTATACACAGAAAAGTACGGTACTTTGAAGTAGGAATGTTGTGTATGACCACAAGAAAGGACAAATAAGGCGTCATACTCCCCCACTTCCTTAAATGGTGGAAAAGTTTGTAGTGACTCTCTTTGGAACAAGTAAGTACTAAAGATTTATGCCCCATCTGCACTATGCATTTATAGCAGTATCATACCTCCTTTAACAGTTGTGGCTTTCCCTAAAGAATTCTGGGAAATGTAGTTTGTTCAAGATGGTGAGGGTTGCTAAGAGACCCTTTTTCCTCTCACAGAGCTACAGTTCCCATGGTAATTTAACAGTCAATCCCTTTTCCTAGGGAACTCTGGAGAGCCATAGCTCTGTGAGGGGGAAAGTGGTCACTTAACAACTCCCAGCACAAACTGGATGCTTTGGTGCAAACCCTATCTCCTTAAAGTGCCATAATAGTGCTTTAAATTTATAGGGCAGATGGGACTTAAAAAATGTTTATGAATGGGTTTGTTGGCTTCCAAATTCTGATCACTACTATTCAGGAATTTGTAACTGAGCGTAGGGGAGCAGACAGTCAGCTGGGACACAATCCTAGTCTTTGGAGCACCATTTATGCTCCCAAAGGCAAACAGTGTGTTCCTGGAATGCCTCAGGTATCCTTCTGGCCATTGCACATGCAGAACTAAGGCTTCTGTTTCCTTGGCAGATTATACAGTATTGGCCAATTGATTTTTTTCCTCTAGGGCAGGTGTGGCTAGCCAGTGGTGCTCCAGATGTTGTTGGATATCAGCTCTCATCTGCCCCAGCCAGCATGGCTAGTGGTCAGGGACAATGGGGGGTTCTAGCCCACCAACATCTCAAAAGCCACAGGTTCCCCCTCTTCACCATCTACTGTTTCACCAAAGCAGGTAGCTACAAGTGCTCATCTGAGCAAGCATCTTCTAGCCATCTGTGGAACTTCAAAGAAACCTCCTGAACTAGATGTCTTATTAGGTAGGGAGAGAGAAATGAAAGAAAGCTCATCTCCTTATTGAGGAAGATGCAACAATATACTGATGGAGTGGAAAACATAAAGTAGCTTATTGCTGGCTACTGCTGACAGATAAGCAAATGGGGGGGGGGGGACATTTACCCGAATTAAAGACCAAATGATGCACATCCAGATTTCCATGCTGGGTAATTTTTAGATTGCTCTGGGATATTTAACTTTGGCATTAAGACTGCAGCTGATCAGCCCAGCAATGAAGCAACAGTTGTTCCTGTTGTACTTTCAGGAGTGCTTTGGTGTGGATAAATGATTAAAGCTACATCTAGGGAGACAGGGGTTAATCTGGGAAGCCGAGAGTAGGTGAAGTGATATTTAGTGAGACTACAGTGAATCAAGGATAATTAAAAATGCCGCTCTCCTGGGATGCTCAAACCACATGCAAACATTTCCCTTCCTTTGAATAATAATATTATTTTCTGACGTATTATTTAAGATAAGCAACGATGCGCAAAATGAACTACCACGGCGCTGGCTCCGATGCTCTTCTATTATGTGCAGATATGCTGGGAGGGGGGTGATTCATCAGCGCTGAAACTGATCAGAGATATTTTCCCATTAGTTCTGTATTTAGCAGTGATTAGTAATGGTAGCTAACCAATCTCCTCAGGTTGTAATGGTCGGGAGTATGAGAGAAGCAGGAAATTGGAACGGAGGAGTATTAAAGAACTGCAGAAGGCAGTGGTGGAATAAGCAGCTTCTTGGTATTCAGTGGCAAGACCAGAATCTTTAGGCTGCCGTATTTGTGCATTATCAAATCCCCCCATTATCAAAACTTCACAAAAAGGCCCCATGTTGCTGAAGAGAGGAGCTGCAGCTGTAAAGGCCTCTGTGGTTTCTGTATCCTACAGTTCTTTGTTGGTGGAATTTAGTCCAAACATGTCATAGGGTAATCAAGGACCGTTGTGTTTTAAAGCAGGGGTAGCCAACCTATAAGTCACATGTGGCCCCCAAGAACCCTCAAATTTTATCATTTTTTTCCCAATTAAATTAAGAGATTTATATTTTATCCTTCCTATCCATGGTGGACCTTAGCGTCTCAAATTTCAACGGTGTCCTGAGCAATGCCAAAATCAGCTCCATACTTTTTTGACATGGGTGGCTTGGCCCCCATCCCTAAATATTGGGGGGGCTCAAAAGAGCTCAGCCCCAAGGAGTTGGAGGCCCTGATTAGGAGCTTCCCAGATGCATCTGCTTGTCCACTGTAGGAAACAGGATGTGGGATTAGATAGACCATGGGGTAGACAAAGTAAGGCCCGGGGGTCGGATCCGGCCCAATCGCCTTCTTAATCTGGCCCACGGACGGTCTGGGAATCAGTGTGTTTTTACATGAGTAGAATGTGTGCTTTTATTTAAAATGCACCTCTGGGTTATTTGTGGGGCATGGGAATTCGTTCATTATTATTTTTTTTCAAAATATAGTCCAGCCTCCCACAAGGTTTGAAGGACAGTGGACCGGCCCCCTGCTGAAAAAGTTTGCTGACCTTTGAGATAGACCTTTGGTCTGACCTCGCAGGGGACTTCTGAATGTTGTCATTACAGTGGTACCTCGGGTTACATACGCTTCAGGTTACAGACTCCGCTAACCCAGAAATAGTACCTCAGGTTAAGAACTTTGCTTTAGGATGAGAACAGAAATTGCGTGGCGGCAGCGCGGCAGCAGCAGGAGGCCCCATTAGCTAAAGTGGTGCTTCAGGTTAAGAACAGTTTCAGGTTAAGAACGGACCTCCGGAACGGATTAAGTACGTAACTAGAGGTACCACTGTATCTCTCATCCTGTGAAGATAAAATGTAGGTGGGAAATCATTATACACTGCTTTGAGGTTCTTGGAAGAAAGTGGAGACATACATACATACATACATACATACATACATACATACATACATACAGATAGATAGATGATGGATGGTCTTTGTGGTGTATAGCAAGTAGTGGTGTACAGCAAACCTTGTGCATTTTAAAATCCATCCATCTCTATGTCATGGATGCTTAGTTGAGATTCCTGCTTTGCAGTGGGTTGTACTAGATGACCCTCAGGGATGCCCTCTAACTTTTTGATTCCAACAAAGCTCAAGTTGAAATAATTCAGAATTGGTTTAAGCACCACCTTCTGCATTCCCTGCTCCCTTTGTCTGTCCCTACTGGGTATAACTTATTGCTACTTCGGCAAAGCAGCAATTATCCTAATTACACTTCACCACTTAAAATCATCTTCCTGGAGATGATTTACAAGAATTACATAAAAGAGATCTATACATGATGACACACTTGCTTGTTTGGCCTGAAGCACTTCGTGTTTTTCAGCTTAATCGGAATTCTTATGATAAGGAGAGATGCTCTAATGAGTTTCTACGCGACTCATGCGCCCAAAGATATATTAAAGACAACACTGGTCCCTCTCTCTCTTTGCCCCTCCCGGTGCCCCCTTTTCCAGAGCACTTCTGGGAGGACAAATAGATCTTTATGTGATGATCACACTGCTGTGCTACTGTTTGTGAGATCATCGTGGCATTTCCATGCCAGAAAAAAAAATGGAATGCTGGAAAGCTTTTAAAATATGCATCTGTATTGATGTCTCCCTACAGGCAAATTAGGGTCATAGCAATGAAATGATTAAGGAAAGTGTTGGGGTTCTGTTCTCACCCGTGCAAGATGTTTCATGCGTTAATTGTTTCATGTGTCTATCTGTACACAAGCCTACACATGTGGGAGCTGCTGGTATCAGCGATGAGCAAATCCCCATCAGCTCCGTTCAGAATTGGCTCACCCATTCTCAGCAAGTGTTTGGAAAAGACGCTTCTGTTTTCTCTCCCAGCTCGCAAAGCTGGCACAGTTGGCTTTGTTTGTTTAAAAAATGCTCTTTAATTTTGCTGTTTGTTTGTTGACTTGTATATCCCTCTACGTTTCAACAGAAATCTCCAAGAGCTTTGCATATCCTCCTTCCCTCCCCCACTGCAAATCTACATTCAGTACTGAACAATACTACTACCACTACTTCTCATACTACTTATAAGAGGAGGCTGGCTGCTGGCTCAGGGCAATAGTCCAGCATTCTGTTCTCGGGGGCATATTGCCTTCAGCAACAGATGTAGAATTGAGCCATCATAGCTAGTGGCCATAGCCTTAAAGTTAAAGGGACCCCTGACCATTAGGTCCAGTCATGACCGACTCTGGGGTTGCGGCACTCATCTCGCTTTACTGACCAAGGGAGCCGGCGTACAGCTTCCGGGTCATGTGGCCAGCATGACTAAGCCGCTTCTGGCAAACCAGAGCAGTGCACGGAAACGCCGTTTACCTTCCCGCCGGAGCAGTACCTATTTATCTACTTGCACTTTGTTTGACGTGCTTTTGAACTGCTAGGTTGGCAGGAGCAGGGACCGAGCAACGGGAGCTCACCCCATCGTGGGGATTTAAACCGCCGACCTTCTGATCGGCAAGTCCTAGGCTCTGTGGTTTAACCCACGGCGCCTTATCCTCCATGAATTTGTTGAATCTTCTTTTAAATTGATGGCTATGTATACTATGTATGTTTAGGGCAGCTTTTAATATTTGATGCATTAAGGTATTTTAATATTTTGTTGGAAGCCACCCAGAGTGGCTGGGGAAGCCTAGCCAGATGGGTGGGATATAAATAAATTATTATTATTATTATTATTATTATTATTATTATTATTATTATTATTACATACCACTTATGGGAGCAAATTCTAGAGTTTAAAGACACACTTCCTTTTGTCTGTCCTGAATCTTCCAACATTCTACATCAGAGCTTTACATACAAACTTTTCATGTTCATGACACACTTTTTAGACACACATCATTTCGTAACACTGAATTCAATTTTACTAGCAAACCAAAGTTTAAACTAACCCCTTTCCAGCCCCGGGAAGAGCACAGGGGGCATCTGCGCGACACCTGCAAGTTTGTAAAGCTCTGTTCTTCATCATTAGATGTCCCCTAGTTGTGTTGTAAGAGGAGAATAAACTTCTCCCCCTTTCCACTTTCTTGGCTCTGTACGTAAATTTGTATCCCTCTATCATGTTCTCTCTTACCCAAATGTTTTCTAAATGAAAAACTAAACACTGTAATAAATACACATTTTAGGTAACACAAGAAGTAACGTTTTAAGTAGCATATGCATTTTTTCAGTCGCCCTTCAAAAATTTCATCTGTTCCCTTGCCCCACACAGGGTCTGAACATGAATTGCAGGGCTGTGCAAAAGTTCCAAAGGCTGATTTTTAATCCTCCAGGAAACTCTGTCGTCCCTGACCTACTGTAGTCAGGTAGGAGAGCTGTCAACAAGTGAACCCCTTTGGTTTCAGATAGTACATGGGTAGATGAGTCTAACAAGCACAGTCTAACAAACACAGATTTTCATGGCCCTCTAGTGGCCCTGGCGGCTCATTTACCAGAAGTAATGTAATGGTCTGAAGCTCAACATCAAAAAAACGAAGATCATGGCCACTGGTCCCATCACCTCCTGGCAAATAGAAGGGGAGGAAATGGAGGCAGTGACAGATTTTCCTTTCTTTGGCTCCACGATCACTGCAGATGGTGACAGCAGCCACAAAATTAAAAGACGCCTGCTTCTTGGGAAAAAAGCAATGACAAACCTAGACAACATCTTAAAAAGCAGAGATATCACCTTGCCAACAAAGGTCCGTATAGTTAAAGCCATGGGTTTTCCCAGTAGTGATGTATGGAAGTGAGAGCTGGACCATAAAGAAGGCTGATTGCCGAAGAATTGATGCTTTTGAATTCTGGTGCTGGAGGAGACTCTTGAGAGTCCCATGGACTGCAAGAAGATCAAACCTCTCCATTCTTAAGGAAATCAGCCCTGAGTTCTCACTGGAAGGACAGATCCTGAAGCTGAGGCTCCAATACTTTGGCCACCTCCTGAGAAGAGAAGACTCCCAGGAAAAGACCATGATGTTGGGAAAGATGGAGGGCACAAGGAGAAGAGGACGACAGAGGACGAGATGGTTGGATAGTGTTCTCAAAGCTACCAGCTTGAGTTTGACCAAACTGCGGGAGGCAGTGGAAGACAGGAGTGCCTGGCGTGCTCTGGTCCATGGGGTCACGAAGAGTCGGACATGACTAAATGAATAAACAACAACAACAACAATGTAATTAGCATTAGCTCTGGAAGTGTATACTCGATTCTGACCAAACTAAACCTCCTAGAGGAAAATATACAGCAGGAAGCTCAGTTTAACAGGTGGCCTGTCATTATACTATCACACTCATCAAAATCCTTTGTGAGTGGTACCCAAGCAGCTCACAGTTGGACCCTTGGGCAGGGATGAGGGGCTTTGCCAGCCATATGTTTTGATTTATACATTTTTGCCAATCTACTAGGTGTTAAATACCATCTATGTATCGTTTTCATATACTTTTCTCTTAAACCATAACATGCTGTAGTTTTTATATCCCTATTCCACAATTGTTCCACAATTCTCTGATTGAGAATTGCAATATAACTAAAGGAACGAGACAAGGCTGCCCATTGTCACCTTTGTTGTTTAGTTTTAGAAGTTTTGGTACAAAGAATAAGATGTAATCAAGAAATTAAAGATACAACAGTGGGACAGAGGCAATATAAATTAAAAGCATTTGCAGACAATGTGTTGATATCTGTGGAAGAACCAATAGAGTCAATCCCAAAAGCACTAGAAAGGATTTTTTTTAAAAAAAATGGAGAAGTAGCAGGTCTTAAAATTAATAAGGATAAAACTGAACTCCTGGTTAAAAAAAAATGAATGATGAGAGTAAAAATAAACTACAAGATGAGTCAGGTTTAAAGATTGAAAGACAGGCATTATGTGACTCTGAATATGAAGAGCATGATAGTTTTGTCTGCAGAGCCAGCATATTCAACAATATTTTCACTTTAGCTTTTTTTAAAAATGGAAACAATTTTTTTGTTTTTCAAAAAGCAGCAAAAAGAGTGTGTGTGTGTGTGTATGTGTGTGTGTGTGTGTGTTTTGATGGTCCCTTGAGCAAACTAATCTACTGTCAGAGGGGCACCAACCGGGGAACCCCTTAGGGAAGCCTGGTTGGTGGGACACTGAGGACAAGTCAGAGGATGAAGGGAGGGGTGCAGAATGGTCGCTGAAGAAGCAACAGGCTTGAGTGTGAGAGAAGAGCCAGATGCAGAAAGCAATTCAGACTCGGGGTGTGAAGCAGAGCTGGAGGGGGCAGAGGCTGCAGAAGCATCCGTGGAGCTTGTCTTTCCTACTGTAGTAAGCTCCTCTCCCCCGCCTTATCTCCAAGGTCATGGAGCACTTTGTGTGTAGCAGAACAAAGAGCAGAGGTGGCCCCTCCCTGATGTGGTTTAAGGCTGCATGGGAGACATCTGGCTGGAGAGAAGACTTAGTGGGATGTAGAAGGCAAAGGCCGTCAGTCCTGCCCACTGTTTCATGGGGGCCAGTCCTGTTTGTAGGCATTGCTGCCTGATATGATATTTTCTTGAATAAAGAGCTAACTTTTATGCTTGGCTCTGGGTCTTGAGTGCTGACCTGCATATGAACCAGCCCTGATACCTACCTCCAAGAGTTTTTAAGAGAATAAAGTAAGCTCACAGGGAAGGGGGGGAATCTCAATAAATGAAGTAATATCATTAATATGCTGTGCCGTTCCTCAATCAGCTTGTTAAATGCTGTACATATTATTTTAGGATCCCCTGGAAACTATGCCAAATAAAATCTGTGCAAAGAAATGTAATATCAACACATAGGTAGTAACGACGCTGCTCAGTCTTTTGCCAGCTGAGTCGCAGCTGTTATGTGATGCCCAACTTGGCACTGAAGACTGAATGACTGCCAGATATTCACTAATACTGATATTTGTTTCAAATTAGTATATTCAATGCAGCTGAACCAATTACCTGAAATACTCTGCTGGTCAAATATTTGCATGGCTTCTGTGTTGCATGATGCCCCGGCTGCTGCTGTTCTCTGACCTCACTGTCCATCCATCACTCGACCCATGAGGCTGTCTAATCTGAACATATCCACTGGGGTGGTTTTGTGCCTAGATGACATCATCCCATCAGAATGTGACATCGTTGGCAAGTAAATGAATTGCCAATCAGATGAAATAACAGGGCAAATGTGGGGAAGGACAGTGAGGGAAAAGGGAGTGTTGAGAAACTTGGCTCTCACCTGTGACTTCTAGAAGTTGTCATCATGTGACAGTGGCCACACCCCAGGTGAGGGTAGTTAATGGCTCTCAAACCCTTGATGAGTTAGGGTATTCTCCTGAATGGAAGTCAGGCTCTAGCGGATTGAGCGGATGAGACCAACAGTGGGTCCAACAGTCAAGAAGGTGATTTCTTGACATGCTGTGGAGGGAAGTGAGGGGAAGATGGGGCTCATCAACCTGGGAAGGTAGCCCACCTAGGAAAACTCTGACCCTAAACCTCTGTTGCCTTTTGGGATATCTTTGGGAGAAGAAAAGGCTAAGGAATGAACCCAATACAAGTGGAGTGAAGTAGAGACTCTAAAACAGTTGGGTGGTGCCTTGTACGCCTCCTTCCAGCAACTCCTGCAGCCAAGCTGGTGCCAAACACATTCCTCTTTCCTTTGGACCTCATCAGCAAGGCCAAGAGGGGAAGTCTTGTGGTCTGGGAAGCCCAGGACTTCTATACACAATGGCCAGGCTTGCACCTTCAGGAGGGTGCCTTCAACAGCTCACTGGCTAGCTTCCTGGTAAAATCAGAGACTCTGAGAGCTTCTTTCAATGCTTTTAATTCAGTCAATGAATACACAGAGAGAGATGGAATGTACACCTCAATGCTTGAACTGACATTGCTCAGAATGACGCTCCTCACCCCCTGGCAGTTACTTTCTAGCCCGCAGACTCCTCCTGCTGTCTACGGTGTCTTTTAAGGAAATCCCTCTGTCTCTGTTTGGCTTTCTGCTCTGAGACATGAAGGGCACACCTGGTTCTAGGGGAAGAAGGGGGCTCTAGCATACTCTCTAGAGACTATGTGGCTGCTGTACTGTTTCTAATACATCTGACTCCAGGGCTGGTGCACCTGCTATCTCACTCTTGTTCTTCATCACCCATTATTTCCTAGCTCCTTTCTTCTTCTGGGATGTGTCCCATCCCAAGCCACCATGATCCTGGTTCCATACTCTTCCTACCCTCTCTAAGTCCCTTGGAGTGGTGGTCGCCACCACTCCTCCAAATCTGCCCAGTCTCTGACAGCACCCCTGGGAGGTCACTTCAGTGCAGCTAATGCAGCAGTTTGACTTCACCCCTGGAGGCGCACTCCATTGTCTCTTGAGACAGACGAATGCCAACAACATTCAGAGTGGAAAATATTGTGCGTACACTTTTAAATGCAGTGGACCTGTGTCCTAAGATTGTTCCGTTGTGTCCCTGTATCAGTTAACATCAGCTGAGCTTTCCGTAATACACTGAAACCGATAAACAACCAATCACCTAAGTTCCTCCATGCTCCACCTTCGCTCATGATACAAAGAGAGCCCATCTTGGCATACATGTCTAATACACTGACTCATTTAACTGGAATGATAGTCACAGTGTATAGAACTAGTGAGATGGCCAGGAACACAGGTGCTCCTGAGGAATAACCTCATGTAGCCTAAGTAGTGAACTTAAGTGTTAAGTTGTAATGACCACAATGTTTGAAAACAGTTCATCATCAAGTGCACCCTCAAAGTTTGCAGATGTAGAAAATATATATATTTATAAACAAAAACTTAAGAAAGCAGCAAAGCCATATAACAAGGACTAAGTGTGCTCACTGGTCACATAATGCTGCCCTGTGGGGGTGAAAAACCGGGGGAACAAGAAAATGGGGTGGAATATCCTGAAAGGGGGACACGGGTGGCGCTGTGGTCTAAACCGCTGAGCCTGTTGGGCTCACCAATCAGAAGGTCGGCGGTTCGAATCCCTGCGACGGGGTGAGCTCCCATTGCTCAGTCCCAGCTCCTGCCAACCTAGCAGTTTGAAAGCATGCCCCTCAAAAAAGTGCAAGTAGATAAATAGGTACCACTCCAGCAGGAAGGTAAACGGCATTTCCGTGCACTGCTCTGGTTTCGCCAGAAGTGGCTTAGTCATGCTGGCCACATGACCCGGAAAAACTGTCTGCGGACAAACACCGGCTCCCTCTGCCTGTAAAGTGAGATGAGTGCTGCAACCCCAGAGTCGTCTGCGACTGGACTTAACTGTCAGGGGTCCTTTACCTTTTTTATCCTGAAAGAAGGTTTGGCTGGCTGGAACATTGTCAGATTTTGTTGCACATTCTAATTGTAATATGTAGCCTGAAATATGGGTGTGCAAGCTCATGCAAGCATGCCTGCCCACTCAATTTAATTAACACTTCTGTAGAATGGTTTTGCATTGAATCAGATCAGAGGAATTGGCTGGGGGGGGGACAAAACAAGTTTTATATTTTAAATTCATTACTGGCTTTATTCTCCCTACCCCTCCCAATTTTGATGTTTCCTCCATCATTCCTCTTGGTTTTAGCAGTTCTGACCACAGCACATTGGGACGAAACATTTTTCATGTTTTGAATGAAAGCTTGAGTGGACAATGAGCTAGTGAAACTTCGCAAATGACGAGGAATTTAGGAATGTCTTGGGGAAGACTGCGAGGAACTTCAAAGACAACTGACAAAAATAAAAAAATAAAAGGATCGGCAAAGTGATGGATGACATTTTGGCATTAAATAACACTAATTGGATTAGAAGGGATGTTTTTCGGCAAACACTGTTGGCGTCTCAATTAATTGTACCCCATCCTGTAAAACTGCCTGATTATATTTTTTAGTCAACTCATCGTAAATGCCTGAAGCGTTTTAGTAGTTGTCAGAGTGGTGTGATGTAGCAGAGGAATGCTCTGCTTTCTGAAAGTTTGCTTATCTGTTAATTTTTACATGTTATGTTATCTTTCCCACAACATAAAACCCACTTCTGGAAATGTAACAGAAGTTTAGTGATTTTTTTTGTGTGTTAATTGTTTAGCGGGGGGTGGGGGTGGATTGCAACCCTGGAAACTCAGAATATCACAGGAATTTTGTCTTGTATGTTTTCATGGAGAACACCCCAATCACTTATGTAATGAAATTTTGGGTGGAATTTGGGCCAAAGCTATGGAACAGAAGTGTGCGTGCACACAGAGGGTGGGAGAGTGTCAGCATGTCCTATGCTCATTGTTATGTCATGGCAATGGTGTGAAATTAAGGCAACACAGTTGCATATTGATTTTTTAAAAAATGACAGTTCCATAATGCAACAAGTACTGCAATGTGAAAGGAATGCTAGAAATTGTGAATGAAGTGCTCTAGCATTATAGCTAGTAAAATAATGCAATAAACCCCACTTCTGAATACAGCCTGTGTCTGCAGAGATTTGAACTGGACTGGTTGTCTGTTACAAATGTGCAAATGTTTTTTGAATACAGTGGTACCTTGGTTTAAGAACAGCTTAGTTTATGAACAACTTGGATTAAGAACGCTGCAAAGTAGGTGTTTTGGTTTGTGAACATTGCCTTGGAAGCAGAACATGTTTCGCTTCCTGTTGAGTGTGTTCCATTTGTAAACTGAGCCCCCCACTGCTATGGGAAAGCACACCTTGGTTTAAGAACACCTAAGTTTAAGAACAGACTTCCAGAACGGATTAAGTTCATAAACCAAGGTACCACTGTATTATTATTTTTTAGGCCAAGTAGGGTTTCACGCTTCCAATATTCTAGGAACCTTTTCTGTACTGATTCATCTGCCAAGGAATCTCTGTACCATTGCAAATGATTAAGGTACTGGTACTTGGTTTGGAAGAAATTATTGATTTGTCCAGCCTGTTGGACTTAGACCTAATGTGTGTAAGTCACCAATGTGTGGACATGTTTAAAGATGCGCTTGCCACTTGCACCGTGCATCATTTGCATGCTATCACTGCACACTCACAGGCCATTAACTGTTGGAATTCTAGGTTAGGGGCCATAGCTTAGCAAAATGCCCTACTTTCTGCTGACAGCAGTATATACTGTATACTAAACTAGATGAACCAGTCTTCTGGCTCTGCATATGACAGCTTCCTGTTTTCCTAAATTAATGTGCAACTGGGCCAGTGTACAGTAAGTGCATTTAAACATGGCCAGCATGTATCAAATGTTTGTGCATTAAATATTTTTTCCCCTCTGGCATGCATCCTGTAGAAACCAGGCCTCCATCGTTGCCTGGCACAACCTAAGAGAGTCACATAGAAAACTGCCCATCACTTGTTAGGGACTGAGCATGGCATGAGAAGATAAATTCTAGCCAAGTTGTCTTTTGATTTATTATATTTCTATGCCACTTTTCATTCAAATGGACCCCAAAGTGGCTAACAAACAATAAATCATAATAACATGACAGAACATAATAGAACATCACAACAACAGCATAAATCATACAGAATAATTAGCAAACCATCAGTGACATCTATAAAACACTGTGAACAAAGTGAAAACTAAAAAAATAAGCTAAACATCACAATTAAAGCAAAAGTTGTGTTATATGATTAACAAGTCAGGGCAGCATTTATAATCTATAAAAACAGTATTAATAACATTCAAAGAATAGCAAGCAAAAAAATAAACTAAGCGCTGCTAAATTAATACACATACTCTCCACGCCTTCCATTTTGGGTAAGCTTGTCCACTGTTATTCATATTCTAACCAAATACCCCATCCCCACCCCAAATTATCTTTAACACGACTTGACAGGCACTCAAGAAAAATCCTTAATCGTAGCAGTGTTCATTAGGGATGGGATAGATTAGTTTGTTTCTGTTCTGTGTTAGTTTGGATACTTTCATGTATAAGTTTGTTGCATTCTGTTTCTGCATTAACCCCCCCCTCTCTCTCTGTATGTGTGTGTGTGTGTGTGTGTGTGTGTTTAAAAAAATCCATAGAAAAATTGTTTTTCACCAAGGCAGAATAGAGTGGTACTATTACTTCCCTTATGGGACGCGGGTGGCGCTGTGGGTAAAACCTCAGCGCCTAGGACTTGCCGATCGTATGGTCAGCGGTTCGAATCCCCGCGGTGGAGTGAGCTCCCATTGTTCGGTCCCAGCTCCTGCCCACCTAGCAGTTCGAAAGCACCCTTAAGTGCAAGTAGATAAATAGGGACCGCTTTATAGCGGGAAGGTAAACGGCGTTTCCATGTGCTGCGCTGGTGCTGGCTCGCCAGCTGCAGCTTTGTCACGCTGGCCACGTGACCCGGAAGTGTCTTTGGACGGCGCTGGCTCACGGCCTCTTAAGTGAGATGAGCGCACAACCCTAGAGTCGGACACGACTGGCCCGTACGGGCAGGGGTACCTTTACCTTTATTACTTCCCTTGATCTGGCAACTATGCTTCTGTTGATGCAACGTAGAATAGCATGAGCTCTTCTTTTGCAGCTGCATCACACTGTTGACTCATTTTAAGCTTGGATCCTTTTCACCTGTACTACTGGCAAGCCAGGTGTTCCCCATTAGTGCAGCTGGTTCTTCCTGCCTAAGTGCAGAACCTTACATTAGTCGCTATTGAAATTCATCTTGTTAGTTTTGGCCTAGTTCTCCAATATGTTAAGGTCATATTGAATCCCAGTTTTGTCTTCTGTGGCATTTGCTACACCTCCCAGTTTAGTGTCATCGGTAAATTTGGTGGTCATCCCCTCAATTCCTTCAAGTCGGCCGCACCTGGAGTACTGTGTCCAGTTCTGGGCCCCATAATTTAGTGGAATGCTTGCAGAGGAGGGTGACCATGATGATCAAAGGTCTGGAAACCAAGTCTTATGAGGAACAGTTGAGGGAGTTGGGTATGATAGCCTGGAAAAGAAGAGGAGAAGAAGAAGAGTTTGGATTTGATATCCCGCCTTTCACTCCCTTTAAGGAGTCTCAAAGCGGCTAACATTCTCCTTTCCCTTCCTCCCCCACAACAAACACTCTGTGAGGTGAGTGGGGCTGAGAGACTTCAGAGAAGTGTGACTAGCCCAAGGTCACCCAGCAGCTGCATGTGGAGGAGCGGAGACTCAAACCCGGTTCCCCAGATTACAAGACTACCGCTCTTAACCACTACACCAAACTGGCTGAGGAGACTGGGAGGAAAAATGATCGCCAACTTCAAATATCTAAAGGGCTGTCACATGGAATATGCAGCAAGCTTGTTTCCTCTTGCTCTGGAGGCTGACCAATCCAAACCAATGGATTCTGGTTACAAGAAAGGAGAGTCTGACTAAACATCAGGAAGAACTTTCTGATGGGAAGAGCTGTTCAGCAGTGGACTCCCTCAGATGGTGCTGAACTCTCCTTCACTGGAAGTTTTCAAGCAGAGGTTGGGTGACCATCTGACATGGATGCTTCAGTTGAGATTTCTGCATTGCAGGGGGTTGGACTAGATGACACTCAGGGTCCCTTCCAACTCTGCAATATGATTCTATGACCTATTTCATCAGAAAATAATGTTTGTTTGGACAATTTTACATTGGTTACATTGAAGCAAAACTGTTTAAGTGTTCTACAACACGTTTTGAAAAATCTTAAATAAAGAGGAAATACAACCCTCTCCTCCCAAGAATTTCCATGGTTTATAAAATGCAACTAATAACTAGTTAAAATATCTTCATTTAATATGAAAATAAACAATACAACATAAAACTCAGCTACAAAAATACAGAGTAAAAGCCATTAAAAAGTTAGCAAAATATATCCTATAAACAGCAGGAAGTGAAATATTAGAAATGAAAATCTCATATATATGTATATATATTTCACCTTTTTACATATTTTATCTCAATGTGCACACTTCTAGGATAAAATATGCATTTTGGTCTATATTTTCTGAGACATGAAAAGTATTGCAAAACTTGGAAAAGTGCAGAATCCGAAGGATGATTACATTCCAGTTTGTGTTTTCCCCACCTGGGAGTTGCAAATTAGCTGATTTGCTTAATAATGCAGACCAGACCAAATTCTACCCACGCCACATAGTAAAGGAATCCATTAAAGGCTCATCTTCATTTCTGCATATAGCATGAGCAGAGGAATAGAACCCAACACTGTGCTCTCTTACCTGCCGGTAGACTGATAAAATGAGGCTACATTACCTGGCTAAATACAGGGAGGCATTGAAATAAACTGTGGGTAGCATTCAATGACATATGATATCACTGAGCTCTATAAAAAGGCTTAGCAGGATTCCAAAGCGGATTAAGCATTTCTTTGTAGAATGACAACTTCCACACTTAGAGTGAGCAGAGTAAAAAATAAATAAATTCTGGGATATGGATATTCTATAGCTTCAGGGCATAAGACAGCTGCTCACTCTAGGTCTATAGAAAGAAACTTTATCCTTCAGGCTAGAGTGGGATCACCCTACCCTGCTTCATTCCTTTGAGAAAGCTGGTACTGGTCATTATCAGATGTTGGGTGATAGATGGACTATTTCTTCAGCCTGGCAGTTCTTACGTTCTCAGATCTTGCTCTGTTGCCTAGGGGTGCAGTCTCTGCTTTTACCAAAGGCCCGTTAAAACAGAGGGAGATACTACAGGAGCATCACTCAGTGGACTCGCCAGTGAAGGTTTCCTTCTTCCCTGCTATTAGCTCTGTAGATCAGTGGTTCTCAAACTTTTTTCTCTGGGCCACACTTTTCAGAATAAAAATTTGCTTGTGCCGCACTGAATTTATTATTATTATTATTGATAAGAAATACATTGGAAAACAAAAAGAAACAACAACTAGTAGTGTTTGGTTTTGAAAATGCCCCTATCTATATTCCGCAAAAATAAAATAAAAATGATACTGTACTACACTGAAATGTTTAAAACTTTCTTGGGTTGGGTTCGAATCTTTCCACCACATGTGTCACAACTCTGTGGCGTGCCACACCCTTTGAGAGCCACTGCTGTAGAAGAAGACATACAGTATTTTTCTGTGTATAAGTCATTTGTTATTATTATTATTTAAATGTTAAAAATTGGGGGTTGTCTTATACATGAATAGTACGGGGGGGACAGGCGATTGGTGGCAGCCGCGAGCAGGAGATTGTTAGCAGCGATTGGGCAGGTGATTGGTGGCTGCAACAAGGCCTTCTGACTATTGGCTGCAGCGGCCGCAATTGGGCGGGTGATTGGTGGCTGCGGCAAGGCCTGTTGGCAATTGGCTGCTGCTGTTACAATTGGGCGGGCGATTGACGGCTCCTGGTGGCAAGCGGGCAGAAAATTGGTGTCTTCGGCTAGGTGGGTGATTGGCAGCGGCGGTCAGGCGGGTGAGCAAATGTCAGCAACCCCCCCCAAAAAAAGCTAAACAACTCAGGGCCATCTCCCCCCATTTCCTTAATTTGGGGTTCCTAAAAATAGGCGTGGTGCTGGAGGAGACTCTTGAGAGTCCCATGGACTGCAAGAATATCAAATCTATCCATTCTGAAGGAAATCAGCCCTGAGTGCTCACTGGAAGGACAGATCCTGAAGCTGAGGCTCCAAGACTTGGGCACCTCATGAGAAGAGAAGACTCCCTGGAAAAGACCATGATGTTGGGAAAGATGGAGGGCACAAGGAGAAGGGGACGACAAAGGACGAGATGGTTGGATAGTGTTCTCGAAGCTACCAGCATGAGTTTGACCAAACTGCGGGAGGCAGTGGAAGACAGGAGTGCCTGGTGTGCTCTGGTCCATGGGGTCACAAAGAGTCGGACATGACTAAACGACTAAACAACAACAACAACAAAAATAGGGTTGTTTTATACATGGGAGCGTTATACACTGAAAAATATGGTATTTTTAGTGATGTGGGGTGGTATTCAACTAAGTAGCTGTGCTAGCTAGTGCAATGGGATTTCTCCCCTCTCCTCTCCACATGTGTGTTCCATGCCATCCCTAAATCTGCTCCAGAGGATTGGAGGAAATCCATAAGAGATTAAGGGGAATGTCAAGGAAAGAGAGGGAGAGATTTTTCCCACGTACAAGGAGAAAGTATCGTGCCAGCAGAACAAGCCACTCAACACTGCAGTGAATATAGCACTATATATAATATTTTTGCATGGGGGTTCGGGGTTGATTTAGGCTAGAAAATGTTTTGAGCAACCTTCCCCAATCCAATGCTGTCCAGGTGTTTTGGACTCCAACTCCGATCATTCTTGACCCTCAACTATGCAGGTTGAGGGTGATTGAAGTTGAAGTCCAAAAACATTTTCCCAAATGGAGAGTAGATTATTTTTTTAATGCATGGGGTTGTTTTCCTATTTATTGTTGTTTGCAAGACGATGACAATATTTTCAGCCCATAATCATTCTAATACAAATCCAGTTCAATAAGTTTTGTCTGGAGAGCTCCATTTCTTACTGGCGCTTAGATTTACGAAAGCTTGTTGAGGAGCCTGAGGCCCATGGGATATTCTCCGTTTGCTAAGCTACTACACAATACACCAAACACCTCTGAAATATATTCCACAGAAGCATAAAGAATACATTGTTTTGGTGGGTTTACACAGTCTCACTATGGAGCAGATTCTCCATTTGGTCCCTAAGGACTACAGCACCTTTCACTAACCTTGAATCCTCTGGTGTTGTTGCAGTTCAATCCACAGATGTTGTGAGAGAGAATACAGTGGTACCTCGGGTTACAGACGCTTCAGGTTACAGATGCTTCAGGTTACAGACTCCACTAACACAGAAATTGTACCTCGGGTTAAGAACTTTGCTTCAGGATGAGAACAGAAATCGCGTGGTGGCAGCAGGAGGCCCCATTAGCTAAAGTGGTACCTCAGGTTAAGAACAGTTTCAGGTTAAGAACGGACCTCCGGAACGAATTAAGTTCTTAACCTGAGGTACCACTGTATTTTAAAGCATTGGGGCTGCCACTGAAAATGCCATGTTTCTCATTGAGGTCAAGGACCATAGGTAGCCCATATGCTTTGCATGCAGAAGGTCCCAGGTTTAGTCCCCATCATCTCCAGCTAAAGGTTTGTAGGGCTCCTATCTGATGAAATTTGAAGCAGAGCCTTCTGTAACTGCTTGGAGGACTCATGCAGTCATTTAAATTCACCACCATTTATTTGTATGCCACTTCTCCATAGTAATCCATGCTCAAAGCTACTTGCAAGATCAAAAATGTACACAATTCGCTAGCAGTTGCAAGATGTAACACAATCCTAATAAGCAACAGCCTAACAAAAACATCTTGAGTTAGTAATATACAATAATTGTATTGCGTGTTTATTAATATGAGATATTTCCCGCTAATCATGTCTCATATACCGATTATGCATATTATTCAAAATAAGGTCCAACAATAAAATACAGTGGACGCTCGGGTGCGAACGTGATCCGTGTGTGATGCGTGTTCACAACCCGCAGCATTCACAACCCGCAGCTGGGTGTCTGCGCATGCGTGAGTTGCGACTCAGCACTTCTGCACATGAGCAAAGTGAGATTTACCACTTCTGCGCATGCACGACTGCCGAAACCCGGATGTAACTCGTTCCGGTTCTTCCGGGTTTTGGCAGTTCATAACCTGAAAAAACACAACCTGTAACCCAAGGTATGACTGTACAAGAATATAATTCAAGTGACAGAAAAAATAATAGCTCTTCAAAACTACACATTGACCCCAGCAATAACATTTGAACAATGCCCCCTGTCTCTAGATTTGTGAGTGAAGCCTCGCTACAAATTCCATCTTACTTCATATTTGAATGGTTTGTGTAAATGCAACCTGGGAATTCCATCTGACCTTTGGACAATTTTTGTTTTTCTGCCATAGCCATACTCTGATCTAGTTCAGCTCTCCTACCAACAGATTTTGAGAAGCCTCCCTACCTGATTCCATTCTTTTGAAAACCGTGTGCCTCTGCAGCTCATCAGCGCAACCCTTTTGTGCCATTTATATTTGTCATAGTCACAGCGAGTCTTAACCAAGTCCCTCTGCATTGTAGATTCAGCATTTCTGAAAGCAGTGCCTTCTTGTCAATCAATTGACAGAAAATATTGCTTCTAGGAGTGCTGATTAAGCAACAGAAGGGACTCAGGAAAGCTGGGAAGCAATTTTGCAGCTAACTGAGCACAATGTTTTGCTGCGTACAGGGCATCATGGGTAGAAGTGTAAAAGAAACACTGTGTGTCACTTCCACTTTTCACCTCACCCACATCTCACTAAATTGCTTAGAAATACATTGTTTTGCTGCAATATTGGCTATGCAAACATATTATTCAGCCTATTATTTGTTCAGTACGCACAGGGTTGTATCCAATATTAGTTATACTCAGAGTAGACCCATGGACATTAATAGACGTGAATAACTTGTGACCAGTCATTTAAGTGGATCTACTCGAGTATACTTTAGTGGAATACAGCTCTTATTGCCCTGCCTTTTCTTACATCATAAAACTGTCGTCCAGAGCAGGAAAAAACTTAAACACGTTGCAGAGTTCCCAAAAATAGACCAGAGGCAATTGTACTTCATCCAACAGAGCTTTACTGCTACTGAAGGCAAATGAGCATAATGGTCACAAATCCTATATATCCATGATTGGCACAGTCCATAAGAAATCCAGTTGCAGCAGACTTAACTTAAAACTTAACAACTATACCATAGCACTGTAGCCTACAGAACAGAACACCACACTAGAACAAAGACATAGAAAGAAAAAGTGAAACCCAGGCTCCTTTTGGCCCTACTTTTATATTCAGCATGACCTTGACAGAAAGAAGTAAGAGAACCAGTTTAAACCAGCTGTACTAAGATTCTCTGAAGGTATAACCCAAACAATAACCCAAGCATCATGAATTTTCTGTCACACAGAGAAGCTTCCAGAACCCTCTTGAGCTAAGCAGATCAGCAAAGATCTCTACACATCAGAGCGATACTTTCTGTACTAAGAAATGCAAACTGACAACAACATGTGGATTTTTCTTGGTTTTACGGTTATGTTTTATAAAGCTCTTTGAGGTTGGTTGGTTGGCTGGCTGGTTTTTACAATCAAATGCCATATGAATTTTATGAAATAAATAATTAAGTAAATAATATGGCACCAGGTGGTATAGCAGTGGTCTCCCATTCAGGCACTGACTACAAAAATCTCTGCTTAACCTCAGCAAAGTGCTTTCAGGCCATTGCTTCTGAGGAGACCGTCATTCTGGTTCTCATACACCAGTGAAGACTGGTGCCCATTGGGATTGGTAGGGTGGATGTTGCGGAGGCCAACAGTAGGTGGAGCCAGAGCCAATGGAACCAGGCAGAGGGCCTTCTCGGTAGTGGCACCCGTCCTGTGGAATGCCGTCCCATCGGATGCCAAAGAAATAAACAACTATCTGACTTTTAGAAGACATCTGAAGGCAGCCCTGTTTAGGGAAGCTTTTAACATTTGATGAATCATTGTATTTTAATATTCTGCTGGAAGCCACCCAGAGTGGCTGGGGAAACCCAGCCAGATGGGTGGGGTATAAATGATTTGTTGGTGGTGGTGGTGGTCAGCAGAGCTAGAAACAATGATAGATGGAGCCAACTAATTCTGATGTTGTTCCCATCCTCCTCCCTGCTGACTTATATGAAGACAGTATTTAAAAAATAGATGATGTGAAGAAAGTGGACACAAAGAGGTTTTTCTCCCTATCTCATGGTAGTAGAACCTCAGGGGCCATTAAAAGAAACTGAATGATGAGCAATTTGGTACAAATAATTTCTTTACAAAGAAATTTAAAAGTAACAAGAAAAGAAAAAGAAAGTAACAATTAAAAGTTGTTGTTATTAAGTCATTTAGTCGTGTCCGACTCTTCGTGACCCCATAGACCAGAGCACGCCAGGCACTTCTGTCTTCCACTGCCTCCCACAGTTTGGTCAAACTCATGCTGGTAGCTTCGAGAACACTGTCCAACCATCTCGTCCTCTGTCGTCCCCTTCTCCTTGTGCCCTCCATCTTTCCCAACATCAGGGTCTTTTCCAGGGAGTCTTCTCTTCTCATGAGGTGGCCAAAGTATTGGAGCCTCAGCTTCAGGATCTGTCCTTCCAGTGAGCAGTCTGGGCTGATTTCCTTCAGAATGGATAGGTTTGATCTTCTTGCAGTCCATGGGACTCTCAAGAGTCTCCTCCAGCACCATAATTCAAAAGCATCAATTCTTTGGCGATCAGCCTTCTTTATGGTCCAGCTCTCACTTCCATACATCACTACTGGGAAAACCATGGCTTTAACTATACGGACCTTTATTGGCAAGGTGATGTCTCTGCTCTTTAAGACGCTGTCTAGGTTTGTCTTTTATACAACATCATGTCTTATCCAATATAGTCTTCTGTGGAAAACTTCCAATCGTTCTCATTATACTTTTTCTATCTTTTTCCATATATTCCTCTAAGATGTTTATTCCATTTATTTATTATACACAAGTATCATTCAATTCTGATAGGAAGATATCATTTTTACAATATAGTCTTCTATATTCCTTAAATATTTTCCATTCTCCGTATACTTTTTGATTTAAGGTTCCCCTGACTTTTCCAGTCAGCTTTGCTAATTGGAAGTACTCTATCATGAGTGTTTGCCATTCTGTTATTGTTGGTGTTGTTTCACATTTCCAACTTCTGGCCACCAGTATTTTCGCAGCTGTGATTGCATAGATAAACATTGGTCTTGTGTTTTGCTTAATTTCTATTGGCAATATTCCTAACAGGAAGATCTCCGGCCTTTTTTGACTGTAAATTTAAATAATTTATTAAATTGGTCATATATGTTATTCCAAAATTCGCCAGGTTTCCAATCTTAAATTTGCACCTCCACATTTCCACAGCAGTTTGCATTTTTTGTTTTTGAAGAAGAAAAAGCCCTTATGAACATTCATCAGCATTTTAGTGCAACTTTCTCTTAATTTATCCATGTTTGCATGCAGTTTTCCTTAATAGACATGTTTTACAAAGTGGTTTCCCCTAATGTACTGTATACAAGATATACAAAACTGGATGAAATTGATCACCCTTCACCAATGTGATGCCCTCTAGATGTTTTTGACTACGCTAGGCTGGAGGTGATGGAAGTTGTGGTCCAAATGTCTTCAAGATAGGTTCAGAAACATGCCACTGTCTTGGGAATGGAGCAATTCTGCTAGGAGGAAAGGGACTTTTTGGTTAAAGAAAAGAGAGGGGTAACCGTTGACACGATAGAACAGACTTCCTCAACCTCGGCCCTCCAGATGTTTTGAGACTACAATTCCCATCATACCTGACCACTGGTCCTGCTAGCTAGGGATCATGGCCTTTGTAGGCCAAAAACATCTGGAGGGCAAAGGTTGAAGAAGCCAGAACTCCCATAGGAAGCAATGATTGGATGGCTTTAAAAGATGATTAGACAAATGACCTCCAGGCAAATAGAAGGGGAGGAAATGGAGGCAGTGAGAGATTTTACTTTCTTGGGCTCCATGATCACTGCAGATGGTGACAGCAGCCACAAAATTAAAAGACACCTGCTTCTTGGGAGAAAAGCAATGACAAACCTAGACAGCACATTGAAAAGTAGAGACATCACCTTGCCAACAAAGGTCTGTATAGTAAAAGCTATGGTTTTCGCAGTAGTGATGTATGGAAGTGAGAGCTGGACCACCAAGAAGGCTGATCGCCAAAGAATTGATGCTTTTGAATTATGGTGCTGGAGGAGACTCTTGCGAGTCCCATGGACTGCAAGAAGATCAAACCCATCCATTCTGAAGGAAATCAGCCCTGAGTGCTCACTGGAAGGACAGATCCTGAAGCTGAGGCTCCAATACTTTGGCCACCTCATGAGAAGAGAAGACTCCCTGGAAAAGACCCTGAGTTGGGAAAGATGGAGGGCACAAGGAGAAGGGGACGATGGAGGACGAGATGGTTGGACAGTGTTCTCGAAGCTACCAGCATGAGTTTGACCAAACTGCAGGAGGCAGTGGAGGACAGAAGTGCCTGGCGTGCTCTGGTCCATGGGGTCACGAAGAGTCGGACACGACTAAACAACAACAGACCAATGAATGGAGGAGAAGGCCACTGATGATGACTTCTAGCCATGATACATGGCCGGAGGGGAAAGTGCTCTTGTACTCAAGTCTTGCTTGCAGGTTGCCCACAGGCTTCTTGTTGGCCAGTGAAAGAACAGGATGCTAGACTAGATGGGCTTTTGAGGATACCATGTTGGCAAAATGTGCAATAGACGTGTGGTTGCCCTGGTCCAGCAAGGCAGTTCCTATAAATAGACAAGATAAAATGAATCTCTGGGGAAAGCTTTCTTTAAAAAAAAAATCATGCAGAGGGATTAAATATTTCCTGTAGGGTTTGTGAAAATATCCTCCAAGCTCCTTATCCTCTTGAGTGCTTGAAAAGTATGAACTTGGGACTCCTACGGCTTGCAGGGCTCGAATCTTTAGTGTTAAACCCAGAGGATATATTGGCAAAGGAAGCGAATTTCTCTTGTTGAAATAAAGGGGGGGGGGTCTTGTGCTGAAATACAAAGAACTTTGTGATGCTGAAGCATTAAGCTTTCCTTTGAAAACTCAGCTGGCACGACCCCCATAATTTTAACTTCAATTGCAGCTAAACTTTCCATTAATATGTGTTTGTGAGGGCCTGAGGTCTGTATACTGCTTGAATATTTATTTAATTTTTTGTCTGCCTAATATAGAAAAGGGATGTGGGTGGCGCTGTGGGTTAAACCACAGAGCCTAGGACTTGCCGATCAGAAGGTTCAAATCCCCGCGACGGGGTGAGCTCCTGTTGCTCAGTCCCTGCTCCTGCCAACCTAGCAGTTCAAAAACACGCCAGTGCAAGTAGATAAATAGGTACCACTCCGGCGGGAAGATAAACGGCGTTTCCATGCGCTGCTCTGGTTTGGGTGTTCTGTTGCGCCAGAAGTGGCTTAGTCATGCTGGCCACATGACCCTGAAAAACGGTCTGCAGACAAACGGCGGTTCCCTTGGCCTGTAAAGCCAGATGAGCACCACAATCCCAGAGTTGTCTGCAACTGGACTTAACTGTCAGGGGTCCTTTACCTTTTAATATAGAAAAGGTGTGTTCACTGTTGCAATCACTCTGTCATGCTTCCTTCCAAGGTATGCCATTCTCTTTCCTCTCTGGTCCAATTTTCTCTGCCTCCACCCCCAAGTCTGCCAGCATTCCGTAGGGCTGGGCTTTATCTGGTTTTCAACATCGTGATTTATCACCAGCTAAACATTGTGATAAACTGCTATATAACAATGTCTGAAATAAGGATGGAGCTAACTAGAGGCATTGGCTGGCTTAATGGTTTCGCCCAAATTGTGATTTTTGCATAGCATGCGCACACACACACACATAAACAAACACATCTTGATTTGTAATATTTTGCCAGGTCAAAAAAATATGAAACTGCTATCACAATATGGAGTTCAAATCAGTTTTGGACGATATCTTGGTATATCGCCCAGCCCTTGTGATGTTAAATTCTCAAGAATAATCTTTTGGAGAATATTCTTGAGAATGTTCTTGAGAATATTCTCAATTAATGAGAATATTAAAGAATTTTCATTTAAAGTAGGAAAATATTCATTTTAATGCATTGAAAATGATATAATTAGTTAATATACATGTATATTCATGGGTAGACTTGTTCAGATGGCAACCAAAAACTGTACTTTTATTCAATGGGGCAATGCAGTGAATTCATATTCTTTGAAGCATTAAAGCTACTTTCTGGAAGAAAAAAAATCACACTGTATGGCCAAGGGTATAGAATTGCTAAGAATAAGGTCACACCAAAATAGGGGGGAAAGTCTATTACATATACTTGAAATACATACGAATTCAATTGTTCATCAGATTAAATGAATAGTATTTTTAAAAGAAGAAAAAAGTTTTCTGTCGCTCACATTTCAGAACTGCCAATGGTGAATGGGCACAATGCCCAGTAACGTATCTGGATCAGAAAAAAAAAAATCATTATTTATTACTTACACTGGCAATATCACAGCTTGACTTTTTATTTACTAGATTTTTAAAAATGTGGGTTGTAAAAATGGTTTTTACATTAGAATTTACAGTTTGTGGAGAATATTCTCCGGAGAATTTTCTGGCAGACAATATTCTTGAGAATATTCTCATTCTCGAAAATATTCCCCAGACAATATTCTCACCTCACATCACTACCCAGCCCTACCACTGAGCATCCTCATTGGGTTATTTGGGTTACTATTTTGCCTCCTTCAAGGTTCCCCTGGGGCTCCCTTCGTCATTGCACCATTTCCCCAAATGGACCTGCCTCCACTGAATTAGAGGGAAACGCTGCGTCTTGCCATAGCTGTCAACTTACAGATTTGAAAATAAGGGACCAGCAGCCTCAAAAATAAGGGATCAGCAGCCTCAAAAATAAGGGATCAGCAGCCAAAATAAGGGATTTTCCGGGCCCAGGTATGTTCAACTTCTGAGCCCCTCCGAGCCAAAGGCAGAAAGCCCAGCCAGCAGCCAAACGAAGCCTCGTCAATAAGGGACAGCAGCGGGACATGGCCCTGGGATAAGGGACTGTCCCGCCAAATAAGGGACGCTTGACAGCTATGCATCTTGCTTACCACCTACCCCAAACAACAAACTAAAAAGCTCAAACCCAAACACTTTAAAAACCACACGCACCAATTTTTGGCATTTATAAATCCTGTATTTTAAAAGACCATTTAGAAATGTCTTTTCCCATTCTCTCCCCCAGCCCCTGTCTCACATTTATGTTGGCTATTGAAAGCGAGTGCAACTCCGGGGTGAAAGGGATGTTCCCTGAAGACGATGACTTTGTGCGGGAGGCATTTAAGCTCTTCAGATGGCTGTGATATTAAATGGCAGCTGAATCTCTAGCTGTGCTGCGGCAGGAAGTGGAGGAGACGATTTATTTTCTTTTAAGTGTATTACTACAAATCCGACTCTAATATGATTCACAAATGTTCCGCAAAAGCTTTTATTCTTCCAACGGTGCTGTCCTATAATCCTATATTGTTGATGAGCTTGGACAATGACAAATGGTGCCGGATCCAACATTTCCTTTCCCCCTCGCCCGCCCGGCTTGCTTTTGCTTCCCATTTGTATTTTCCTTTTATCTACTAGTGCAAATGGAACAGTTAAAAGCATAAGCTAGGTTCAGCTATGTAGAAAAGCTCAGCTATAAGATTTCTGGATGATGTTCTCTTGAGATCCCATCTGTAATATTGAGGTGATAATTGTACCCAGACACATCATGGAGTATAATTACTGCTTCATTGGTGGGGATAGATGTTGGAGGCCCTTAATTAAATCCACAAGCCTAACTCCTATTGATTTTTAGCCAGATCCTAAGAACATAGGAAGGATGTAAGAACATAAGAAGGATCAGGCCAGTGCCCCATCTAGTCCAGCATCCTGTTGCACCAGAAGTGATTTAGTCCTACTGGCCACATGACCCGGAAAGCAGTCTGTGGACAAACGCCGGCTCCCTTGGCCTGAAAGCGAGATGAGCGCCGCAACCCCATAGTCGCCTTTGACTGGACTTAACCATCCAGGGATCCTTCACCTTTACCATAATGTTTCCCAGTGCCTAACAAATCCAAACCCATTGAGAGCACAAAGCTGCACCTGACTGGCTGGCCCTGCATGTGGAACCAGTAGCATATCAGAGAAAGCTACCTTAGAGGTCCCAGTTTTCAGCATCCTATCTAGCAGCCTAAATTTGACTTCCAGGTCCTTTGGACTACATTTTCCCATGTCATTGGTACTTACATGCACCACAACCACTGATTCCTCTCACTGTCTACCAGGGTATCTAGGCGATGAGCAACATCTGCAGTCCTTGCACCGGACAGGCAATTCAGCTTGTTGTCTGTGTGCCCTTTGCAAACCCAACTATCTATGTTCCTAATGATCAAATCACCACTACCATGATTGCTCTACCCACCAGAGACGTATCCTCGGCACTCTGGGAAGTGGCAGGGACCCTATTGTACCTTCCGTAGCCACTTCCATGCTCTCCGAGGCCTGCAGCTGCTGCCCTGCCTCCTGCTAGGTTAATTGAACTGGGACATGCTGGAATTTTTTATTTCATTGGTGTTAAATTACTCTGAGCATTAGGCATCCAAATTGGTGCAGCTGTTCATCTGATCTCATGAAAAAGACCCAGTATGTAATCTGCTACGTACACCTGAGCGGAACTGTTTCATAATATGTCATTAGAACAAATAGAATTGTTTTGAATGTGCTTACAGCTGATTTTTTGGGACTGTACTATACAGTACTGAGACGCTGGGAGATCTAGGTTTGGGAGTCCCAACATCTCTTTCAAAGCTTTCATGCCTCAGAATTACTGCTCAAAATTGCCCTCTCCCCTGCAAAACAAGGTGGCTATGGTCTCATTCAGAGGAAAGTGGTACATATATTGTACCATTTCACCCTCTCTGTCTCCAATGACACTATGAACTATTTGAGGGATATGGTGTCAAGGTGGGATTTGAATTTGGGAAGACTGCCAGGCAAAATGATGGCTCTAGTCACTGAAGTTGGGAACCTTTTCAACAAGTAGCTAACGTGGTGCAAGCAATGTGTACATTCCAGATATGTTATTACACTCATTAACAAACTGTCCTAGTTTTTCACTTGGCCAAATGCCGTGGCTTTACATTGGGCAAGGTTCCATGTAGTTCTATAGCAGAGAGTGAGTGTTTTAGTTGGCAGGCAAAGAACCACTCATCTGTGAAGACCGACTGACTTTGGTTAATTATTAAAATGGCTGTTCTTCTTCCTGCCCCCACTTTTTTTGGACATATTCCCAGGGTCCTTTTATGTATAGGTCAGGCTCTTTAATATTGAAGCACTTTATCCCCCTCCGCCTGAATTGTTGGCGCTTTTTATCCATTATTCTGAAGCATAGGTGAATCTGTAAAATGAATGGGTCAGAGGGGGAAGTATTGAGTCCATGAACTCTTGCTTTCACTTCTCTCTCTGTCTGTCTCTTTCTCCCTTTCTCTGTTAGTCCATGTGTGGTCCAGCTGCCTATTGCGGTCTGTACCCTTTTTGTTTATTCAGTTCAGCCACTTGTTACCTCTTCGGGCCTCTGAGACATAGGCCCCATCTGCACTATATATTGAAAGCAGTGCCTTGCCACTTTAAACAGTCATGCCTTCCACCAAAGAATCATGGGAAGGGTAGCTCATTATGGGTGCAGAGAATTTGGAGACCCCCTAATTCGCCTCTGTGAGCTACAGTTCCCAGGGTTCCCTGATAAGAGGAATTGATTGTTAAATGACTCAGGGAATGGCAGCTCTGTGAGGAAAATTGGGGTCTCCTAACAGCTCTCCTCGGGACGTGGGTGGTGCTGTGTGTTAAACCACAGAGCCTAGGGCTTGCTGATCAGAAGGTTGGTGGTTTGAATCCCTGCAACTGGGTGAGCTCCCATTGCTCGGTCCCTGCTCCTGCCAACCTAGCAGTTCGAAAGCCCATCAAAGTGCAAATAGATAAATAGGTACCGCTCTGGCGGGAAGGTAAACAGCGTTTCCGTGTGCTGCTCTGGTTCGCCAGAAGCAGCTTAGTCATGCTGGCCACATGACCTGGAAGCTGTATGCCGGCTCCCTCGGCCAATAAAGCAAGATGAGCACCGCAACCCCAGAGTCGGCCACGACTGGACCTAATGGTCAGGAGTCACTTTACCTTTACCGTTAACAGCTCTCCTCACTTTTAACAAACTGCACATCCCAAACTTTGAGGAGACTCTTGACTGTTTAAAGTGGGCACACTGCTTCTTTAAATTTGTAGCACAAATTGAGCCTTAGAAACAGAAGTGGGAAGGTGAGAATATTTTGTTATCCTGTATACCTGAAGGAGCGTCTCCAGCCCCATCATTCAGCCCAGACACTGAGATCCAGCACCGACGGCCTTCTGGCGGTTCCCTCATTGCGAGAAGTGAGGTTACAGGGAACCAGACAGAGGGCCTTCTCTGTAGTGGCGCCCACCCTGTGGAACAGCCTCCCTTCAGATGTGAAGGAAATAAGCAGCTATTTTTAAAAGACATCTGAAGGCAGCCCTGTTCAGGGAAGTTTTCAATATTTAATTCTGTACTGTTTTTAACATTTGATTGGGAGCCACCCAGAGTGGCTGGGGAAACTCAGCCAGATGGGCGGGGTATAAATAATAAATTATTATTATTATTATTATTATTATTATTATTATTATTATTATTATTATTATTATATTGTTGAATTGAGAGTGTATAAGCTCATTTGGAAGATCTTAAGTGGCTCATCTGAGATCTTAAAAGGGGTGATGGTTGGAACTTCCAACCAGGAGGCCAAATGTGGCCTTCCAGACCTATGTTTCTAGCCCTCAGGTCACTCCCCTGGCCACAAAACACACCCCTTCACCAGGTGATGTATTAACATTAGTCCTGCTTTGTCTGGCTGGAATGTGTCCTTGAACTCTGATGATGCCTCTTGCTTACCTAGATGGAGAACACAGAGAGGGTTATGCATCCTTGCTTTAGAGTTCCCCTCCTCTAGCAGGGCTGGCCCTATCATTAGGCAAAGCGACTCAGTTGCCTCAGGCAGCAATTGGTGGCAGCAGCAGCATTCCCACTCCATGTCTCCTGAACACTCCCACTCACAGGATAAAGTAAGATAAGCTTTGGTTGTAAGTCACTTTGGGTTGCCCTGGGCAAGATCAAGCAAGCAAGCAAGCAAGAATGTTAATGGGTAGACCTAGCAAAAAGGTAGAGGGTGCAAAGGGCATATAAATGCATAGTATATAGACAGATATATACATATATGTGTGTGTGTGTGTGTGTGTGTATTTATATATCTATATCTATATCTATATATATCTATATATCTATATCTATATATATCTATATATCTATATCCATATAGATAGATAGATAGATAGATAGATAGATAGATATAGATATAGATATAGATAGATAGATAGATAGATATAGATATATATATAGATATATATCTCCCCATTCAGTTATTTGGGTTTGCCTCCCCCGCCCCAGATCTGTAGCCTTATGGGAAGAGGGGCTAGTATAGAAAAGCAGATGGCATAATAGCATGGATCTTAGATAACGTGCTCCTTTAAACATAGCAACCTCCTTTATATTGAGCCAGGCCATTGATTCATCTAGTTCAGTATTAGCTACTCTGACTGGCAGTAGCTGTGCAGGGTTTCAGGCAAGGGACATTCCCAGAACTACCTGGAGATGCCAGGGATTTAACCAGAGACCTTCTGCATGCAATGGAAGTACTCCTGGACTGTGCTACAGTCCTTCCCATAGACAGAAGCCCATTCTCCCTGTGTTCAAGTCTGATATGCAGCCTTAACTGCAGGGAGGTGCCATTTGCTCTTCTGCTTCAGGCAGTACACTATCGTGAGCCAGCCTTGCTCCAAAGACATATTCTTTAGAGAGAGTCTTATAAGCTCCTCAGCATTACTCTTGCTTGAGCTGGAAAGGATACAAATGTCACTTCTGAAATGTCACTGTTGCCTCAAAAACTTCTGAGACGACTACAGTTGCAGTCCTGTTAGGGACTTGGCGCAAAGGTTCATTTACTATGTATGTGTTTAAACTGCCCTTCACCATACAAACACAAGTCTGGTGACAACTCAGTTTCATATATGTGTTTCTGTGTAAGGCAGTTGAATTGCATTTGGTGGATTTCTGTTCTCAGATGAGCTAATCTCAGCCCGCTAAACTAATCATCGTTTAGTGTTGAATTGTGTACACATCGTGTATTTAAAGCTCATTCCCCACTCCCAAGAATCTTGGGAACTGTAGTTCACCCACACAGCTACAATTCCCAGCACCCTTCCGAGAACAGACTACAGTTCCCATGATTTTTTTGGGGGGAGAGGTGTACTTTAAATGTTTTCAAGCGTCTCAGAAGCTGAATGTTTTGGTTTTCGAACGCCGAAAACCTGGAAGTAAATGCTTCCATTTTCGAATGTGCCTTGGAAGTGAAATGGCTTTTGCTGTGCCCCTCACCCCCATTTTCCCATTGAAATTGCTCTTTCAATGGACCACCCTTTGCGCCTAGGTTTTTGAAGGTTTTGGAGGTACCACTGTATTGGTTCTATGCAGCCAAGGGAACAAATGTTTTGCTACGTTATTAGAGCTGCATGGTGCACACACAGTATCTTTAGTTGCTGCTGCCTGGTGGGTACACCACTTTGGCCATCTCATGAGAAGAGAAGACTCCCTGGAAAAGACCCTGATGTTGGGCAAGATGGAGGGCACAAGGAGAAGGGGACGGCAGAGGACGAGATGGTTCGACAGTGTTCTCAAAGCTACCAGCATGAGTTTGACTAAACTGCGGGAGGCAGTGGAAGACAGGAGTGCCTGGCGTGCTCTGGTCCATTGGGTCATGAAGAGTCGGACACGACTAAACGACTAAACAACAACAGTGGGGACACCTGTGGGTTCTCTTCTGGTGTAAGCACGTGGCTGCAATGTGCTTTGATGTGCTGTAGAACTGCACTGTGTTTCTCAACTATACTGCACTTATTTCTGGAAGCACAGAGTAGCGTGAGCCATGCATCTGGATATGTCATGGTGGAACAGTGGCTTCACACAAGTAAACAGAGGACAGTAAATTCCTAAGTTGGAGCCAAAAGATTTAGCAATATATGCCACTAAAAGCGATGGTGGTTGCTGCCCTAAGACATTGAACATCTCCTCTGGAAATAAAAAGGGGGGGAAGGACGGGGGGGGGAGATCTCTGTGTGGTGTAAATTTCATCATTTTAAAATACATAGGAAAATGGATAGTCACCGCAAATAGCAAATTCCAAGTCCCTCTAGGGGCTCTGCCTACAATGAGAATGTTTTGAGTTGTTTATGTTCAAAAGCAGAGTCCCGAGAGTGATATACTGCTATCAACTCACTCTCGCTGTGGCCTTTTATTGTTGTTTATAATGGGCTGAAGATATTTTTTCCCCACTTACATTTTAACTGTAGCTTTGAAGAGCTGTAAGAGAAGAATTGAGCCTGAAAATCAGGGTTGGAAGATTAGGGGTTTTAGGTGGCCTGTTTTTCCTAGAAAACTATTAGTAATATATATTATTAGAAATTTGCATTTCCCACCTGAGTGCTACTGAAAAGCCGTATGAATCTATTAGGTGCCGAATTGCACATCCTACTTTTCGCTAAAAAAAGAGGCTAAATCCTGTTATCCCAAGGCATTAAGGAAATATGTCTCTAATTGTATTATTAAAAGGTGTGTTATTGCTACAATAAATCATAATGGCCTGTTTTTACACACTGTATCCTGTATCCTACAGAGTTGGGGGTGTGTGTTTTTAGTATGGTATTGAGAGGAATGATGACTGGCAATGAAGCGTGAATGGCAAAGAGGAAAGAGCAAAATGCTTCTTATGTGGCCTGATATGTAACAGCATGTTAACAAAATAGTAATTTTGGAGAGCACAACTGGAAATGGAAAAGAGTGGGTGAAGGAGATAGCGGATGAGTTAATAAGGAGCTGGTGGGTGACAATTAAACCCAAAGGATTTAATTTTTGCAGTTAGTTTGAATCCAAATTGGTGTGTGTGTTAATGTAGGTGTATAATACAGATAGATTAGATGATAGATAGATAGATAGATAGATAGATAGATAGATAGATAGATGATAGACAGACAGATAGATAGATGACAAACAGACAGATAGAAAGATGACAGACAGACAGATAGATAGATGACAGACAGACAGACAGATAGATGATAGACAGATAGAAACAATGTCAGCTCACATTAGCAATAATCCATTGATCCTAAATTGAATATATATTAAGTAGTCCATATCTTCCAATAGATATTGAGATTGTTGATTATGAGCTATATGTTCAAATGTAGAGAAGGACAGGAAGATGTTCAGACCACTGAGCAATGGATGGTAGGTTTTTTTCCTTCCATCCTTGGAGTAGACATCCCTTTGCAACCATAAGGGCTTGTAGGATCCACTTTTGTTACCCATCTGTTAGTCCCCACATCACAGTGATGGGTTGGATCCTAAATGAGATATCATTCTGGTGAGTAAGAACAGTTGACAAGTAAGATGTTTTAATTTTAAAAAAAACAGAATATATTGGTGAGAAAAGGGTTGTGTGGGGAAACACTAGGTTATTGCATGCATGGCAACATCTGTTTTATAAGAATTCACCGGAAAAAAATGAAAGGCAAAAAAGTGGAGGTGAGAGTTGTAAAGATCATGATGGGTTACAGTACATTTCAGCTTAAAATGATATACAGGTATGCCTGGAGTCCATTGAGATATTAAGTCTGTATTGAGTTGGTCAGGTGGAAAATGTGGCGTCTTCCTTGGCAGTGCTCTGAAAAACCATTCATCTGGAAATGCAGAGAACATGCAGGAAAAACACCAGCATGGGATGTGATGTTCGTTTGTTTTGATAACATATTTACAGGACATCCTCTGCCAGTGTAGTTGCAAGGAAGCAGAGGATTTGATGGAAACACAGAAGGGGCAAGGGCAAATTTGTGTGCCATGTTGGGGTTGCCGGGAGGTCTCAGGGGCCTCATGTTCCCATAAGCTATGTGGCACGTAAGATGGCAACTAAAGAGCCTCGTGTCACTGATACACCAAGTATGTGCAAGAGCTCACAGAGGTTGCGGTGACATAGAGACTGTCACAGATGTAAAGCAGCCCAGTCTAGCTACCAGTGGCTGATCAGGTTAAAATACCCAGACCTGGAGATAATGAATTGAAATGGTTTTTAATTCTCATATCAAAGACAAGGTGAGCATTATGGAAGAAGAAGAAGAAGAAGAAGAAGAGTTTGGATTTGATATCCTGCCTTTCACTCCCTTTAAGGAGTCTCAAAGCGGCTAACATTCTCCTTTCCCTTCCTCCCCCACAACAAACACTCTGTGAGGTGAGTGGGGCTGAGAGACTTCAAAGAAGTGTGACTGGCCCAAGGTCACCCAGCAGCTGCATGTGGAGGAGCGGAGACGCGAACCCGGTTCCCCAGATTATGAGACTACCGCTCTTAACCACTACACCACACTGGCTCTCATTACACATTATGGCCCCAAAAGTTCTTCAGCTTAAATGTTTCTGCAAGACAGAGCAAAACTTTCACCCTCTATCTTGCCCATGTGCTGACCGCAGGGAGATCTCTCTTCTTCCCTCCCTTCTTCAGTGCATGGCATGCTGTGGTCCAAGCACCAAGAGTGTGGATTTAGAATATAGATTTGGAAACTAATCCCTATGGTCCTGGTGTCTGGCATGCATCTGTAGCTGTGTGCCAGGTGCTAGAGAAGCAGGGAGAGGGGTCATTTTCCGTTCCACTGAAGCAGAAAGCAAGATGAATTGGAAGAAAGCTTGGAGGGAGGGCAGTGGGTGGCTAGGGGAGGTCGAGGCTCACCAGTGTGGTTGTGGGAAGGACCACGCACCCTGTCACATTCCACATGACAACACCAAGGATGTGGCAGGATGTGGAAAACTGGCTTTGGAATCACCAGACCTATTCTTTTGTGGTATGGGAAATAGCTAGCTTTTCCTAAGAATCGTGGACTGATAGAAGTCTAGAGTTGGAAAGGACCACTAGGATCATTTAATCCAACCCCCTGCAATGCAAGAATCTTTTACCCAACATGGAGCTCGAACCCACAACCTTGAGATTAAGAGTCTCATGCTCCACAGACTGAGGAGTTTGCTCCAGCATTACTCCAGTCTTTGTCATGGTTGAAAGACAGGAAATGGCTTGTGGGCTGGTCAGCTTCCTCTTTTCTTGGATATGAATGATATCCATTTTCTGAGTTATTCCAGGTTAGCTTTATGCTGACATTTCACTAACCACAGGTTGCGGACATTAGCGATCCCATTTTTGCAGTTGAAATCCTATTTGAGGTTAGATCTGCAGCTTGGAATGGAAGAAGAAATCTATGCAAAAGAGGAAGAAGGGGGAAATAATCTCATATCTAAGTGCATTTGCCTGCTAACTTGTGTAATACTCCATGCACCATTTTTCAGTAGGCTCCATTCTATGCATGCTTACACTACAATCTTATATATCTATAGTGAGCTCATTCTCCTAAGTGTTGATCTTCCTGTAGCAAAACATAGAACAGAAAATGCACAAGGCAGAGGTATCAACAGGCTTGTGGGAACCCCAAGGTTTACATAGGTACAAAAAGAAAAGCAGGGGGGTGCCCAAATTGGGTGTGGGTGGCAAAACAACTTGGTGAGGACTGAGCATGTTCAGTGGGTATGGAATGTCATTTGACAGTTGGGTGGGGGAGACAGAAAATGGGGGAGAATGGAGTGCAGTATTCTGCAAAAGGGCATCACTGTCTTCCCAGACTCCTGAAGAGGAACAATCAACTTTGCAGCTTTTTGTTGTAGGTCATACTTGTAAATCTATTAGCCTTCAAGATGCCACAAGACTCCTTTTTGTTTTTATTATCACGGCTGCCATCAATAGCGAGGGAGTTAAGCATCCCTAGAAATTGTTTGGAATCTGGACCAAGACTACAGCTTGACTCCCACAACAGAAAAGTATGACCAAAAAACTGATGATTAGCTGAGTGTAAGTGAGCTTCATCTGTGGGTTGAGCATTCCTTCAATATTTCTTTTACGCAGACACTTGCTTTTCCCATCAAAGAAATGAAAAAGATTTTAAAGGGATTTCTCCTACAGACTGAGAATAAAGAAAGGGACAGATTGTTAATTCAATTATTTAAAAAATGTAAGTATTTTAGATATCCTCCCGGTAGCCGTTGAATGTGTACCCACGTAAATAGGGTTGTTCACATTATCATAAATAATTGTGAGCATTCACAATAAAATCATTGTGTAATTGCTATGGCAGAAATGTAAAAGGAAAGGAAAGGAAAGAAGAAGCATTTGTCAGATATCTAAGACAACTGTAGCTAAACATATCATGGGGAAATGTATCTGTGGTTGAAGAGCCACAACAAAAAGTGAACAGGGAGGTATAAACAGTGCTGGATTTACATGTAAACTAAACAAGTTATAGCTTAGGGCCCCACTTTCTTGGGCTCCCCCAAAAAATATAAAGGAAAAAAACCTGGATGTACATTTCCAAAATATAAGATAAAAATAAAATAAAATAAAATAAAATAAAATAAAATAAAATAAAATAAAATAAAGCCTACATACAGCAACAGTGTTTTGTTTTGTTTTGTTTTGTTTTGTTTTGTTTGTTTTGTGTAGGCTCCTATGATGTAAGTAATGGGCCCCTCCTGCTAGCCTACTCCCTAAAATATCACTGGTTTGCTCATTTCTATATATAGGTTGCCTACATTCTTCATGTTCAAATGGCTTTAGATACCTATTAGGTCCATAAATTACCATATAGCATATATTCAACACAAACAGCAACAATTTGTTGTTGACAATGGACAGCTGGACATATAAAGGGCCCCGTTACCTTCAGTAGTTTAGCACCTCATCAAACCTAAATCAGGCCCTGGTTATAATGCAAGTCCCTGCTCATTTTCACAACAACTTCAGAAATCGATCCGAAGAAGTAGGCCTTGCAACAGTTTTGAATGCTCCTATTCAGGATTTCCACCAACCAGTCTTGGCTTCTATCATAATACTCCATTACACCCTCCCTACATACCTCCCAGTTTTCCATTTTCCCTGCCCCTCCAACACTCAGCCAACTTTACAGGAACATCTCATTGAACTGTTGCTGGCTTCCCCCTTCCCCCTTAGGATACTTCCCTCCTAAAGATTTTGTGAGCTTCTACAAACCTTTGGGGTCACCCCCACATCTGCTGTATAGGTCCCCTTAGTGCATCAGTGGGGCCATTTTGGCTAAATAGGAACTGTCAGTCAAATAATGAGTCTGGGAGAAGGGATGTAGGCTCAGGGATAGAGCACCAGCTTTGCACGCAGAAAGTCTCAAGTGTAATCCCTGGAATCTCCCCCAATTTGTGCATTTTTGTCAACACTGCTTGGTATGAGAACTTCATCACAGTGTTTGGATCAGTGCAGGTGTTGCAGGATGGCTACATTTCGGATCTCAGATTGTTTCAGAAAGTGTGGATTTGATAAACATGGCTTTAAATGCAAATTGAATAATTTTTCTCCCCCATCCCTACTTGTGATACATGTTGTTGTTGTTTAGTGGTTTAGTCGTGTCTAACTCTTTGTGACCCCATGGACCAGAGCACACCAGGCACTCCTGTCTTCCACTGCCTCCTGCAGTTTGGTCAAACTCATGCTGGTAGCTTCGAGAACACTGTCCAACCATCTCATCCTCTGCCGTCCCCTTCTCCTTGTGCCCTCCATCTTTCCCAACATCAGGGTCTTTTCCAGGGAGTCTTCTCTTCTCATGAGGTGGCCAAAGTATTGGAGCCTCAACTTTCAGATCTGTCCTTCCAGTGAGCACTCAGGGCTGATTTCCTTCAGAATGGAGAGGTTTGATCTTCTTGCAGTCCATGGGACTCTCAAGAGTCTCCTCCAGCACCATAATTCAAAAGCATCAATTCTTTGGCGGTCAGCCTTCTTTATGGTCCAACTCTCACTTCCATACATCACTACTGTGATACATATTCATGGTCTATTAGTCACTACTAGTCTCAGGAAAAGACCATGGCAATATGGTGCTCTGTGTGAGACCATAATTTGACAACCGAGCTCTTGTGCCACCTTCCCAAAGTCAGGTAAGTGAGATGTTTGGCATGGGAAAGGAGGCATGAGGGCTCTGGTAGGGTCCTAGAGCCCTTCCCATCTTCTTCCCAAAGCCAGGCATGTGCTAACAAGGCTTCAGGAAGCAGGCAGGAAGGCACCCCTTCAGCTCAGCGTCCCATGCAGGGGAACCGGTTGTGCTGCCCTAAGTCCGCCTTTGCTGGTCTCATGCTAAATGGAAGCTTCAGATTCTCTGACTATGAGACGGTAGCAGCTGCTAGGTTGGGGAGCCGCTATGCACCTGACCTCCCACCAGCAGAATTGGTGCTATTTACTAGGATGGAGATGGGAGAGGTGGCAGGCGTGCCAGTGCTGTGTGGGTGCATCAGCAGAGCCAAAAGCAGCATGCAAAACACTGCACTGCCCCTCTCCACCAGCTACTGCCATCACATGGGAGGGACAAATGTCAGGCTGGGGCTATTTCCACCGTGCCACATTTGTGACACGTCTGATTCAGGTCTGATTCAGCAAGGTGGTTACTATATCCTCAATGATAATCAACATACTGTCACTGTTTGTTACCTAGAGGCGTAACATTCCCCTGGTGTTTTTTTCTGAGCCAGTGTAACAGGCTCCTGTTTCTGAATGGTGAATGGGCTAAATTGGAGGGGGTGGGGGGTTTAGCTTAGGTCCGCTTAGATCCTGCTCCCTCTGAGAACTGAGCAAGAGCAAGCAAATTGGATTCCAGTGTAAAATGAATTTTAAATCCCATGAAACCAAAGCGGAGCAACTCATGTGTGACATTGTGCGAGTTCATCTTGAGACAAAGGCATTCAAATTTGCTCCTCTTAATTTGGGCTATTAGCATAGTGAGAAAAGGTTAAGCTGACTATTATGAATCGGAGAACTCGAGACCATGTTATTGCAGAGGCTTGCTGGACCGCCCTACAGAATGTAGGTTAAAGGAGCCAATTCATAAACTATCAATTGGCTTGTTTCCATGGGATTCTTGAAGTATTTCTTCCTGATAGAACTCTTCTTTGTTTACGGTTTCTAAGACGGCTTTAGCCTTCCTAGAGCTCTTCCACTCCCTCTTTGTGATCTCGTTTTAAAACAAGCTTCTTTGTAGGAAACTTCCTTTCGGTGGGGGGAACCCTCCAAACGTTGAAATGTTTGCATCTCCCTACATACGATACCAGGTCTTTCAGCCTTAATAAAAGCTTGCTTGTTTAGCGACGGCTGAGGAATCTGATCTTCGTCAGTTCTGATATGAACTGACTTGATCCGCGCTCCTTGCATGAATGCATGGATCAGAACAGAATTGTGTATTGGCTTTTGAACTTCCCAAATGTTCTGACACAGTTCTTGGCTCAAAAAGGTGTAAAAAATATGTACAGAAACATGTATGTGTTGAGAGAAAATATGTTTACAAATAGCATTTAAATGTGAAGGTTTCTGTGGATTCACAGATAAATGCAAAAATGGGACGAAACAAGGCTTGTTCATTTGGATGTGTGAATCTGTCAGTTTCTGGTTTTCTCAGCTGCTCAGTTTTTAGCAGTCTTCAGTTCTCTCCATCTCTTAACCAGTTTGCTGCTGCTGCTGTTGCTCTCGTGAAAATTCACCAGCATTTTAGTGTAGATTTCATTTCCTAATATGCATGCTTTTATATGACATTTTTCTCACATACACATTTTTGCAAGCATGTTTCCCTGACTAATCCATTGCATGCATTTTTCAGGATACTTTCAGCATACGGTGTACTTTCAGGATACAGTTTAGACCGAGGCTGTGAGAAGGATTGTATTCTCCCGTACAAACCTGCCCAGGCTCTGAGATTTTTGAAGGAGGCCTTTCTCTCAGCCCCACCACCCACATAGGTATCCTTGATTAGGACACAGGAGAGGGCCTTCTCAGTGGCTGCTCCCAGACTTTGGAACTCCCTAGAGAAGCTAGACTGGCTCCCTCCTTGTTTTCCTTCTACTAGAAGGTGAAGACTGTTTTAGGCTTTGGGAAGTGGCTGTTTTTAAAGTAAATGGCTTATAAAAGTGTTGTGCTGTTTTTATTATCTGCATTTTAGTAGTTTCATTGTTATATTGTTTTAATTCTATTACAGTTTAATTACATTTACACTATTATATTTAATATGTTTTTAGCTTTCTGTATTTTATCTGTGTTTCTGTATTTTATTAAGCTGCCAGAGGTTTCTGTATTTTATTAAGCTGCCAGAGGAGGGCAACCAAAATGGTCAAAGGCCTGGAAACGATGCCTTATGAGGAACGGCTAAGGGAGCTGGGCATGTTTAGCCTGGAGAAGAGGAGGTTAAGGGGTGATATGATAGCCATGTTCAAATATATAAAAGGATGTCACATAGAGGAGGGAGAAAGGTTGTTTTCTGCTGCTCCAGAGAAGCGGACACGGAGCAATGGATCCAAACTACAAGAAAGAAGATTCCACCTAAACATTAGGAAGAACTTCCTGACAGTAAGAGCTGTTCGACAGTGGAATTTGCTGCCAAGGAGTGTGGTGGAGTCTCCTACTTTGGAGGTCTTTAAGCAGAGGCTTGACAACCATATGTCAGGAGTGCTCTGATGGTGTTTCCTGCTTGGCAGGGGGTTGGACTCGATGGCCCTTGTGGTCTCTTCCAACTCTATGATTCTATGATTCTATGAGTTCTAGTCTGAGGAAAAGGCAGGATAATATTAATAATAATAGTAGCAACAGTACATGTACTTTTGTACATGTTATGGTGTCAGAGACACGCATCACAAAACTCATAGAAGTACAGAACTATACTATGAATTTTTTCAGTACTTTTCAGTACTGGCCCCGACTTGGTGGAATGCTCTGTCACAAGAGACTAGGGCCCTGTGGGACTTGACATCTTTCTGCAGGGCCTGCAAGACAGAGCTGTTCTTCCTGGCCTTTGGTTTGGACTCAGTCTGACCCTTATGTTTCCCTCCCCTTATGGTTTTGATCTATGGGCTACTTTTAAAATGAGGCTGCATTTTAAATTGCATTTTAACCTGTATTTTAAATTGGGTCCCCCCCCTATTATGTTTTTACTGTAATTTTGTGTTAGCTGCCCTGAGCCTGGCTCTGGCCAGGGAGGGCAGGGTATAAATAAAATTTTATTATTATTATTATTATTATTATTATTATTATTATTATTATTATTAATTTCAAAGGTGGACTCCCATTTTGGTTCATGTGTAGATTCATTCCCATTGAATTTGGTAGGTTCACGTTAAAAGATGGGCCCAAATTACCGTATTTTTTGCACCATAACACTCACTTTTTTCCTCCTAGAAAGTAAGGGGAAATGTCTGTGCGTGTTATGGAGGGAATGCCTACGGGTGGCATGCCTACGGATTTTCCTCCTCTAAAAACTATGTGCGTGTTATGGTCGGGTCCGTGTTATAGAGCGAAAAATACGGTATCTCCCCCACTGCTACTTAGGAGTAAACACAGGCAAAAATGGTATGAATCAGTAATAGGCTGATTTACCCATTCCTCTGCTTGTCAGGTTCAACTTTAAAACAACAACAACAACAACAAAATCCTATCTTTTTTATAACTATTTGAAGTATTGGACTGTATTTCCTATTTCCCCAGAACACTTTACTGCTGTGTTTGCTAATCAGTATAATCCGCTACATTCTGCAAAGTTACAATGGGCTGATTTGGCACAGTTCAAAAAATAACATTTGGGAGGTCTGCACAGTGGCCCAATGTTTGCAGATATCCAATCTTGTGGTTTGTTTGGGGGTGGGAAGGAGAGGGAATGAAGGAAAACTGCTTTGCGCCCCTATTCCTTTCTCTTACCTCCAAGATTCCATGTGGTCAGACTTGCTGTTCATGCCTTGTCCTTTTGCTTCAAACAAGACATCACTGAGCACATTGTCAATAGAACTGACAAGGCTGGAGCTGCAGGGCAGCTGAATTTCCTAGAACCAAAGCGAAACCCTATTGTAGCAATTCCCTTTGGGGGTTTCACCTTTAGTAGGCTAGTCCAAACCCTTGCATTCACTGTGCAAAATAACGGAACAGCAGGGTGAAAAAAGGATTTTGCAAATGTGTATGTAAACAGACCACCTCATAGCACTCCTTACACTTTCACATACCATTCCACTTCCATTTAGACTCATTTTGTTAGATTTAATAATCCTGTGTGCTTTTGTGCATGTGCACATGCAATTATTCTTGTAAAGTCTTTTCATGATTTCCCACTCGGAAAACTATTTCCACTTTAAAACAAAAACAAGTCTGGAGAAATGTTTCCTTTAAACATGACATTTTTGCTGAAAACACGTAGCCATCAACACTTGATATTGTGTGTTGTGGTGGCAGAACAAGACTTGCATGGTTGTCATTCAAGATAAAGGCCGGCTGCGATGGTTAGAAATGGCGGTTTGCCATCCTGTTTAAAAGAAAATTTTGTGTGGCTTTCAAAAGGGCTTTAAATCCACATTGTCCTTCTTTTTGCTGGCAGGGGACATATAGAAGAGACTGACAGAGTGGATTCTACTTAACAGCCTAATCTGTCTAAAATTTGCATGTGCAACTATCCATCCCCAGGAATGCTAAACAACAACAACAACCAGGGTACAAGGTTCTCGATTCTTCAAAATAAGTTTATCGTCAGATATTTGAGCACATCCTTTAGGGTCTGTTTAGTAGGCCAGTGGGGGACATGAAAGCAAAGTTTGAGTATTTGATTAGAGGTGGCAAAGGTTCTGGTGTTCCCATGAGCTGTCCCAGATCATAGTCCAAGATGCTAACAGGGTTTCGTGTTCTCTGCTTTTCCTTTCAAAAAGACTTTGCAGACACTAATTATGAAGAATCTCACAAATGCCACTGACCTGTTTATTTAAAAATATGTATATCCTACCCTTCTTTCAGTAGGGCAGCTTTGGCTTACTGGTTTAGGACACGTTCATCTCTTAAAGGCATATGCACCGAAAAGCAAAATAATGAATCCTCCGATCACAAACTTAATTAAATAAATAAATCCGTTTTCTATTGAGGTTGCAATTGCTATCAAATGTAGGTTTTTTTTAATTTTTTAATTGCTTTATCTATCAAGTAGATAAATATCAAATGTAGGTTTTTGGGTTGTTTTTTTTAAATTGCTTTAAAATGTTTCGGAAGTGAGTCACAAATGAAATAAATGAAACTCAAGGCCCAGCCCTGTATTTAATGTCGGGCTCTCAAATGTGATCCTTTATGCTGCCAAATGTGTGTTTTAGTTTGCGCAACAGCTGCAGTTGTTTGCTACCTCTGCTGCTGATGTCCTGGGAACGTGTTGGGCTGAATGAATCCAGTTAGGGCACAATAGATACCCCATTTCTCCAGGATCTTTGAGTCGGGGCATCTTCCTGGATTGAGTTCCTCTTGGGGCTTCCACTGGTCCTGGTCAGTGGTGTAGCAGGATCTGGCACAAAGGAATGCTGCTCCAGGACTTTTTCAGAATGGAAGTGTTTACATTGTCTGATAAAATGCTGGGCAATTGACAGATCCTCCTCCTGTGGCAAGTGATAATGAAGCTTTCATGTTTATTTGTGGTGCTGTGGGTTAAACCACAGAGCCTAGGACTTGCTGATCAGAAGGTCGGCGGTTCGAATCCCCATGACGGGGTGAGCTCCCGTTGCTCAGTCCCTGATCCTGCCAACCTAGCAGTTCAAAAGCATGTCAAAGTGCAAGTAGATAAATAGGTAATGCTCCAGCGAGAAGATAAACGGCATTTCTGTGTGCTGCTCTGGTTCGCCAGAAGTGGCTTACTCATGCTAGCCACATGACCCGGAAGCTGTATGCCGACTCCCTCGGCCTATAGAGCGAGATGAGCGCCGCTACCCCAGAGTCGGCCACGACTGGACCTAATGGTCAGAGGTCCCTTTACCTTTACCTTTAGCACTACCTTTAGCACAGAAGAAGTCAGAATGAGGGAAATGATCAAGCAGAAGTTGGATACTTTCTTTTCCTTTGTATCAGCTTAAATCAGAGCTTTCAAAACTGTGTGTCACGACACATTAGTGTGTCAGCTGCTGTGTGTAGGTATGTCACAAGAACGCTCCCTGTGCTCATCCCGGGGCTGGAAAGGTGTTAGTTTAACCTGCGGTTTGCTAGTAAAACTGAATTACTGTGCTGTGAAATGATGCATATCTAAAAAGTGTGTCACCGACGTGAAAAGTTTGGAAAGCTCTGGCTTAAATGATGACGCTTCTATGCAAGATTGTGTTCCATTTCTCATCAAGAGTTTAAGACAGGCATAGGCAAACTCAGCCCTCTAGATGTTTTGGGACTACAACTCCCATCATCCCTAGCTAACAGGACCAGTGGTCAGGGATGATGGGAACTGTAGTCCCAAAACATCTGGAGGGCCGAGTTTGTCTATGCCTGGTTTAAGACTACATTTCAGCTGGCTGAAGGTCTTTTGCTAAAGCCCAGGGTGTTTTAACCTATGCTGTCAGAAGCAAGACCTCTGAGTAAAGTGAAGCTTACTCCCAGGAAACTCTGCATATGATTGCATTCATCTTGAGCCTGTTAAGCTGTGTTTTATTATTTATTTATTATAATAATTTGTATATTGCAATTCCACCAGAAATATCACAGTGGTTTACAACAAATTCATCCACATAAAAATTTAAAATGGAGTAGGTGCTAACTACTACTAGAAAAAAAAGCTTTTCATACTGGTCCACATAAACCTGACAACAAAGAAAAGCATTTAAATGTTAATAAAAATGACACCTGCTGAATTTCTTTTGGAAGAGCATCCCAGAAGGCTGGGCCAATTAGACTAAAGGCTCGGTTTCATGCAGATGTCAAGTGAGCCTCACCAACTCAAGGAACAACCAGCGCTGCTTTTGCAGATGATCTCAGTGATCAAGCTGGAATATAAGTGATCCGCCAGTTCCTAAGGTACTTGGCTCTAAGTTGTTCAGGGCTTTGTATGTTAATACGAGGACCTTGAATCTGGCTCAGTAGTAGATGGGCAGCCAGTACAAATGTTTTAACAATGGAGTCACATGTTGTTGGCTGTGCGCCTCCATCAGCAGTCTGGCCGACACATTCTGCATCAGCTGCAACTTCCAAAAGAAGCCCAAGGGCAACCTCATATAATGTTCTCTACTGACGATCTTTTATATATGTGCATGCATGTACATATTTATACACATGTATATAATAATATATCAACAGAGCTGCCTGCGTTTTCGGGCTCTTCTTGGAGTCACTTTACTGAAACAGTGTTCACTTACCATGGAAGGTCAATGGATAGAGTCATTCAAGCCACTTTGGGTTTTCCATGGAAGAGGCAGAATATAATTAAAAACCAATTAATTTAAAACAGAGGCTGTGTTGCTCAACTAAGCAGTGAATCGTCCTATGTTCAGAAGTGAAGTCAAAGCCAGTTTTTTTAAAAAAATAACATAATTCTTCCTATTTTTTAATGCACAAGGGGATCTAGTTTATATATACAGTGGTACCTCAGGTTACAGATGCTTCAAGTTACAGACGCTTCAGGTTACAGACTCCGCTAACCCAGAAATAGTACCTCGGATTAAGAACTTTGCTTCAGGATGAGAACAGAAATCGCGCAGCGGCGGTGCGGCAGCAGCAGGAGGCCCCATTAGCTAAAGTGGTGCTTCAGGTTAAGAACAGTTTCAGGTTAAGAACGGACCTCCAGAACGAATTAAGTTCTTAACCTGAGGTACCACTGCATATGGAAGAGATAAAATTGTATTTTATCTCTTCCATGCATATGTAGTAGACTCCCTTGTACATTAATAGCATAATCGTCCAGAAGCACCCAGTTGAGATATGAAGAGCTTATGGCCCTCGCTATGTCATTAGACTACAACTTCCATGTTCCCTGACCATTGGCAAGGCATACTAGGGCTGATGGGAGTTGGGACTCCATGCTTATAGTATAGTGAAGCTAAGTGGTCAGTGAAGGCTGGTCCATAAGGGCAACTGGAGCTCTGACCCACCAAACTCATTCTGTCACCACCTGCATCTGTCCTTACTTAACAGCCAGTCTAGGGAGTGGGACAAGCTGTCTGCCTCCTCTTCCTCCTTAGTTGTGATGCTGCCTTTGTAGAACTCAACAGGGAGTAGGATGGGAACAAAAGCAGAGTTTGTTGGCACTGCCTCTCATTGCTTCTAGCTCTGCTAGCCATTTGCTCTGACTCCTCCTACTGTTGGCTTTCCTCTGTGGTTTCATCTACTGTTGGCCAACCTACCAGCCCCAATGGGCACCAGCCTTGCCTGTAACCAGGTGTTCACTTAATTGGGACAGGAAGTAAGCTACTTCAGAGCTTCTTGGTTGATTAAATAAAAATGTACGCTGTATGAGCAGTGAATAACAGTGTAATTCAGTGCTTGTTTACTCAGAAATAAGTCCCAGTTTGCGCCATAGAGCAGTTAAAAGATAAAGGTAACAGACCCCTGACAGTTAAGTCCAGTCACGAACGACTCAGGGGTTGCGGCGCTCATCTTGCTTTACTGGCCGAGGGAGCCGACGTTTGTCCGCAGACAGTTTTTCCGGGTCATGTGGCCAGCATGACTAAGCCGCTTCTGACGAAACCAGAGCAGCACACAGAAACGCCATTTACCTTCCCACCAGAGTGGTACCTATTTATCTACTTGCACTTTGACGTGCTTTCAAACTGCTAGGTTGGCAGGAGCTGGGACCGAGGAACGGGAGCTCACCCTGTTGCAGGGATTCGAACCGCCGACCTTCTGATCGGCAAGCCCTAGGCTCTGTGGTTTAGACCACAGCGCCACCCGTGTCCCTTCTACAGTGCCACAACGCAGTTAAGTGAACATAATTCTGCAGCCTAAATCCTTTGGCCTTTGAACTGTACTCCCAGTTTGCTGCTTAATATGCATGCTGTACTTTTCAGAGTTGTGTGGTAGCTCTTATAAGATACAAGAACACCGCAGATTTCCCAGCTTGTATGAAATGTAGGGGTTTTTATTTGGGGTTGGAGAGTAAGAGATGGTGTCACACTGCTTAAAACAAGTGACAGCTGTACACCTTCAATGCCATTGGAAGGAAATGTTATGTTTTACAATGTCAAGAGGTATCTTCTCCATGTTTAGGTAAAACAGAAGCCGCTAAATACATTTTTAAAAACCCAGCAAACTATTCTTCCACTTCCCTTTAGGCGCTTGCAACATCTCTGTGTTGTTGTTGTTGCTACTATTATGTTAGTAAAGAAATCAGAATGTTTCGTAAAATATTATGAGTGTAGTCTGAAATATATTAAATGAAGTATTATTAAGATGCCATATTTAATGACAGATTCCAGCTGTTTGACATGCCATGGAACAGAAGTGAAGTTTTAAAGGTGCTTAGTGCCATCATCATTACACTTGCTCCAAAATGGCATTAAGGTACATCTAAGAGCTCACACCTGCTCAGACTTTACATACTATCTTGAGAAATCTTATTACCATACTTCATATTTAATTAGCAGCCTTGTACACAGCATTGCTCAGGAATTTCAAGACCACCCCCTCAAAAAAAAGGGGGGCAGTTTTGAAATCCATGGTTAAAATAAGTGTTGTTCTGAAAGGTTCAGTCAACCATCTTGAATCCCAATGATATCCAGTTGTATCCAAATTGGGGCAAAAACCGATTGCTTCCTCTATTAATTTGTCTACTCTTTTAAAGATACCCAAGTTGGTGCCCATCACTGCAGATTCCATAGTTTAACTGTGTGCTTCGTGCAAAAGTGCTTTCTGTCCTGCATCTTCCAACATTCAGCTTCAGTTGATGTCCGGTCTAGTCTAGTGTTACGAGAAACAAAGAAAACCTCTCTGTCTACTCTCTCTGCACCATTTAACTTTCTAATCTTTGGGATAATATACGCTTCTGTCTTTGGACACTTAGAAACCAACTTCCTGTGTTCTTATTTTACATTTTATTTCCTGGAAATTTGAAAGCCAATCTCATGGCATGTGGAAAGGTGACAGTAGTCATCTGGGGAAGGATCTGTATTTCGTTGGTTATGAGACTGGCCATTCTGTCCTAGCACTTCGTTTCTGAAATAAACTTGCATCTTCAGGTGAGTTGCTTTGTATGTATTCGGCAGCTTCACAGTCATTCTTAAATACACCACCTCAAATATTTAAAAAGCAGGACAGAACTTGACATGGAAAACACTGCGTGCTCCCCGTAAAAAAGTAAAAAAACTTTTAAAATATTGATATGAATACATTGGGTTGTAACCAATGCTAGTCCTACTCAAAGTAGAATCATTGATGACCATAGGCCAATTGTAAAGGTAAAGGTAAAGGTAAAGGGACCCCTGACCATTAGGTCCAGTCGTGACTGACTCTGGGGTTGCGGCGCTCATCTCACATTATTGGCCAAGGGAGCCGGCGTACAGCTTCCGGGTCATGTGGCTAGCATGACTAAGCCGCTTCTGGCGAACCAAAGAAGCGCACAGAAATGCTGTTTACCTTCCCACCGGAGTGGTACCTATTTATCTACTTGCACTTTGATGTTCTTTCGAAGTGCTAGATTGGCAGGAGCAGGGACTGAGCAACGGGAGCTCACCCCGTCGCGGGGATTCGAAATTGTAGTAGTAGTTAATTTCTTATACCCCACCCATCAGACTGGGTTACCTCAGCCACCCTCGGCAGTTTCCAACAAAAATACAGAGGGAAACAAACAAACAAACAAACAAACAAACAAACAAACAAACATCAAAAGCTTCCTGAAACAGAACTGCTTTCAGATGTCTATGAAAAGTTATATAGTTGTTTATTTTTTTGACATCTGATGGGAGGGCATTCCACAGGGAGGGCACCACTGCTAAAAAGGCCCTCTGCCTGGTTCCATGTCGCCTCACTTCTGACAATGAGGAACCACCAGAAGGTCCTCAGAGCTGGACCTCAGTGATGGGGGGGGTGCTCCTTCAGGCATACAGGGCCAAAGCCATTTAGGGCTTTAAAGGTCAACACCAACACTTTGAATTGTACTCAGAAACGTACTGGGAGCCAATGTAGATCTTTTAGGACCAGTGTTATGTGGTTCCGGCATCCACTTCCAGTCACCAGTCTAGCTGCCACATTCTGGATTAGTTGTAGTTTCCGAGTCACCTTCAAAGGTAGCTCTATATAGAGCGCATCATTTCCATGAGTCTACTCCGAGTATAATTTAGCTGGATACAGTCTATTGTCTGCTATACTGGATCATTGTGCTTTTATCATGCCAGCTTAGCTTTTTTTGGCAGACATAAGCCTATCTGAACCCAGTGTTTGTGGTTGAAATATATTGTTTGCATTAACACAACATGAGGCGAGGTGTTTGTTTTTTTTGTTAGCAGAAACCTGGATGCTCTCTGCCCTCCTCTCCTGTGAGTCTTAGCACCAGCTATGCCTATCATTCAAGGCATTGCAGGACAGACATTACCTGAGATTCGTGCCCTTTGGGCTGTATAAAAATAGGATTATGGAACATCTGGCAGCACAGTAGGAATATTTCACGCTTTAGTATAAAAATAAAACCACAGAAGAGCACAAGGAAAGCGTTGCAGGCAAGAAATTATCCTTTCTTTATCTCCCCAGCATCCATCAAGCAGCAGCAACCGAGAAGGTGGAAAGCAAGGAGATGAAAAGGAAATGAAAGGGAGGAGGGGGAGAAAGTTGGGTGAGAATTAAAACAAGCTTCATGTCATTAGCACTTCGGCAGATTTCCCCCGCCTTAACTAGCATTAGCAAAGGCTGACATCTTTCAACCTTGGGGGCAATGAAGACTCAAGAAGAAGAGTGCAAGTTTCTTTGCCACTTTTTCTTTTTAATAGCGTCTCGTTCATCTTTATAGTCACAAATCTACCCACTTTCTTAGAGGGGGAAATAGGTCTCTGGTTGACTCTCCAGACTGGGCAGGTGTTGTGTTGACAATGGCCACATGCATCATCCGAACACTCTTAACAACAGCCCTGTGCTGCTTCAGTAGCAGGGATGTGTTCCTCTTGCATTCAACGAATTCTCTTATGGTTTGTTTACATACAGCTAGGGTTTAGTTACATACAACTAATTCAGAATGCGGCAGCTAGACTGGTGACTGGGGGCAGCCGCCGAGACCACATAACACCGGTCTTGAAAGACCTACATTGGCTCCCAGTACGTTTCCGAGCACAGTTCAAAGTGTTGGTGTTGACCTTTAAAGCCCTAAATGGCCTTGGCCCAGTATACCTGAAAGAGCGTCTCCACCCCCATCGTTCTGCCCGGACACTGAGGTCCAATGCCAAGGGCCTTCTGGTGATTCCCTCATTGCGAGAAGCAAAGCTACAGGGAACCAGGCAGAGGGCCTTCTCGGTAGTGGCGCCCGCCCTGTGGAACGCCCTCCCACCAGATGTCAAAGCGATAAACAACTACATGACATTCAGAAGACATCTGAAGGCAGCCCTGTTCAGGGAAGTTTTTAATGTGTGACATTTTAGTGTATTTTGGTCTCTGTGGAAGCCGCCCAGAGTGGCTGGGGAAACCCAGCCAGATGGGCGGGGTACAAATAATAAATTATTATTATTATTACTGCTTTTGGGCCTAAAGGGCCCCAAACCAATGGACATGTTATTAATACAAAAGGAAGATACAGTCATACCTCGGGTTACAGACGCTTCAGGTTGTGTTTTTCCGGGTTGCAGACCGCCGAAACCCAGAAGTACTGGAACGGGTTACTTCCGGGTTTCAGCAGTCGCGCATGTACAGAAGCGCTAAATTGGGCTTTGCACATGTGCAGACTCTCTGAATCGCAGCCCACACGTGCGCAGACACACCACTGCAGGTTGCAAACACTGCGGGTTGCGAATGTGCATCCTGCATGGATCACATTCACAACCCGAGCATCCACTGTACAGCAAAATTTCAAGCAAAATCACAACATACCAACCAATCACACTGGATATGGATTTGGGTCTTAGCTAGATCAAATGGGAATGATATGTTTCAACAGCCCTAATGTCCCCTGCAAAATAAAATAAAAAGAAAAATACATTTTCAACCGAAAACCAGCCTCAAAGGCTGTATTTGAGAGCAGAAAGGCAGATAAATCCCAAGGCAAGAAGGCTGATGGATCCTGCCCCCTCTTGGATATTTGGCCAAAATTGCTTTTTCCCTGAATTGCTTTTCCATCAGGAGAAGAAGTAGAGGCCCCTCTCTCCATCTTCTCTCTTGTGGGCAATTTTAAGAGGGAGGAGAAAGGTCTTAAGTAGACTTTCTCTACCACCACCAGACACTCACCAACACCATTTCCCTCCTGATATTGACAGCTTCCCAGAGCTGATTTTCTGATTTTTCACATTATGCTTTTCTGAAATGAAGTGAAAATGGAAATCTCTTTAGAATGAAATCACAAAGCTCTAATCACTAATCCAGAACTCTGTCACAATTTCTGTGGTAGTTAATATGTCTTGTATCTCAGGAAAATAATAATGCCTTCCCCGTATTTTAAGCTACCAACAGTGACATCTCTTTAACGCTGCAATTAATTCCTGCTGGGGCATTCTGCAGCGTTATCTCATAGATGTATTATGGCCAGGCTTAGCAAAGTGTCAGTGGGGTTCAGTAAGGCTGTAGCTCAGTGGCAGAGCTTTGTTGACAGAAGTTCCTAGGTTCAGTCCCCAGCATCTCCTGAAAGGACTAGGAGACACTCCTGTCAGTATAGGCCAAGACTACAACTCCCATCATCTCTAGCTAGCAGGACCAGTGGTCAGGGATGATGGGAGATGTAGTCCAAAAACAGCTGAAGTTTGCAAAACCCTGGCGTAGACAATACTGAACAAGATGGACCAATGGTCTGACTCAGTATAACGCAGCTTCCTATACAGTGGTACCTCAGGTTAAGAACTTAATTTGTTCTGGAGGTCCGTTCTTAAGCTGAAACTGTTCTTAACCTGAGGTACCACGCTAGCTAATGGGGCCTCACGCTGCCACCGTGCCGCCACCATGCGATTTCTGTTCTCATCCTGAAGCAAAGTTCTTAACCCGAGGTACTATTTCTGGGTTAGCGGAGTCTGTAACCTGAAGCGTCTGTAACCCGAAGTACCCCTGTATTCCTATTTTAAAACAGCGATGGAAAGACACCCATTTTCTTTGGAAGTAAAATTCTTCTGTTAGCATACTATTTTTCTCCTACTTTGTTGTCTTTTTATGGTTTTAAAAAAATCTTTACAGTGATTTAATATATTGGTTGAGTCAATAGCACCCATTAAGGCACCCGGTTTCTTTCAAAATAAAACCTTTCTGTTAGCATAGTATTTTTCTTCTTCACTACTTTGGTGCAGTTTGCTATGATTTTAAGAATCGTTACAGTGGTTTAATCTATTGGTGGTGAGTCAGGGCAATATGCTTTGGGCAACTCATTATTTCTCAGAGTCAGTTACAACCCCTGTTGTCAGTAAAATAGAATAACAAATGGCCTATGTCTAAAGATTCATGTGAGGATAAATTGTGATTGGTAGAATTCACACTTTCCAGAGCCATGATTCCATCTAGCCCAACACCACAACTATTTTTATTCCCTCACTCTTTTACTTGTAACTTTGTCCAAACCATTTTCTGCATAAGAACTGGCATTTTCCATGAGGGAGAATCTTTTAACAGGGTTGGAAATTGGTACAAATGTCAGGTCTGTGACTTGGACAGCCATATTGGTCTGGAAGTTGGCATGTCAACAGCACCCAAGGGGGCTCTGTCTAGCTTTTTCTTCTGTAGGGTTGGACAGCTTCCCATTCCATCTTCCTTCTGAAGTAGGAACTTCCCTGCTCCTGACATATGAGAGCTGTACAGTTACCTCAATTCCTTGGACACTTGATGAAGAATATTTGGGACTTCTGCGTATTTCTTCTACGAATAGCAGTCACAGGGCTGGCAGGCTCAGTTTGGGTAGAAATTCTCGCATGGGAGGTAAAGAGGCTTTAACCTTTTGCCCTCCTCTGTGTCTCATTCCACCTTCTGCTTGATTTTGAGGGGGGAGCTCCCATGGAAGTTAATGGAATTTCTTTCCCCCAGTGCAGTGATCTCTTAATAATGGCAATGGTGCCCACCTGTGAGGTGCTGGAACTGAGTTCTGGCGAGTTCCATCTGAAAAAAAGCCCTGCTAATACAAACATTTCATATTGTCAGGGAAGCCAAGTTACAGGGAACCAGGCAGAGGGGCTTCTCGGTAGTGGCACCCGCCCTGTGGAGCGCCCTCCCACCAGATGTCAAAGAGAACAACAACTACCAGACTTTTAGAAGACATCTGAAGGCAGCCCTGTTTAGGGAAGCTTTTAATGTTTAGTAGACTACTGTATTTTAATACTTTGTTGGAAGAGACCCAGTCAGACGGACAGGGTATAAATAAATTATTATTATTATTATTATTATTATTATTATTATTATTATTATTATTATAATAAATGCATTGATAGTCAGAGGACTAGGGACTGCCTTTGAAGGGGCTGGGGACCCTCTGGCCCTCTAGATGCCCTTGGACTACAAATTTCATTTGTCTTGACTTTGGGCAAAGTTGGGTTGGAACAGTTCCTTAGTCTAGGATAGCTTCTTGCCCTGGTTGGACAGGCAGGGTCCACACTGAATATCTTACATGCAATGAGGGGCCAACTCTCTCACACCAGACAGGCCCTGCCTCACATCCTTGATGCTCGGGGTTCTAAGTCAGCCCATTAAGAGCTCAGTTTTCCTAGCTACCTTAGCATTTTTCTTCATTTCCTACTATTTATTTATTTATTTGCACAGTACCTTTCTTCTGCTAATGGATGATCACAGGCCATACCTATGAGATGAGAAGGTTTGTATTCCAAAGAAGCTTCCCACCATCTCCCTCCCTCTCTCTATATCTAATCATAGTTCTTTATTCTATTTTTCATTAATTCCTATTAAAACCGAGACACTCTTTCCCCCGTGGTAGGTGTTAATTTTGTCATGCTGAGTTGTTTTGCGACCTATATTTTAACAAAACATCCAGCTGGATCTGAAACAAGCCGTTTGTCAGTACCTTTGACAGAAACTCGGGCCGTGCCCTCTGACGAAAACAGCCTGACAAAATTGCATAGTAGAGGGATGGGCAGCGACAGCCATTGGCCCGAAAACACCATCCACCCAGTCTTTATATGAATGCATGTTTTTAGCTTGTGCTCAGCTAATTCCTATCCAATTCCTAACTTGGTCCTTGGTTCTTTGCAAAATTACTGCTTTTAGGGAAACACAAACGTTAATCTGCAAAACCCAAATCATCGTTTGACTCGAGCGGAGGCTATTATGCCTCTGTATGGATAGTTTGTCAAGGGACAGTAAGCAAATGTGTGCAGACAATATAAAAATGAGCAAAGCTGTGCCAGCTCTGGATTTTCTTTCTCTCTCTTCTCTCTGCTTGTTCTGTTTTTTAAGGAAGTTACTTATTCAGGGCGAAACCGTGCAATGATTCCAGTAATGATGTCAGTTACTCATTAAACGTTATTCTCCACTGGTTTGCAGACTTTGTCTTCCTCTGGCCCCCGGTGTACAATGGAAGCATGCAATGTGGAGAATAGCCATGTTTTCTTCCTTCCTTTTCTGCGGACTCGCAGTGTGCAAACCAGAGGAGACCCTTTGCCTTTCTCTTGGCTCATAAAGAAGCGTGCACAGCCAGCCACCTTAACTTGGGTGGGAGTGGAGTGGAGATTTGACAGGAGATGTAGAAAGAGTACAGAAAGAGCCTTTCCCGACTCCCCTCGCCCTCCCCAGTCCAGTAATTGCCTTTGCTGTTCGCATCCTGTCATTCATCCCCAACAGAACGGAAAGAGAACACCTGTTGAGTTCCTAATGAGCAGAAGTTAAATTGCCAGTGCTTGTGAATTAAGCGCTTTGGGACTGTTTGGCAATTTTACAGGCACCTAAATGCGGGTGGCTCTGTGGGTTAAACCACAGAGCCTAGGACTTGCCAATCAGAAGGTCAGCGGTTCGAATCCCCGTCATGGGGTGAGCTCCCATTGCTCGGTCCCTGCTCCTGCCAACCTAGCAGTTCGAAAGCACGTCAAAGTGCAAGTAGATAAATAGGTACCGCTCCAGCAGGAAGGTAAACGGCACTTCCGTGCACTGCTCTGGTTCGCCAGAAGCGGCTTAGTCATGCTGGCACATGACCCGGAAGCTGTACACCGGCTCCCTCGGCCAATAAAGTGAGATGAGCGCCGCAACCCCAGAGTTGGTCATGACTGGACCTAATGGTCAGGGGTCCCTTTACCTTTAAATGCTTTGATCTATTCTTCCTCACCCCCAAACCTTGGATCCAGGGATGGTGCCAGATTTCATGGGGGGGCTCCATATGATACCACTGATAGGCCTCACACCTATAACATAGACACACACTGTGCATCAGATATAGACACATTTTCCCTGATTGCATAGTGATGGTGGCAGCAACGCCACTTAGCTCTCTTCCTCTGAAGACTTGTTTTCATTAGGACAGGGGTGAAGACCCCATGACCTTTGTCCCTAGCTCCCATTAGCACCAGCCAGCATGCCCAATGGTCAGGGATGATAGGAGCTTTAGCCCCAACATCAGGAAGGCCACAGGTTGCCTACCCCATCATTAGAGTTTCAGCGGTTTGGTTACAGAACTGCTGGGCATGTGGTTGGTGGCTTTCTCCACCCCTCTTCCCTGATTACAAAGCAGACCATACAAGACAGGCGCTCCTCTGAAACATCAGATTCAATGGACCAGTTCTTAGTTCGTAACCTGAAGACTTCTGTCCACAATAGAATGACTGATTCATTCTAAATGCATTGCTCTAGTGGTGGCCATTCATTCAGTGGTCTTGAGGAATCGCCCACCATCCATAACTACTACTACTACTACTAATAATAATAATAATAATAATAATAATAATAATAAATAATTTTATTTATACCCCGCCCTCCCTGGCCAGAGCCGGGCTCAGGGTTGCTAACACCAATAAAATTACAGTGGTAGCTCGGGTTACATGTGCTTCAGGTTACAGACTCCACTAACCCAGAAATATTACCTCGGGTTAAGAACTTAGCTTCAGGATGAGTACAGAAATCGTGCTCCGGCGGCGCGGCAGCAGCAGGAGGCCTCATTAACTAAAGTGGTGCTTCAGGTTAAGTACAATTTCAGGTTGAGAACGGACTTCTGGAACGAATCAAGTACTTAACCCGAGGTACCACTGTACAGTAAAAACATAATAGGGGAAAAAACACAATTTAAAATACAGGTTAGAATGCAATTTAAAATGCAGCCTCGTTTTAAAAGTAGCCCATAGATCAAAACCAAAAGTGGAGGGAAACATAAGGGTCAGACTGAATCCAAACCAAAGGCCAGGTGGAACAGCTCTGTCTTGCAGGCCCTGCAGAAAGATGTCAAGTCCCACAGGGCCCTAGTCTCTTGTGACAGAGCATTCCACCAAGTCGGGGCCAGTACTGAAAAGGCCCTGGCCCTAGTTGCGACCAATCTAACCACCTTGCGACCTGGGACCTCCAAAATGTTGTCATTTGTGGAGCTTAAAGTCATTTGCAGGGCATACCAGGAGGTTTGTTTTCATCCAAATAAGATGACTACTTTTTGCTGCAATCCTGAATGCTTCAGGCGTCTGGAGGATGAAATTTTGTGTTTTGCTTTTCAGGAGTCAACAAGGTAGAGTTGCAAAACAGTGATCTTGGTTGTTAATCCCTATCAGGCTCATGAGTCACTGAACAGCTGGCAATTCTTGATAATGCTCAGCCCCATGGTGTGTGTGTGTGTGTGAGAGAGAGAGAGAGAGAGAGAGAGAGAGAGCCTATCTGTTGCTCTCAGCTGCTTTTCTTCCCAATATACTTCATTTCTGAGCATGGACCTTAAGCATGCTGAATGGAGCCCAGCTCTTTGCCGGCAATTGAAGGAAATGAAATGCCTTCTGGTAAACAATAGCTTGTTCTCTGGCACAACACTTTCAGGTTTACTGGGTGATGTTTAAGTCTTTGTGTCTGGGTCTTAGTGGCACTGTGGGTTTGATACTCTGCTTTTTTAGATTTGCAAAAAAAAAAAAAAAAGGAAATATACATTACATATATTTGCCTTTTCTCCCAATAATTTTGATCCCTTCCCAATTATAAACATTTCTAAAAACTGTAGGATGGGAGAATGCTCAGGTGCTGAGGTCTTGCTTCTGGGTTTCACATGCGTTTCTGGTGGGTAGATGGACCATTGGCTTAATCTCATGTTCTTAACAGGGGGTCCTGGCATGGGAACATATTCACCCAGTGCTTTACCAGTTGCACTGGCTCCCGGTGGAGTATCGGGTCAGGTTCAAGGTGCTGGTCTTGACCTTTAAAGCCCTTTGTGGCTTAGGGCACTCGTATCTATGGGACCGCCTCTCTTGGTATGCCCCACAGAGGGCCTTAAGGTCCATGAATAACCAAGTTTAGAGATCCCGGGCCCTAAGGAAGTCAGACTATCCTCCACCAGGGCCAGGGCCTTTTCAGTGATGGCTCCGACCTGGTGGAATGCTCTGTCCCATGAGACTAGGGCTCTTCAGGATTTCATCTCCTTCTGTCAGGCCTGTAAGACAGAGCTATTCCACCTGGCCTTTAATTTGAATTCAGCCTGATCTTTTATTTCCCTTCCCTTCTCTTCCCTCCCCCTCCCCTTTTATAAATATCACCCACTCTGAGACCCCACAGCTAATTCTCCCCTGGCCTCCTCACTGGCCCAAGTAGGACCAATTCAGCCAGCTCGCCCTGGGGATTATCTAATTGATTTTTGATTTTTGATTTTTATTGTTACTCATGTTTTTATACTGTTTTTATGCTGCTTTTATAATTAAATGTTTTAAATTTGTTGTTAGCCGCCCTGAGCCCGGTTTTTTAACCGGGAAGGGTGGGATATACATAAAAATTTATTATTATTATTATTATTAACATAAGAACCTAACATAGATCAATCTCTTTTTCTTTTTTAAAAAATAATTTTTTTATTAAATTCTTGCAAACTACATCAGCCAAGACATACAGACATTTAAAAGGTAAAAATAAAGAAATAGAAAAAAATAGAAAAGAAAAAGAATAGAAAATAGATATCAGATTAACACATATTAACATAAAAGAAACAAATTTACAGACGTTACACATTGGCTTCCTTCCATCTCGATTTAGGTTAGATAAACTTATAACCATTCTGCAGTTGTATTATAATAACTCTATACATCGCAGGTTTTAAATTCCGTCCACTGTTATTTTTTTAATTCCCAAATTACCTTCAATATAACTTAAGAATTTATTCCAATCATTCTTTAGTTTTACATTTTTTTGATGCCTGATCCTCTGTGTCAATCTCGCTAACTCTATATACTCAAATAATTTGTCCGCCATTCTCTAACAGTGGGGATATTAGGGGTTTTCCAGTTTTGCGCTAACAGGATCCTAGCCGCCACCGTTGCGTATTGGAAGAATGTTTGATCTTTGCTTTTGATCTCCTCTCCGATCATACCTAAGAGGAACGCTTCAGGTTTTTTTTGGGAAGGTGTATTTCAATATTTTCTTTAATTCATCATAAATTTGTCCCCAAAATCTTTTCACCTTATCACAAGTCCACCACATGTGGAAAAAATTACCTTCTATAGTTTTACATTTCCAGCATGCGCTATCCCCGGTCTTGTACATCTTCCCCAGTTTTGCCGGGGTGATGTACCAACGATACATCATTTTTTCTAAGTTTTCTTGGAGAGTAGCACAAGCCGTGAACTTCATACCACTCCTCCAAAGTTTCACCCATCTGTCATGTTCCAGGTTATACCCCAAGTCTCTAGACCATTTGACCATGACACCCTTCACCTTTTCATCTTTAGTTTCCCAGTCCAGCAATTGATTATACATTTTGGAAAGAAGTTTAGTATTGCTTTCTAGGATTTCCACCTGGTATCTGGACTTTTTTTCACTCATCCCTGTTTTTAAACATAGATCAATCTCGTAACCCATCTGGTTCAGTATCCTGCTCTCACATTGGCCAACCAGAGACCTGTGGGTCGCCTGCAACAACACTCACCCCTCTTGCGATTTCCCAGCAACTGGTATTCAGAAGTGTATTTCCTCTGACAGTGGAAGTAGAATATAGTCATCATGGTTAGTAGCTATTGAGAGCCTTATCAACCACGAATTTGTCTAATCTTCTTTTTAAAGCCGCCCAAGTTGGTAGCCATCACTCCCACTTGAGGGATCAAATTCCATAGCTTAACTATGTGTTGTGTGAAGAAAGGCTTCCTTTTTATCTTTCCTGAATCCCCCAACATTTCAGCTTCCTAGGAATTCCGTGAGTTCTACTGCTATGAGAGCAGGAGGGGAGAAATCTCCATTCACTTTTTGCATGCCATGCATAATTTTATAAATTTCTGCCGTGTCAACTCATACTCATCTTTTCTCTAAACTAAAAAGTCCTACAAGCTGCGATCTTTCCCCATCCTTTTGGTTGCCCTTTTCTGAAACTCTTCTCTAACTCTAGGATATCCTTTTTTAGGTGAGCCGGACAGAACACAGTATTCCAAGTGTGATTGCACCAAAGATTTGCATAACAGCATTATTGCAACTGTGTCTCCAAAAAGGTGTAGGAAATCCACAAACCTTCCATTTTCCATTTATTTCATGAGTTACTCTTTCCATTGCAGTTCCATTGCCCAGGAGAGATGTGTGTTCATGTATTTTTTTTTCTTGTCCTTTTTTCCCATGCTAGATTAATGAATTCAGGCTAAGAAACCAATTTTATATTTAGCATGTGCTAATTCTGATTTAATTTACCTCCCAGCCAGCATATAATTATTTTCTGGTGATGGTTTAGAGATGCTTGTTCTAAAAAGGCAAGACTTATTTTTTGAAGCCAAGAAGCAGAGGAATCTATAGCTCTAAATAGTGAAGCCTTATCTCAAGCAAACCTGCCTATGTAAGGCAAAACAGAGGCTTGCAGTAATGCAAAACAGGCAATGAATTTTGCTGAATCTTTGGGCAAGAAGTGGGGGAATAAATCTGCATTGTACCTTTTGCTGAAGATGTGCAAAGAATGAGGGTGCTTCTGCTGTTGTTTCCTTAATTATAAATGTTAGGGAATATAATTAACAGGGGAAGTCACAGCAGTATCTTGCTAATTTGGTCCAGACCCAGAAAGGCATTGCAAATTAGGAATAGCATTCACAAATTACAAACAATATCAAATGTATTTCAAATATATACCGTATATACTCGAGTATAAGCTGAACCGAATATAAGCCAAGGGACCTAATTTTACCACAAAAAACTGGGAAAACTTATTGACTTGAGTATAAGCCGGTTCACCACACCACAAACCTGGTGGCAGCGGCAGCGGAGGAGGAAGAAGGAGCAGCATGAAAGGACCCTCACTCTAGTATAAGCTGAAGGAGGCTTTTTCATCATAAAAAATGTGTTGAAAAAGTAAAAAGTTGGCTTGTACTCAAGTATATACAGTTATTGGGTTGTATAGGGGGAGGAGGAGGAGTTTCCAGTAGGTGTTGCTCTAAAACCTTGTCAATGTAAACTTAAGGAAATATGTGAATCCGCTTTATACTGACGGACCACAGTTTTTGCCTCATCATTTGCCTGCTCTGATTATTATGGTTTCCAGCCCTGCTGCCTAGGAAGCTTTTAACTGGAAATGGTAAGGATCAAACCCACTATCCTAGGCTATACAAAAGCTGCCCATTTCATGCAGGACAGGAGGAAATGCATGCAGGTCAAAAAAATATACCTGTAGGGTGTGTTCAACTTCCCTTACACTAGGGGGTAACGTGCCTTCAAGCCATGAGCCAAGTTTGATTCACCAGGCCTCCCACTGGGCTGTTTTTCCAAAATCCCATCTACCTGCCCCAACCCTGATGTCATATGTCATCTGATGACCTCCTTCTACCGGCCAACAATAGAAAGTGTCCTTTCATACTGCATCACAGTGTGGTACGCTGGTTTGACATCAACTGATAGGAAGTGCCTACAGAGGGTGGAGAATACAGCACAAGATATTATGGGCTGTCCCGTGAATCCACTGGATGAAATAGTGGAAGAATGTTGCCTCAGGAGAGTGAGGAAAATTCTCAGGGATGATTCACACCCTGGCCAGCACTTTCTTGATCTCCTGCCCTCAGGCAGAAGATATAGAAGCATGATTAGTCGCACCAACAGGGTAAAGAACAGCTTCTATCCATGGGCTGTTAGGCTGCTGAATGAAAAGATAACAACAGGGCAGCTGACTTTCGGGTTTGGTGGGTGTGCATCAGTAAATGAGGGGAATTAAGACTAAGAGAGCTGAGTGGGGGGTGCTTGTGTAATCTCACTGTATACAAGTTGTACAAGTGACAATAAAGTATTTCAATTTCAATATGTGAAGAGACGCCACCTGTCACCTTCTTCCTCTGTGTCTCAGTGTTGCCCTAGTTGATTTCAGCATGGGAGAGGATGGTGACAGAACTGGAATTAATCAGCACTGCCTAGCATTGGCTCTGTCTCTGCCTACTGTTGGGGGTCCCTGCCTTCCACCCTGCCAGCTCCAAAGGGCAGCAGCAACCACTGGATCAAAGCAAACTGTAGTTTGGGTTAAACATGGAAGCAGGGGGTGGGGAATCAGTGTGTATGAAGGACAAAGGAGTCTTCAACACATTCCCGGCAGCAAAACCATGGTTTGCTTGTGATGACTCAACCATGCACTTCTGAGCATATGTACGCAGGGGCAGGATAGAGTTGAAGCAGGCAGACATTCGCTTCTATATCAGGCTATAGTTACCGTATTTTTTGCTCTATAAGACGCACCAGACCATAAGACGCACCTAGTTTTTGGAGGAGAAAAACAAGAAAAAAATATTCTGAATCTCAGAAGCCAGAACAACAAGAGGGATCGCTGCACAGTGAAAGCAGCGATCCCTCTTGCTGTTCTCGCTTCTGGGATAGCTGCACAGCCTCATTCACTCCATAAGATGCACATACATTTCCCCTTACTTTTTAGGAGGGGGAAAAGTGAGTCTTATAGAGCAAAAAATACGGTAAATGGTGTTAGCTATTGGGCATGTCTTGCTTCTAAAATGATGGTGTGCTACCCATCTAGGACAGGGATAGTGAATCGGGGCACTCCAGGTAATACTGGACTCTAACTCCCATCAACCCTCTCCAACATAGAGTTGTAGTCCAACAAACATTTTTATCTATTTTTAAAAGAATTTTTATTGATTATTTTCACATAACAAATTATTTCAACAATTTCAACATTCAACATGTTTTTTCCCCATTTTCCCCCTCCCAGCACCACAAACCCCCTCTCTCCCCTACGACTTCCCTCAGCTCCTCTCTCTGATTTATCAACACATATTGTTCTCTGCATATTGTAAAAATGTAAAGATCTCTAAAATATCCATCTATTATGTTAACAAATAAGTTTGTGTATGTTTATTCAAAACCTGCCAAGGAGTCCAATTCATTTTGTTGTTTCTTTAAGTACTTTATAAAGGGTTCCCATTCTTCTTTAAAGAAACAGTTGTCCTTGTCCCATAGTTTATGCATCAATTTTGCCAGTTCCACATAGTCCATCAATTTTTCTTGCCACTATTCTTTCATTGGGGTGTCTTCATTCTTCCATCCTTGTGCTATTAAGACCCTTGCCGCCATTGTTGCATACATAAATACAGTGGTGCCTCGCAAGACGAAATTAATTCGTTCCGCAAGTCTCTTCGTCTTGCGAGTTTTTCGTCTTGCGATGCACGGTTTCCCATAGGAATGCATTGAAAATCAATTAATGCGTTCCTAGGGAAACCGCCTTCAGACCAGGTCCGGGGACAGTCTGTCCCCGGACCTCTTCTGAAGGCTGGAGGGGGGGGGGGACAAGGGCTTTTCTTCCCACCCCCAGCATTTTAAAAAACCCCGGGACAGCGGAGGACTTCTCCGCTGTCCGGGCGATCTTAAAATGCTGGCGGGCGGCATTTTAAAATCGCCCCGGGACAGCGGAGGACTTCTCCGCTGTACCGGGGCGATTTAAAAGCCCCTGGGAAGGCAGGCAGGGGGGACAAAGACTTTTGCCCCCCGCCAGCCTTCAGAAGAGGTCCTGGACCTCTTCTGAAGGCGGGCGGGGGGCGAAAGTCTTTGCTCCCCCCCACCTGCCTTCAAAAGCCCTCCGGGACAGGCAGGCAGGGGGGAGCAAAGACTTTCGCCCCCCGCCCGCCTTCAGAAGGTGTTCCCGCCCCGCCGCCCGGCTTCGGAGCATCGTTCCGAAGCCCAGCGGCGGCGGGAGGAGGCTTTCCCGCTCCACTGCCCGGCTTCGGAGGAGGTCCGAGGACAGTGGGGAAGACGCGCTGCGCTTCCCCGCTGTCCCTGATATTTCCCTATGGGCTGTCGTCTTGCGAAGCAAGCCCATAGGGAAATTCGTCTTGCGAAGCGCCTCCAAAACGGAAAACCCTTTCGTCTAGCGGGTTTTCCGTCTTGCGAGGCGTTCGTCTTGCGAGGTACCACTGTATATTTTTCATTTTCCTTGGCAGGTCTTTTCCTACAATCCCTAACAGAAATGCTTCTGGGTGTTTTTTTTACAAATGTCATTTTAAACATATTTTTTTTTCAAATCATTATATATCATCTCCCATTTTTTTTAACTTCTCTACATTCCCACCACATATGATACAAAGTACCTTCTTTTCCTTTACATTTCCAACATGTATTTGACCCATTTTTATCTATTTTTATTAGAATTTATATACAACTTAATCATCAAAACCTCAAAGTGGTTTACACAATTCACCCATTAGAATACTAATGAAATCAGATATTGAAAACACGTTAGCCTAAAAAATTTCAAAACAAAACCAGTAGTTTTAAACATATACATTATGAAATGAAATTCCATATTAAAATATGTGTGAAAGGTACATCTCTGGGTAGGTTTGCTTAAACAAAATCGTTTTAATGGGCACTGAAAACAGTACAGCACAGGTACCTGCCTGGTGTCAATGGACAAGGAGTTCTAACGTTTAGGTGCAGGATTGATTCATTGTAAGTGTGGAATGAACGTTATGTGGAACTTGTAAAAGTGCCAGTTCCACAACTGGAGAACATCTGGAGAGCCACGTGTTCCTAATCCCTCATCTAGGACAAACAAAAGCAAAATAAAGGGACCGTATTTCATTTACAAATCCTGGAAAATTAATTCAAGTGACGCAATGAAATCAGATGTATAACGGAAGGGAGAGAAGAGTCATTAGGCAGTAGTTTGGCATTTACGCAAATAGGAAGTTAATAGAACCACTATATACATGGTTTCTTTCCCCTGTTTCTTAGTCATATATAATCCAAGGCTTAATTAATACATGATTTAAAGAACGTTATGATAATTTTTAATGCTGCAGTCTTGCAATAACTTTCTAGGCACAAGAGAGTTAATTAGATAAGCAGATTTTTCTCAGTTACACTTTAACCTTGATTTAGCATGAGAATGAGACTTCTGTATTGCAGATATTAAAAATGTATCCTCATTACATGGGGGTAGAATGCCCAACCCATCTATATTGTCAAATGGCTTATAGAAAGACCTACAAGAATGGGGGGGGGGAGAGAGATCTACTTTTAGTGCATCTTATTCACCCCCAACCCCTTGTCATGCAGAATAGCTTACAGTGGCCTTAATAATTTATTCTATTCAGAGTATAAATTTAAAATTACAATCCTGGATTCTCTGGTTCACACACATCCCGTGCTTTACTAAGCACAGATTTAAATATTTTAGCAAAATAAATTGCAACTGCATTGAAATACTAAGTTTTCCGCCTGCCGAAAGCATCCCGGCTATACACTGAGCGAGATGGTTCAGAAAGCATTTTGAGCAGTCACTTGATATTGTCGTAAGTGTGTTGCAAGTTGTAAATAGTGGCTCGACAATGCATAAAGTTGCCATACAGCGCTCACTGATTGAACACTAGAATGTGCCCATAATAATGTATATTAATTCCACTGAAGTAAATCAGCCTGATCCAGAGCTCCATATGTGCTCTGGTGACAATCATAACTGCGGTGGTAATGTCCTGATGGGATTATTTTACTCTCTTCAATATGGGACAGTCCTTGCAGACAATTTGGAAAATGCAAATCGAGTAAGAACGTGGCAGCCTTTCTAGATCCAGTTATGGATGATATCTAATGTTGGCACTGAGAGAGCTTCATTGTTTCCTGGTAACTTTCCAGGGCCATCTTCAGAATTCTGAGTGGCTGATAATCATCAAATCATAGAATTGTAGAGTTGGAAGGGATCCCATTGGTCATCTTGCTTTATTGGCCAAGGGAGCCGGCCTACAGCTTCCGGGTCATGTGGCCAGCATGACTAAGCCACTTCTGGTGAACCAGAGCAGCACACGGAAATGCCGTTTACCTTACCGCCGAAGCTGTACCTATTTATCTACTTGCACTTTGACGTGCTTTCGAACTGCTAGGTGGGCAGGAGCTGGGACCGAGCAATGGGAGCTCACCCCGTTGCGGGATTCGAACCGCCGACCTTCTGATCAGCAAGTCCTAGGCTCTGTGGTTCAACCCACAGCGCCACCCGCATCCCTTTTATACATTTAGCTTACTTTATTACTTATTATAACATTTATACCCCTCCTTCCTTTCCTCCAACGAAATCGAGCTGGTCACACATGGTTTTTCCACCTTTCCATTTTTTATCCTCACAACAACCCTTTGATGTAGGTTAGGTTGGGAGACTGTGACTGGCCCATGGTCACCCAGTGGGCTTTGTGCCTGAGCAGGTAGTTGAAATCTGCTCCCGCAGGCCCTAGTCCACAACTTTAACCACTATGTCACAGCACAGCAACCCCAGCTAAACTTGCTGTGTACACAGTAGGGCTGGGAGATACCTGGTTTTCAACATCGCAATATATCACCAGCTAAACATCAGAATATACCGATATATCACAATGTCTGAAATAAGGATGGAACTATGTAGAGGCAAACAGTAGGGCTGAGTGATACCTGGCTTCCAACTTTGTGATACAGTGGTACCTCGGGTTAAGTACTTAATTCATTCTGGAGCTCTGTTCTTAACCTGAAACTGTTCTTAACCTGAGGTACCACTTTAGCTAATGGGGCCTCCTGCTGCCGCTGTGCCACTGCCGCGTGATTTCTGTTCTCATCCTGAAGCAAAGTTCTTAACCCGAGGTACTATTTCAGGGTTAGCGGAGTCTTCTGTAACCTGAAGCGTATGTAACCTGAAGCGTATGTAATCCGAGGTACCACTGTATATCACCAGCTAAACATTGCAATATACTGATATATTACAATGTATGATATATGGATGGAGTTATGTAGAGGCATTGGCTGACTTCACAGTTTTTCCCGTATTGTGATTTTTGCATAGTGTGTGGTTACACACACACACACACCATGATTTGCAATATATTGCCAGGTCAATGAAACCAATATCATGATATGGACTTCAAACCGGTTTTGGATGATGTATTTATATATTGTCCAGCCCTAGTACAGTGGTACCTCTGGTTAAGAACTTAATTCGTTCCAGAGGTCCGTTCTTAACCTGAAACTGTTCTTAACCTGAGGTACCACTTTAGCTAATGGGGCCTCCCGCCTCCGCCATGCCGCCACCGCACGATTTGTGTTCTCATCCTGAAGCAAAGTTCTTAACTCGAGATACTATTTCTGGGTTAGCAGAGTCTGTAACCTGAAGCGTCTGTAACCTGAAGCATTTGTAACCTGAGGTACCACTGTACTTATCCACTGTATTGGAGAGCCATTTGTTGGTGTTACCCAACAGAGATAGGTGTTGGGTATCAACCACAAATTTACCAGCTATGGGGCTTTCATCAAGCTTGTGAGGATGTACAATTGGCCCCGTCTTTGGAAGCTTTTAAAGAAAGAAAGAAACCTTTGAAATATTTTCATTCCAGGCTGCTCTTTATTAATTGCTGTTGGTATTAATTGCTCTGTTTTAAGGGAGGTGTAATGTAGTTTTAATTGGATTGTGACTTTGTTCAGTTTCATAATGATTATTACTCTGTATATTTATGAAATCTTCTGTGCCCAGAAAGGTGGTCTATAAATCAGGTAATAAGTAGGTAATAAATCAGGAGCGAGTAAACTTTTCCAGCCAAACGAACACATTCCATTTGCATTAACCTTCCTGGGGGAGTCACATAATCTTAGTAGGCAGGGTTAGAGGCAAAAGTGGGTGGGGCAACGTATGTAAATTTCACCTGTGTGTAGAAGGCTTGTTTCTACACACAGCCAAACACCCATCTCTGTTCTCCATCTGGCCAAGCAAGAGGCATGATCAGAGAGCAAGGAGGTATTCTAGCCAGGAAAAAAAAAATTAGAGGATGGCAGGAAGTAGAGCCAATGAGGGGTTTGGCCTGGGGAGGATCCCAGGGGCCACATAGAGAGGCCAGGAGGGCCAAATTCAGCCCATGAGCCTAAGGCTTCGCCCCATTGAAATAAATCATGGTGGAATGTACAGACTCCTGGGAAAGGGCCTGTACCTGTGGGTGTGCAATGCTTCTCCTATGCACTGAGGCTTTTGAAAGGTTGTATTAATACCTGCCGAAAGACCCTAAAGTAAATCATTAAAATATGTCGTTAGGGAATTTGTTTGTTTGTTTTCCTACAGGCCTCTGACTTGTCTTCATTCATTGCTCCCTTGTAATGCTGAATTAGGGCACACTTCACAAGGCCGAAAGAAACCATCGCGAGTCCCAGGTGGTGGGAGAAACATAACATAATTAGAACACCCCTAGCATATAAAAGAGTGTGGCTGCCTTCGCCGTTTATCTAGTTCTGAATAACAATCTGTTAAGAAAGCCACTTTCATTTTTAAATGTGTGTTTCCTGCCTTCCGTGTCAGATAATTTGTTCTTTTGCCTCTCGCGTTCCCTTCGTGCATTTTAAAAACGCTTTAAGAGTGATTATATAGCAGGCCGGGTCACATGGTTCTCTTGCGCCAGAAAGGTGATCAGTCAGGTCTAAGCGACAGCATAATTACATTCATAGAACCAGATGGTAATATATTTCTCTGCAGAACTCATGAGTCAGTGTCCAGGCTCCTATACAATCATTTAGGGAGCTGTCTGAATATTTTTCAAAGTTTTTTTTTTTTTTAAAGGCACGATGAGTATTTTTCAAATCATCAATAATGTAATTTTGCATTAGAAAACAGGCTTTGAGATAAAGAATTCCAAGCTTAATATTGTTGGGTAAGCAGCTGCAATTTCCCCAGTCCGTTTTTTCAAGGTAGGGTCTATCAAGGTATGTGTTTTGGGAAGGGGGGAGCTGCAAGAAAATGTTGCAGCATGTCTCCACCTCCTCCAGGATGTATCCCTATATAGTACAGGGAGGGCTTTCCCCACCACCACCTCCACGAGGGCTGAAGTATGTCAATGAGCAGGCCTCCTCCCACTTCTCTCCTTTTTGTTCCCCCTCAATTGTCACCTCAACGTGCGGAAAGGACTCTTTTGCCTGAGGTTGTCCCATACCACTTAGCTTTCTTATGGGCTCTGCTGGTCATGACCTCCTCTTTCAGAAACCTTGGGTTTTATCCAGCATTGGACATGGTCAAGAGTACACCCATCGAGCACTTCTGGCGGTTCCCTCACTGCGAGAAGTGAGGTTACAGTGAACCAGGCAGAGGGCCTTTTTGGTAATGGTGCCTGCCCTGTGGAATGCCCTCCCATCAGATGTCAAGGAAATAAACAACTATCTGACTTTTAGAAGACATCTGAAGGCAGTCCTGTTTAAGGAAGTTTTTAATGTTTGATGTTTTATCGTGTTTTTAATATTCTGCTTGGAGCCGCCCAGAGTGGCTGGGGTATAAATAAAGTCCTCTTCTTCTTCTTAACCCCCACAATAACCCTGTGAGGTAGGCCAGTCTGAGAGGCAGTGACCGGCCCAGGGTCACACCCAGTGAGCTTCATGGCCGAGTGGGGAGTTGAGCCCTGGTCTCCCAGGTCTCATCCGATACTCTTAGGCACTGTTATGTACTGAAGTTCTCACCCTGGGCCAGCAGGGGGATACTGTAGATAGTTATGCAAATAAGTGACGTTCAGTGATTGGATAGTTTTAGAAAGTTGTTACAGTAACGTTGTACTGGAGCTCTATATAAGCAGGCTGACTGAACCCTTCAGTTCAGTTCTGTCCTGGCCTGTGAATAAACAAGAGCTGTTTGAAGAATCGCTGTGTTGTCTGATATGTTCACCCACAACTTAACAGGCACTATACCACAACTGGCTCTCGTTGGGTACTGCCCTACCATTCCATTATCCTTATCAAACCAGGCTTTGATTGGGCATCTCTTGAAAGAGAGAACTACCCTCTGCAGTGAAATACATGTGTGGGGCCTATGGGATTCTGCCTCTGTGCTAGCTGGTGTTCCTGCATGGTGTTAACTTAGCATACCAGTGCCTGCGTGTCTCATCGCCTCATCTGGGGCCATTTTCAGTGCTGCCACATCCTTTTTTCTTGGGGGAAGGAGCAAGAGGGAGAGAGCGCGTGTGTTTTAATTCATACTTGCCTTTCTTGCCCAGAAATTGTACTTAACTGTGTTCTAGAAGCAGTTGCCAAGTCCAACATAAGGAAACAGCTGGCAACATTTTCAGAAATTCGGGTTTTATTTTGGGAGCTGGTGAGCTTAAATGCCGCCTTGATGTTAAAAAAGAAAGAAAGACAACAGCTGAAGGCCAATTTCTTCGTTTACTGGGGAAGCGGTCGAGATCGCGTTCATCTTCTAAGTATGTAGAATTGGGTTGGCTGCTTCTTTGCAGTTTGGGGTTGTGAATGTCAACACTTAGGGAGGAAAGAATGAAGCCAGCTTTGCTTTATGTGCCCATGTCTTAGACAGGAGAGAGAGAGAGAGAGAGAGAGAGAGAGAGAGAGAGAGATTAGCAACAAAGTTTGCACCTGAGAATCAAGCTTTTTTCTTTCTTTCACAAAAATGATCTACCACTTGATTGTAATAAAACCTCTAAGTAGTTTGTTTTTTTAAAAAAAAAAATACCCAATAAAAGACACTTAAATACCAGTATTTAAAAAAGTTAAAACAGATTAAAATCAACAATAAGCTAGAAAAAAGTTAAAATGTATAACTTTTACACTTCTGGATAGACTTGCCCAAACAAAAACATTCTAAGTGGACACCAGAAAGAGTACAGCAAGGACGCCTGCCTGGTGTCAAGTAGCAGGGAGTTCCAAAGTGTAGGTGTCGTTGGCACTAGGCTTAACATTTGTGGGACTGAGACAAAATAAATTGATAAAATACAAACTAGTTAGGTCCATAAGAACACAGGAAGCTGCCTTATACCGAACCAGAACATAGGTCCATCTAATAATAATAATAATAATAATAATAATAATAATAATAATAATAAATTTTATTTATATCCCGCCCTCCCCAGCCGAAGCCGAGCTCAGGGCAGCTAACAACAATAAAATAATACAACATTCTAAAATCATTTCATTATAAAATTAATTCAAATCAAATTGATGACAACCATTGGGCTGGAGTTCTATGAGGATTGCCAAAGGAGGGAGTCAGGCTGCGCCCTGACCAAAGGCCTGGTGGAACAGCTCTGTCTTGCAGGCCCTGCGGAAAGATGTCAAGTCCCGCAGGGCCCTAGTCTCTTGTGACAGAGCGTTCCACCAGATCGGAGCCACAGCCGAAAAAGCCCTGGCTCTGGTTGAGGCCAGCCTAACCTCTCTGTGGCCTGGGACCTTCAAGATGTTTTTGTTTGAAGACCGTAATTTCCTCTGTGGGACATACCAGGAGAGGCGGTCCCGTAGGTACGAGGGTCCTAGGCCGTATGGGGCTTTAAAGGTTAAAACCTGCACCTTAAACCTGATTCTGTACCCCACCGGGAGCCAGTGCAGCTGGTATAGCACCGGATGAATGTGATCCCGCAGCGAAGACCCCATAAGGAGTCTCGCTGCGGCATTCTGCACCCGCTGGAGTTTCTGGGTCAGTCTCAAGGGCAGCCCCACGTAGAGCGAGTTATAATAGTCAAGTCTGGAGGTGACCGTCGCATGGATCACAGTGGCTAGGTCAGGGCGAGAGAGGTAAGGAGCCAACTGCTTAGCTTGGCGGAGATGGAAAAATGCCGCCTTTGTTATAGCTGCAATCTGCGCCCCCATGGAAAGGGAGGTGTCGAAGATTACACCCAAACTCTTAACGGACGGTTCTGGCACTAATTGCACCCCTGCAAATCTAGTTCAGTATTGTTTGCACTGATTGGCGGTGGCTTCCCAGATTCCCCTACTTGGAGATGTCAGGGTTTGAACTTGGGGCGTTCTGCATGCCAGACAGCTGATCTACCACCGGGCTATGACCTTTCTTCACTTGTTTCCCTCACTCTATTGGAGTTTTATTTCTGCCAACTGACTTGGGGGCTTAGTGGGAGAAGGCAAGGAATAATTAAAATAAATAAGGTAAGGGTTGAACAGCCCCCTTAGCTTTCATACATTTCTGCATTTCCACTGGAAATAATCTTCAGCCCTTTTACATTCTCAAAGAAGGTCTCAGGAGCACTCATAACTCTTAGTTCTTCCTTTAAAAGAATGTTTTTGGTTCAGGTTTGCCCCCTTCCCCACCCTGTTCCAGGCTGACTCCTTTGTGGTACGTGCCCAACTGCTGCTTCTCTTTTTGATAAGTCGGCAGCTGTGGCTAAAGCAAAAGCAAACTGCATTTGGCACGACTGCCAAGCTGGGCCCGACGGAAAGATAACGACACCTCCTCTTCAGCGGCCATCTCTACAGATTGGCATCACCTCCTGCTCACCAAAAGCCAAAAGCGAGGGTTTTTGCTCCATGCTGGTTTGGATTTTTATGAGGAGAAGAAAATGATTTAAGTCCATGACATGTTTAGAAACCCCCACACAGCTCATCACACAGAACATCCACAATAACATTACCCGATTAAAGAGCTGGCAAGCACTGAATGAGCGTTCCTCCCTACACACACACACACTTCAGTGGGATGTTTTATGTGAGATCCTGCTGTTAAACTCCATTAAGCTGTGGGCTTTTTTTATAATTTGGAGATACATGCAATATGTTTTGGTGGAGAAGAAAGAGAATGTGGCAGCTCTAATGGACGTGCTGCTTTAAACCGTCACATCTTCCCTAGTCATGGGAACTGTAGTATATTAAGGGTGCTGAGAGTTGTTAGCAACACCTCCCCCGAGAGCTACAATTCCCAGAACTCCCTAAAAAGAGAAGGGTTAAACCACTCTGAGAATTGGGTGCAACATACAGTGGTATCTCGGGTTAAGTACTTAATTCGTTCCGGAGGTCCGTTCTTAACCTGAAACTGTTCTTAACCTGAAGCACCACTTTAGCTAATGGGGCCTCCCACTGCCGCCACGCCGCTGGAGCATGATTTCTGTTCTTATCCTGAAGCAAAGTTCTTAACCTGAAGCACTATTTCTGGGCTAGCAGAGTCTGTAACCTGAAGCGTATGTAACCTGAAGCGTATGTAATCCGAGGTACCACTGTACCGTCATACCTTTCAACTCCCATGGCGACCCGGAAGTACTGGAAAGCGTTACTTCCGGGTTTCGCCGCTCGCGCATGCGCAGAAGCACAAAATGACGTCACATGCATGCGCAGAAGCAGTGAATTGCAACCTGCACGTGCGCAGACGCGCCACTGCGGGTTGCGCTCTTTTCATGTTGTGAACGGGCCTCCGGAACGGATCCCGTTCGCAACCAGAGGTACCACTGTATATACTTTTAAGGGTTGTTGTTGTTTTGCAGTGAAGGATTAGTGCAGTGTTTGTGTTAACACGTGAGTGGGACAAATGGAAATTAAATGTTTATCTGGTTCTTAAGCCAATATTTTGTGCTGTTTGCCTACCAGCCTTTTGTACTCTTGGACTGAGTACACACATGGATTGAGGTGCATGCATGCATAAAGGAAGCAAATACATAAACATTACATAGCTCGTGTTTAACTGCATAAGTTCTCCATTTGAAACTGCCTCACGCTGAGCTGGACCACTGATCCACCCAGGCCAGTATTGGATGTACTATCCAGCAACCATTTCTCCAAGGCTTTAGCATCTTTCTCAGCCTTACATGGAATTCCCAGGGATGGACATTCCGATAGCAGAGCACCTGGTCTACTTCTGAGCTGTGGTCTCGACGTTATGTGTATATTCTGTCATTGCATATCTGGCAGAAAGAAAAGAGAGCATAATATCTCCATACATTTTTAAGAGTGTGTGTGTGTGTGTGTGTGTACATTTTCACATGGAAGTGATAAAAGAAGGATGTTCCATTTTAGTATTGCATTAAAATATAACTTATGGGGTATAATCTCATACAGCAATAACGGTTTCATAAATTAGTAACGCACCATTAATGTGCAATGCCCATAATAATTTTGAGCAGTTTGTGGATAGTTAGTCATTGTATGCTTTTCTGCTAGCATATTTGCAAAGTGAAGCAGGGTCTGGTATGGTTTCAAATTGGATTGGGGACCATGTGTTGATATTCCTGCAAGGCTAGATGACCCTCGAGATCCCATCCAATTCTACAGTTCTGTGATTCTATTATTCTGTGTCATGTGTCATTGCTTTCAAGTGGGTTTGATAAAACATCATCTGTGGGTTTCAGGTAGCGTGTTCTAACAAACCCTGTTCCAACAACTGGAAACAGAATACACTGATAAAACGGGGCTGGACATGAAAGCAGTGTGGTGCAGTGGTCAGAGTGTCAGACAAAGACTGGGGAGATTAAAGCTCAAATCCACACTCATCCATTATAATCTTGGGAAAGTCACCACTGTTCAACTTAACCTGCCTCATTGGGCTGCTGAACGGATGAAATGGGAAGGAAAGAATCATGCAAACCACCTGGAGATCCTTGGAAAGGCAGGATGGAAGTGTAAATAAACAAATGAGGGGAGTGGAATTACAGCAGAAGTACCCATTCTTGAATTTCATGCCTGGTGAGTCCTTGTGCATAGAGCCTGAATGCACTGAAATTGTAGACTCTTCCTGCATGATCTGGGACCTGGGGGGAAATGCAGAAGTCCCAGATTGCACGTGTAGCATTTGTGGGTAAAGTCTGTGGGCACAAAGCATATGGGTGTCCCCCCCCCCGGGCCAGCAATATTTATTCACATTTCCCCATTAACATGTACATTTTTCTACATGTTGTTCAATAGTAAAATTGCATCAGAAAATTTGGAGGATTGCAACTGTTGAAGAATTATCGTGTGCCTGGTTCAAAGACAACTCACAGCTAGCTTTGAGGGGCACCTTTGACAAGAGCAGCATATTAAATTGAAATTGCCTCTCTAAGAACCCTCAAGGCTGGGCTTCAAGGGCCTGAAATTGTTCTCAAAATACCAAGTTCCCTTCTCTCCCATAGTCCACAAAAGCAGTTTATATTTCATGATACGCAATCATAGCTTTCTTAAGAAGTGGGAGGTTTTTTTTGGCTTTTAAGAAATTGTCTTAAATCCATAGGCAGGGATTGGGGCCAATGAAGCTACATTTTCAGCTTTCTTCTTGAGCTTACAACTCTTGCTTAGGGATGAGCAAATCTGTCCATTTCAGTTTCTCCAGGTTTCTCGTTTTCCCCATCTTAAGTCCTGCTCTCCACATTGCAAACACATGATTGCAAATTCTTTTTTTAAGTCCTCATATCGTCGAAGAATTGATGCTTTTGAATTATGGTGCTGGAGGAGACTCTGGAGAATCCCATGAACTGCAAGAAGATCAAACCAATCCATTCTGAAGGAAATCAGCCCTGAGTGCTCACTGAAAGGACAGATCCTGAAGCTGAGGCTCCAATACTTTGGCCACCTCATGAGAAGAGAAGACTCCTTTGAAAAGACCCTGATGTTGGGAAAGATGGAGGGCACAAGGAGAAGGGGACAACAGAGGACGAGATGGTTGGATAGTGTTCTCAAAGCTACCAGCATGAGTTTGACCAAACTGCGGGAGGCAGTGGAAGACAGGGGTGCCTGGTGTGCTCTGGTCCATGGGGTCACAAAGTGTTGGACATGACTAAACGACTAAACAACAACAAATCGTTTCAGTGCATATTTATCCTAGTATACACATTTCTGAAAAGTGGTTTTCCCTAAAGGAGGAAAGGGGAAGGGCCATAGCTCAGTGCTGGAGCATCTGCTTTGCATGTAGAAGGTCCCATGTTCAAGATCCAACATCGCCAGGTAGAGTCGGGAGAGAGTCCTGCCTGAAATCCTGCACTGCTGCTGCCAGTCAGTGAATACAGTACTGAGCTAGATGGACCAATGCTCTGACTTGGTATGCATAAGGCACCTTGCTGTGTTCCTAAGATAATGCATTTCTGTATGCTTTTTTTTTTTTTTACTAATATGCACATTTTGTCTGCACCCTGTACCTAGTACAGTCATACCTCAGAAGTCGAACGCCTTGCGAGATGAATGTTTTGACTCCCAAATGCTGCAAACCTGGAAGTGATTGTTCCAGTTTGTGAATGTTCTTTGGAACCTGAACGTCCACCATGGATTCCGATTGGAAGCCACGCCTTGGTTCCTGAACATTTTGGAAGTCACATGGACTTCCGGAATGGATTCCGTTCGACTTCCGAGGCATGACTGCATGTGCATTTTGGGGCTGCAAAATTTGGAGAAGTACAAATTTTAAGGGATGACTGTCTTGTGGTTAATGCATTCTTTTGGAAAGTGTGAATTAGGTAGGTTCACCTTTAAATGGGGATGCGGGTGGCACTGTGGGTTAAACCACAGAGCCTAGGACTTGCCGATCAGAAGGTCGGCGGTTCAAATCCCCGCGATAGGGTGAGCTCCCATTGCTCAGTCCCTGCTCCTGCTAACCTAGCAATTTGAAAGCATGTCAAAGTGCAAGTAGATAAATAGGTACCGCTCTGGCAGGAAGGTAAACAGCGTTTCCGTGTGCTGCTCTGGTTCGCCAGAAGCAGCTTAGTCATGCTGGCCACATGACCCGGAAGCTGTACGCCAGCTCCCTCGGCCAGTAAAGCGAGATGAGCGCCGCAACCCCAGAGTTGGCCATGACTGGACCTAATGGTCAGGGGTCCCTTTACCTTTACCTTTAAATGTGTCCCAGTTGAATTTCTCCCCATCCCTACTGCTTTCCACCTCCCTTTCTGTCCCCCTACACATAAAAAATATTTTTGGGGGGCCGTATCCTCTGATTTTTAACTCCTCCCTTATTTATCACGAAGTTGACCAAGTTATGTTCTCTTCCCCCAGCCTATCACATGATGTGTCCTGTTTTCCTACTGCATTAATACGTCTTCTCTACCCCATCGCCCCAACGATTCTACGTAGAATTTGCTTCCTTCAATTGGCCCTTGCTTAAGTTCAGCTTCTCCACTCATTCGCCTTCTGCTGTCAAACACACAGCAAGGTTTAGGTTCTTAAATCATCCTGACCTTGTGTCCACTTGCACAGGACACTTCATTTGCACCCTAATGATAGAATAACATAATATGATTTCACTAGCAGGGTGATAAACTCCTTTTATGTGTAACGTAATCAGATTCTTCAACCCTCTCTAGAGAGAATTTCTAGATTGGGTTTTAAAAACTCACTAGGATTTTAATTTAATACCACATAAAATCTTACTTAGGTTAATCAAATCTTCAGCTCAGTGGGGAAAACCTCCACCCCTGACCATGAAAACTTTTTACAGGTTTAGAAAAACATGCTAAGCAGCTCTGAGATCAAATGAGGAGGAAATAGCTGGGTCTGAATGCGATTTATTTACCCTTCAGGGGCTGGCACTGTTCTGCCCAGGAGAACAACCACCAGTTTACCTCTGACACTTGTGAAAGATCTCAGTAAATATCGATTCAGAAATCCACAATGCATTAGAGACTGTTTGCTCTTTCTGCACTCTTCTTGTTTGTATTAGCTGTGTCTCTTGCATTGAACATGCTCCCTTAAACATACCCAATTTCATTGGAAGACAAAAGTGACCACCCATTCACCTTTCCTTTCTGAAGACCGGTTTCTCTCTGTGACTGAGCTTGGCAGTGGCTGAAGTAGGTGTCTTTATTCCCTCTAATTGGGGGGGGCGGGGGCGGGAGGCGTGTCTGCATGCCTCCCGCCCTTTAGGTTTGGCTCTCTGACCTTGCTGCGGACCTTGGTTGGTCGCCATTAAGGGGCCTGGTAGGAATTTTTTCCACTTGACAAATTGGCTCCAGCCATTTGTTTTTTCGCCTACCTCGTAGCAAATTGTCACAACTTCCTTGGCATTGGCCGTTAGGCATTGATAAGGGTATTGTTATGTAGATGAGAGGGGGGGAAGAAGCGCCATCACCTCCCCCCCCCATAGCAAAGGGTAGTCCGGTAAAGAATTCCAGGGGGCGTGGCCCTGTCCGAAGCCTATGGAGGTGTGGGCCTAAGGCACGCCCCCGAGCGGTGGCCCCGGGGGAACTCCTAGTTGATGTGCATCAGCAGGACTCCCCCTACTGGTGGTTAACCCTTCCTGGACTTCAAGCAATCAGGCTGAAGCTGGATAGTCGGTAGGACCAATGCCTAAGACAATACCGCTCATTACCTGTAACCAATAAAGTTGTGGCCATTTTTCTCCCATTAACCTAAAATATTGGTGTCATGTGTTTTTATTTCCGATGGGGGGAAGCGGGAACTCGCCACGCAACAATAAAAACCCTTAGTAATGCAATGTAGATTGTGGTGGCCAACCTGTACCCCTCCAGTGTTGTTGGACTACAGCTGTCCTAGTGACCATAGGCCATGCTGATTGGGGCTGATGAGAGTAAGACTCTGCAGACAACTGGAGGCCAACATCTACTCTAGTCTAGCTACATATTCAGAGTTGAAAAGAATCTCCTAAAGGAAGGGACAATGGGTTTTTCCCCCAGCTAAATCCTACCCAGAATAGAGTAGACCGACCTATACACGTAATGAACCTAAGCTTGTCATATCCTAAGCTTGTCATATCCATTCACTTCATTTTTTTAAATATAATTTTTATTAGTTTTTTTAACATACCATTTCCAACAGTAATTAAACATACTTTTACATCTTATTCAAATTTTTGACTTCCATCAATCCTGTCTGAAAATTTTCCAGTCTAATCTCTCAGTATGCATTTCTTATCATCCCTATTACATTTCAAACTCATAACCAATATCTCTAACTTTTTATACTTTGTAACACTTCGTATATTTCTCCTTACAAAACTTATTGTAGTCCTACTAGCGTAATTTGTTGATTACAGTTGCTCTTCAAATAATTCATATACTTCTTCCAATCTTCTGTAAATCACTGGTCCCACAGGTTTCGAATCCTTCCTGTCATTTTGTCCAATTCTGCATAGTCCATTAATTTTGTCTGCCATTCTTCTTTCGTCGGAATTTCTTCTTGTTTCCATTTCTGGGCTAACAATACTCTTGCCGCAGTTGTTGCATATAAAAACAATTTAACATCTTGCCTATTAATGTCCTGTCCTATAATACCAAATAAAAATGCTTCTGGTTTTTTTAAGAATGTGTATTTCAACATCTTTTTCATCTCATTATATATCATTTCCCAGAACTTCTTTACTTTTTTACATTCCCACCACATATGATAAAACGTTCCTTCTTTTTCTTTACATTTCCAACATTTATTATTTGTCTTATACATTTTAGCTAATTTCACTGGTGTAATATACCATCTATACATCATTTTCATCATATTCTCTTTCAAAGCATTACAGGCTGTAAATTTTATCCTTTCCTAGTCATATCCATTCACTTCAATGAGTCTCCTCTGAGCAGGACTGGCGTTGAATCTATTTCAACATATGTCTTACAACGACAAAGTAAAGCAAGTGAATTCACTTGCCCCACATTTTGCCTGGGATGAGTCAACTGTTATCTCCAGAGATGCAGAAGCTGATTCGGATCACTGGAACACTAATTGTACTGGTGGGCCATACTGCTGTATTTTGAGCATGAAGATGAACTCGTCCACAAAAATGTTCCCTGGCGGCTGCCTCCTCTTCCTATGCCGTTCCCTGGCAAGATATACCACTCTGCTGATGAAACCAGACCACAGCTCCTTGTTCATTTGCTTAAATTGCTGTTCGTTGGAGAGCTCTCGTCGTCGTACCAGATCCTGCAGAGATTTACATGACCCTCTACACTTGTAGGTATGTCTTCTTGATAGCAAAGCCCTCGAAGCTGCTATGTATATTACAGCATTAAAAGCAATCCAATGTTAAACATAGTTCACTCCCCGACCACCCTGACACATAAAAGTTTTAAATTGCAGAGTTCTCTTACTGTGACTGCGCAGCTCCTCTATGCTCTTGTCATATCAGATTTTGAGAGCACACATATAATATTGCTTTCATATTTTTTTTAAAAAGGTATTAATTTATTTCTGTGTCTGCGTGAGCATGAGTCAGTGGATCTCTAGGGTTCCAAGCCTGGAGATACCAGAAAATGAACCTGCAAACTTCTGCATGCAAGGCAGGTGCTCTACCACTGAGCTGTTATGGTTGCCCCCCATTTTAGTTTTGTTTTTTTAAAAAAATATTTTTATTAAACAATTTCAACATAACAAATTATCAATCCAAATAATCAACTACATTATTTCCCCCCTTCTCCCCCATCCCTCCCTCTCCCCCCCTCCCAGGACTTCCCTCAGCTCCCCTCTCTGATTTCTTTGCAGATATTATTTTCTGCATGCTATAAAATTACACATATCCTTGCCTTATCTATCATGTGTTCAACTAATAAATTTGTGGATATAAAATATACTCGGAGTCGAGAGTGGATTTCATGCTCTTTGTTCAGCTCATAGTGGTGAGGAGGAATGGAAGTTCCCCCAGAATGCCTGTTTTATATACATTATTTACACAATGGGTCCCACGTGATTGGCTAATTCAGGGATTCTCCTGTAGGCCAATTAGGTTGCGGATTCACTTCCAGCTGGAGCTGGATTGGGTGGCTCCTGTGTACCAATCAGACTGCTGCATTCTGAATCCTATTGTTCTAGGGCCAATCAGACTGCTGCATTTGGGATCCTATTCAACTCAGTACATAACACCATGTTTATTCAAAACCTGCCAAGGGGTCCAGATCATTTTGTTGTCTTTTTAAGTAATTTGTTAAAAGTTCCCATTCTTCCTTGAAGTCACGATTGTCCTTATCACGCAGTTTGTATGTCAATTTGGCCAATTCCGCATAGCTCATCAATTTTTCTTGCCACTGTTCTTTCGTTGGGATTTCCTCATTCTTCCATCCTTGTGCTAACCAGACTCTTGCCGCTGTTGTAGCATACATAAGGTTGCCCCCATTTTTGCAGGTGATTTTTTTTCAAAAGCTATGATGACATGAAGGCAGGGATGCTGAGCAGTTTTATTTGTCTGTGGCACAGTGGCCATCACAAAACATGGGGATAGCGCAGGTACCGGCAATCACAAATCAGTAGCAAATCTAAACTCCTAGCAGGACAAGCAACAGGAAAGCAGGGACAAAACATAGCACTAATAATAACACTAATAACATGCAACCCTAATAATTATCAGTGCAAACCAGCATCAAAATACTATTGCAGATGGTCCTTGTTGCAGTCCATGGCAGACATCTTTGGAAAATCATGGCAAATTTCTTGAGCCGCTGCTGTAAAAGGAGCCACCTTGTTTGTAAATATTTTATTGTGGTTTGTTAACAGATCACAAATATCAGTCAGGGTCCAGCAAGCACTTGTTCTCAAATGGTCTTCCCAAAAAAATGAGCTCTAATGTACTACATTTTCCACCTCCACAAACACATGGACACTTGGCATAAGGAATCTCTTTATACTTTCCTTCCAGAGTGGCTGAAGGCATTATTTGGAAACCAAGGAAGGTAAAAAGGTGTGTGTGTGTGTGTGTGTGTGTGTGTGTGTGTGTGTGTGTGTGTAAAATTTAGAAAATATCTTAACTGCTTTATATTCAAAAGACTCTCAAAGCGATCTACAGAAAATCAAAATTAAATACAGTATAACAGAGTTTCAGAACATTTCACAAAGCAGAGGCCAAGTACCGTACGAAAGAATATCAAAACTACATACAATACAAAGATTGATTATCAAACAAACAAAAACTCAAACTAATATACAATATAAAAATAAAACACAGTACAAAGGGATCAACCTACAAAGCACAGGTCAAATACAATACAAAACAGGTCTAGCAACATACTAAACTGAACTGAAAGACAACAAAATTAATATTTTCAGAACTCTATACAGAATAAAAAATCAAATACAGAGCAAACATTGAAATTAAAAGCCAATCTTTTTAAAAATGTCGTTATACTATTGAATGAGTAACACTTCCAAAATCCTAACCAATCATTTTGTAAAACAAAGCACAGCTGACCAGATAACAACTCAGGTAGCCTTGGAATTGAAGTAGAAATAAGCCAGTGATGTATTCACTCTCCCTCATACCCAAAGGCAGGTTTGTGCTTCTAAGACTCGCGCTCTGAATAACAGTAAACAACTGTATTCTCTCAGTAGAAGCTTTTCTAAGAGTAACCTTTTTCTAATTTGGGGGTGGGGGAATAAAAGCTCAGCACCCTTAACAAACTTTTGATCCCAGGATTCTTTTGGGGAAGTCCTGACTATTTAAAGTTGTTGTGCTATGTTGCTGTTTAGTCGTTTAGTCGTGTCCGACTCTTCGTGACCCCTTGGTCCAGAGCACACCTGGCACTCCTGTCTTCCACTGCCTCCCACAATGTTGTGCAATAGCTTTCGATTTATCGTGCGGATGAGGCTATTTTCACTAATTTATGCATATTTGTGCCCATTTCCCCTCAATAGATGCATTTTTGTATGGGTTGTTTGGTTGGATAATGGCATGGCAAAATTCAGAGAATGTTGAAGGATAATTGTCTTTCATGAAGGCTCACTTTGCCCCATACAAACATGCCTGAATCTTGATATCTTCTTTGGAGGCCTGTCTAAGGTTCCCCCACCTAATAAAGTGAAGTGGACTGCACCTAAGGAGAAGGCCTTTTGAGTGTTGGCACCCTGTTTAGGCAGCAGGTAAAGAGAACCACTGCTCTTTTTATTAGAATCCACTGGTTGTGTTGGTTTTTTTGCACTGTTGTCCCCTTGCTCAGCTTCATGCTGGTTTTACCCTTTTAGCTGCAGGGATTTATGCTGATTTTAGCTGGGGAGGGTGGGCAAGTTGCTGGGGGTTTTGCTTTTGTGGTTTATTTCATGCTCGCTTTTATTGTGAGTTGTGCTCTATTGTTTATGTGAAATACCCAGAGAACCCACCTCACATCCACAGAATGCTCTTCCCCCAAAGAATGCTGGGAACCTTTGTTCATTAAAGGTGCTGGAAACTGGAGCTCTGTGAGGGCTTTCCCAACAGCTCTCAACACCCTTAACCAAGTGCAGTTCCCAAGGTTCTCTCGGGAGGGAACCAGGAATATTAAAGTGGTGTAAGAGGGCTTTAAAAGTGGTGCGGGGATGACCTTGGTTGGATGAGCAGCAACATCCCTCAGCCTGTGTGTAGGCCCCACATAATACGATCATAATTATTTATGTCAAAACATCCTTAGTGCGTGCTCCTTGCTTTTATTTTTAAAGATGCAAAATGCCAGATCTTTATCCTTGTTTTCTGATATTTGAAGAAAGATTCCCGAAGGAGAACTGAGAGGAATGAAATTTCTCTGAACTTGGAGGCATCTTGGGGATTTTAATGAAATAACTGGTACTTTATTGTCCCTCTCTGTGCTGACCTTTAATTTTTTTGTATGTATCTTTTAATGCTCTTTATTAAAACTAACCATGCCGTGCTCTGTTATTCCTTCCTGGTTGAGTGGTGGCGACTGCATGCATCAGGGCACAATGCCTCTAATCAAAATACTCTCTGGGAAATCAGTAGCCGGGTTCTGTAGCTGCCGTGTGCTTGTTGTGGGTGTTCATTTCCCTCTTTTAGTGGTTTCATCCAGGGTCATCTTACCCATAGGCACTAGGGGTGCAGGGCACCCGGGCGCCGAGCTCTTAGGGGTGCCAGGCTGAGAGTCCGGGCCCGAGAGTTGAGTCCGGGGAAGATCCCGCCCGTCAGTCGGAGCGCCATGGAGCGCCATGGCGGGCTCTTCGGAGCGCCATGGCAGGCTCTTCTGCTGCGGGTGGCTCTGCAGTGCAAGTTCGGGGGTGACTAAGCCAGCAAGACACCCTGGTTTCATCATTAAACGTCCTTCCAGCCATTGACAAGCCACACTTCCCATGTGTGCCTGAAGTTTGAAAACAAGCATCTATTTCATTAATATCCTTCTCTCCTCTCTCTTCAACAGGTTTGCCTGCATCTGAGCCGAGGTCAGCCCGTATGGGAGCATCAACGCCAACCGCTTAAGAATCAGTGGTAAGAGCTAGAGACATATCCCTGGTGCTTGTGGGGGAATAAAGACACATGGAAAATTCAACTTTTCCCCTTAACAGATGGAGATGGCATGCCTTCATAGCAGCGCTGATCTGCTAATTCTTTAAGGTCTGGGCCACCAATAGTCTTATTATTTATTCAATGTATATACCGCCACTCATCCAAAGATCACAGGTTGGTTTACAGTGTAAAAATATTGAAGTTCAGTTGCCCGTTTCCTTACTTAGAAAAGAGATCCAAATCTATCAGGATATACCTTGAGTTGGAGGCAAGAAGATAGATCAGGATCTGCTGCCAGGTTTCTGGATGAGTTGCAGTATTTCCATGCGGACCACGTGTCCTGCTGTGCAGAGAGCATTCTCTGTTTGAAGGGCTCTCTGGTTTGGAGATAAGGAACTCCAAGATGGGATTGCTGGAGGGGCCTTGAAGTTGTCTTAACTGCTGGTTAGCACCAGGTCAGCAGGTTGAGCAGCTCGCCTGGTCCCAGTCTTCCCCTCTAGGGTGAGGGGCCTTTTGTTTCTATTTAAATTATAGCAGTAGTTCTGCGCCTGCATATATACCTGTAAATTGGCATGTGCAACGTGGATGCTAATCAAAAACATATTCTGCACTGCCTTTTTGTTTTGGTGATGCATTCCCCTTTTCCCCATGTGTCCACCCCTAAGTGTGAAAGTGGTCACCTTAAGTAGATTTAAGGGGGGAAACAACCTCATTTCCAGTTGTTTAAGAGGCAACAACCCCCTCCCCTTCACACACAGACACACACCTCTGCTGGAATAAAGGGGGGGGGAATGGAGTGGATTGTTCACTCTCTTATGAGAATCATGACCCATGTTTAGGAGCAGCTAGTGTCATGGTTTGATTCTACAGAGCTGCCCTTCCGACTCTGGCATTACTCCCACTTACCAGGATGGTGTAAGAGTCAGGCAGTAGGGAAGCAGTGAGGTCAGGACCGTACAGGGGCACCAGCTGAGCCAATCCATTGCTTCCCCTGGTGCATCTGTGCAGCCCCAATGCCACTGCTGTTCTGCCCCATTTCCGCTGCTGATCTGCTGCACCATCGCTCCATGCTGGCCTCTCCTACCCAGGTTAAACCTTAGCAACTTGAAGAAAGGTGGTCGTGGGGGGACCCTTCTCTCTTAGTCGGCAGATATTAACACGGGATGGGCATTCCAAACAATGAAAACTTTTCAAGTGAAAACTGGCATGGTACCATTTTGGAAGGACTGTACCATTTTAAATTAGCCTTTCACCATGTTCCCTAGCAACACTTCCATTGAGATCAATGGAGGCTGTTTCAAAGATCTCACTCTGCAATCAACCAGCCCCCACCTGTCTGCCTTCCTACTTACCATCAGTCCTGGGGGGTTGTCAGCTTCCTTTTCCTTAGTCTCAGTGTTGCCTTTGCAGTATTCAGCAGGGAGGAAGATGGGGACAAAACTAGAATGAGTTGGTTCTGCCTCGCAATGGCTCTGGCTTCACCTACTGTTTGGTTTCCCTGCCTTCTGCCACGGCACCCTCAATGGGCACCAGCCACCACACATTGAGTCAACAGTCTCTTAAAAGGGCATTATTTCTTCAGTAACTTGACTGGGGGTTGTGGCACCCACATCATGTGCTCGTAGCAAGACTACATTATTTGTCCATCCCTTCACACTTCACTTCAGCATTTATGTGGCTTTTGAATTCACGCTTCAATATATTTTCTTGACACAAGAAAGGGCTTCAATGGGCATGTGATGAATGTCCATATTAAATTAATTCTCCCCTTTTAATTAAGTTCATCTAAATTTAATTTTGCAATTTTATTTCAGTAAACCAACCTGACTTCAACTGTTGCATGTGCTTTTTCTACCACTGTTCACTCATAATTGTACCTATGAAAGATTTATGACTTAGGGAGATAATTCTGAACCATTTTGAATGTGCTCGGCATATGCTTCATGGATGACTAGTAACTCAAGCAATTAGTATCTCAGAGGACTGTTCAATAAGAGTGACTGTACACCAACCTCAATATGCATTTCAGACCTAGAATCTGCACTTTGGGAAGCAGCTCGCCTCTTCCCCAGGTGCTTTGTATTCTGCTCAATTTGACTCAGGGTCAATTCCGCTTCAAGAAAAACAAACTCTAGTTCCCACCTTGTTCACTAATAAAATAGGTCTCTTTTTTCCCTTTGGACAGAAATGGATGAAATTTGCAGGCATGGTAGCCTCTCTATAGTAGATTAAGCTTATCATATTACAGGAAAATCCATCTAGGAGCTCTTCAGCTGGGTGTCTTTAACATTTTTAATTTTCTGGCAGAATTGGATAAAATTTTCAGGCATGGTTGTCCTTGCATTGAAGCAAATTTCAGAATGAAATTTTACAGAATGATAGCTGCATTTGTTCTTCCCCCAACAGCAATTATAGGTTGTTGTTTTTTAAGGGTGTATTCAAATAAAAATCACTCTACACTCCCCTTGTGTTTTGTGGGTATGGATATAGCAGGCCTGAGAAAGGGGTGCTTAGGTACAAAACTTACAGACAGATGGGTTCATAGGAGTCACTTAAGTTGATTGGAGGATGTGGGGGGAGGAGTAAAGAATATGCTTTCTCCCTGTGGCTTTTTATGAACACTGGAATGGATGCAGGTTCAGTAGGTGGAGCTGCACCCCAAGATCTGAGGATTGCATGGCTCTAGTCACCTGGTGCGGCTGATACCAGATGTAGGAGATGCAGAGGCACGTAGTTGACTCTGGCAGACATATGGAGACACCAAGATACAGTTTAAATTAAGGTCCTTTTAAAAATCCAGGACAAAATTAGGGTTGATAAGAAATCTGTCTGAACCCAGGAATCTTAGTAGTTAATCCTCCATACCAACTGCTAAATTGGTTTTTAAAGAACTCTTTTCTGGAACCAAACAATGTATCTTTCATGTACTGTATATACAGATAGATATCCCCCCCCCCCTTTCCTTTTCAAGTTCATTTTTGGCCTCTCAAGAAAGCTCTCGTTATTTAGCGACGGGTGAAAGTGTTGTTCTTTCCCAGACTCCTGAATGCCTCTGGATTAAATTAACTGCAGTGCGTAAGGCTGAGCGAGTCGACACTTAGAAAAGTTTCGCAAAGAAACTCAAGTGCCTCATTTAATCTCCTATAGAGGGAGGGGGAGGGAAGGGAAGTAGCAGTCTTTGGCATGATGAAACACATCTGAGCTTTAATGTGGGAGTCTGGATGAGGCCCAGAGAAGGAAGCACTTGAAAATTGCAAAATGGCACAGTTATGTTGTTGTTTGGTTTTAAGATAGTAACCACGTGAGGGGAATTTATTATTATTATTAGAAAGAATGAATGAAAAGAAAAGAAAAGAAAGATGCTAACTAGGGAAGGGGTATGTTAAACTTCCAGCATCTTAAGAATGTGTAATGACTGGCTGCCAGTACAGCTGATTCCTGCTGGGTAATGGGGGGTGCCTACCATGTAAATATAAAGGGGGTTATTTAGGAGACCCAGTGAGCTGTGAATTATTGCCTCGGTTGTCACAAAAAGAGGGGAAAATGAGTTGCGAAAAGGAAAGGACGTGTGCTGGGTTCTGAAAAGCTTCACGAGATTTTTTGGGTGATGGGGGTGGTGGGAACTCATATGTACTTTTCCGTAAAAAGAAATATTTGTTTTGTCAGATTGCAGAGCTGCCAGCCCACTGCGATTGCTTTGTAAAATCCATTACGGAAACAAAAGGAATCTATTTTTATGCCACATGCAATGCAGAAATGAGAAGAAAATAGGCTTCCAAGCCCTACTTTCTTATCTTAACTTTTCTAATATTTGCCCACTTGCAAAAGTTAACAACTGGAGCTCCAGTCCCAAGCCAAATCAGTAGTGGGTTATTCTGTCATTAATGGAGGTTGGAGGAGGATGGATCCTGGATTCTTTTAGAATATGGTGGGTTTGGTCTGCTGCTTCAGTGCTGGGTTTTGTTGTTTGAAATTAATGAGTGGTTTTAGAACTTTCTGGAAGTTAACAGTTGGTTAGAAACTAGAATTTAGGTACACTTGTGATGAGTTTAGTTGACCAGCCTTCCCAATAAGAGATGGTTCTTCTTAACTGTAGCCATGCCAAGGTTGGAGAACATCAGGTCCCAGGGGTCAAATGTGGCCCTCTAAGCCTTTCCATCTGGCCCCCAGGCAGGAGCAAAACTAGGCTTTCTTTCACCCGGGTCAAAGACTCTGTTCAGCATGCACACCAACACACGTTTGCATACACATGGAGACTGACGGAATGGGGAAGGCCATTGGGCTCAATCCTGCTCTCCCACTCATTCCTTGGAAGTTGAATGACTAAAGAAGGCTATTGTGTGCCTTTGAAATGCGAAACCTTGTCCTATCCGATCGGTAAAACCTATGTTGGAGCTAGTACTTGCTGATATGGTACATTCCTGCTCTTGAGGGTCAAGGCGTAGGCAGCTTTCAGACAACACTTCATTCTGTTTTCCTGATGTTTCCTTGCCTGACAATTTCCACATTTTGTGTCATCTTTCACACAATGTAAATGCTGCTACTGGAAACCTAGCAGAATGTAAAGGACATTTACTGCTCATTTCCGTATTGTTTGCTTTCATTAAAAAAAATAAAATCAATTTGCAAACACGTTAAACCTGGAAAATCATAAAGGTTTTGCATTGTAATTTCATACGACGACAAAATCGGGGGTTGTATTCCGGCATGCAGTTTCCTCCCACCATTGGAACTTTAGCGTAACATGGTGGTATATTGATCAAAGAGCCACAGTCAACACAGTACAACACATAAATAAAGTGAAAAGGGAACATTGAGATCTGGGAAAGAAGCATTGGGGTTATAAATAGGAAAACTAACGCTACAGTCCCCATGTCTGAATGCATGCCTAGTCTCCTCCACCTGTGGCAGAATGAGGTGGTCAGAATCCTGAGGCTGTCATACTCGTCCTGTCGTTTTGTCCCCATTTTGAACATTTTACAATGTAAACATTTTTGTTCGTTTGTTTTTTAAAGGCATATTGGGCTCATTCCTTGTTGGGCTACTTTTATCTTTTTGGGAGAGTTTTTTTCACAGAGAGAGACGTTCAAAGTGTATCCCATAGCCCCAGCTGTATTTGAAGCGGCAAAGCCATTCCATCACCAGATTTCCTGTATCTGTAAACCAGACACAAAATAAGTAGGCTGCCCCCAAAATCTTGATTTATATAATTAGTTCATTACGTGTCTTCCAGTGCAGTCAGTGTTGAAAGGAAGATGGAGAAAAACCCAGTCTACTAGTTAATCCTCCACCTCCTGGGAAATGAATTTGCCGAGCGTGACTTGAAAGGCAGAAATAATAGATTTGCTTAACACTTCTGAAGTCTTTTTGAGGGTGGGCAGCCAATTCAAACACCATGTTAGCTAGCCCCTATAGGGCCACTTGGGTGAACCCCATAGTCAACATAGTCAACATTTCTCTGCAGCAGTGCATCACAGGAAATCCACCATTTCTTGGCCCCATTCATAGATCACAAACAGTGAGACTTGTGAATGGAGCGGTCGGTCTGCGGCCCTCTAACAGTTGTTTCTTGACTACTTAGAGATGGAGGAGGAATTTGATTCAGTTTGCAATTAAAGGCAAACCTACCTAATTCACAGGGACGCGGGTGGCGCTGTGGGTTAAATCACAGAGCCTAGGACTTGCTGATCAGAAGGTTGGCGGTTCGAATCCCTGCGATGGGGTGAGCTACCATTGCTCGGTCCCTGTTCCTGTCAATCTAACAGTTTGAAAGCATGTCAAAGTGCAAGTAGATAAATAGGTACCACTCCAGCGGGAAGGTAAACGGTGTTTCCGTGCACTGCGCTCATTCGCCAGAAGCGGCTTAGTCATGCTGGCTGTAGGCCGGCTCCTTCGGCCAATAAAGCGAGATGAGCACCGCAGCCCCAGAGTCGGCCACGATTGGACCTAATGGTCAGGGGTCCCTTTACCTTTACCTAATTCACACTTTCCAAAACAACTGGAAAACTGAAACAGTCATCCTCATTTCCCCAAATTTTGCAATGCAGTTCTCTAGTCAAAATGCAACGTACAAAAAAATGCATCATACTAGCAAATATTGCTTTGCAAAAAAATGTGCATTTCAAGCAAAATGCATATTAGACCTGAATTTAGGATGGGGAAAATAGAGACTGGACTTGACAGATTCTCCTGTCCTTGGTCCCATCATCCTTGGCCATGCAAACTGGGGTGAATGAGAGTTGGAGCCCAACAACATCTAGTGGGCTCCAGATTCTCCTCTGCTGCCTTTAAAGCTGCCCAGGAAACCTCAGAAACAGTTTGGAAATTGGTGGTTTACACAGTGTCATCAAGCTAAAAACTATTTCTTGTTTTTCAGTGTTTATTGCCTGTTCCCCTGCTAAAAATCCAGCATCACCAATAAAGAATACAAATATATATCTCAGCTCCTTTTTAAAAAATGCCTAATGATCTTCCAAATTTATCTATGAGGATGCATTTGTGGATAAACAAATCTTTCCTTTCACAACCCTTTAGATTTCCCATAATGCAGTCATCTGCCCAGACCTCCCTCTAATGAGCTGAAATCCGCAATAGCGCCTTTTGTTTATAATAAATATTGCCTACTAATGTTACCAGCGCTATTGTACGATGTCTCAATAGAGGATTATTGCTTTGTGTAATACGTTAGCTTTATGTCTTTTCTTCTTGAGAGTGGAGCTGATACCAAGTGTTTAATCTGCAAATGATGCAATGAATAATGTACCCCAAATATAACATCAGCCTGTTGTCATTAAGGCTCCCAGTGAAGTCCTGGGGCATAAAATGTAGATTCGGCTGACTGATCAGTGCAGTCTTCGACACTGAGGCTTAAGGCTGAACTCTGACTTGTAAGGAAGTATAAAGCAATATTTACAAAATAATATCAATGATAAATCACTATTGGTTATTCATATTTATAACCCTTTCAAGGTGGCATGCACAGTTGTTCCTCTGCCCTTCGGCTGCCATATCTTCACAACAACCCTGTGAAATTGGGTCCTCCCTTAAAGACGGCATGTATTGCGGTGAGACCTGGACAACTGACATCCTGTGTTGTGGGTGGGTTCAATTGGTAAGCCGCAATACCCGATTGGTAGGTCCCTCAAAACTGGGTACAATCTGGCCAATGGGACGCAGCCCAAATGGTTTGAGGGACCTATTTATGCCCATGCACGTGACCCAGAGCTTCCTCTTTCGGCTTGTGCATTCGGAACACCCGCCCACCTCTCCCTATATTTAGGCCTGTGCGCTTGACCTTGCTATGCTGTCATGTGTCGTCTGTCGTTGGGACAGGGGCACAGCAGGAATTTTCCCCACTTGGCTGATTGGCTGTTGCCAATTGGGTTTCGCCTGCCGCGTAGCAAATCGTCACAAATTGTAAGGTTGCGGATAGGCTCTGGTTCAGGTGATAGGGATGGGAGAACACTCTCGCCATCCCTATGTGAAGAGTATTCCGTTAAAGGAATCCAGGGACTCGATGGTTTGGTCAACCCCTGAGAGGGGGTTGTGCCCGTGCCTGAGTCCAGGGGGACATTTGGGTGGCAGAGATAGCCTGTTCCCGGCTTTCCGCTTATCCAGGTGTTCACCCTTGGCTGACCTATGCTGGAACCTGGGTCAGCGCTAGCTGCATGGCAGGGAGCTAGTCGAACCCGAGCCTATGCAACCAGTCACTTTCTGTAATCAATAAAGTTGTGGCCTAAATTCTGCCAAAAACCAGAACCAAAATTTGAGTCTTGTGTGAATTTATTTAGGGGGGAGGTTTCTGGGTTTGAACACGCAAATAGGCTAGCTAGGGCCACATTGTGAGCATCATGTCTGAGTGCAGACTTGAACCTGGGTCTCCCCTGTCCAGTGTTTTTAATTTATACCCTCCCTCTATCCTCCATAGAGCTCAAAGCAGCTCCATGGGATATTGCTATCAGAGGCACCACCAGGTTTGAGAGGGATCTGGACAAAGTGTCTCCCCACCCAGATTGACTCCACTCACCCCCTACCCACCAGTCCCCGTCAATGTCCAGTGCCTTCATAAGTCATCACAGCATTTATTTTATTTTATTTTTAAAAAATCCTGTTTTATATATGTCTCAATTTTCTCCTACCGCCAGCCATTTTAGAGATTCATTCTTAGGAAAAGAGGCAGTGTATAGATATAAATATTTTAAGTAAATATAGTACAATAATAATTGAACCAGGTTTCATAGGTATGACTTCATGCGCTTATGTGCTTTGCCATTAAAGCTTAGAAGTTTGGCCCAACTAGAATCAATATCCAGTGCTATTTAAACACTCTAAAAATGATTATGCCATTACCTCTTCCACCCAGTTAATACAAATTATACAGTGATATTAAATTTACTGCAAACAGATCCTTAGCACTTGGATACTTCCAAAGAGAATTATTTTGCAGTTTATAAAACCAGATCTGGTTTTGGAAGGAAAGAACAGAAATATGTTATTAAATTCCATTTTGTGGTACAATATAATCAGCAAAGCAATTGATATGCTAGCTCGTGGCAAGAATTTAAGGAAGAAAAATAATCAGAACACAGCTTAATTGGGGGAAAGCTTGCTCTCCCCTTAAATGAATACTTCAACTTTTTGTTAATGCAGTTTTACAGAGCCAGGGAGTGAATGGAAATTGTCGAACAGCTGCGTAAGAAGCAAGTTACGCTACGACAACACACAAAAATGGAAATTGTTGACATGGCAAGCAGGATTCTGCTCGGAAGAATTGTTTGAATTCGTATTTGTTAGATAATAGCAAAGCTTATTTTTTACATACTGTAAAAGCTGGGGTTCTGCAGAAACATTATGTGAAACATTTATGGGGAATCCTTGGGCCCTTCTGTGCTACACATTTAAAGCAGTATGATCGACAAGAGATCAGTGTGTGACTGGGAGCAACTTCTCCTGGGGAAGCGCAACAGGTAACAACAGGTATGGGTTTCCCTGTCCATTCCTCTCTGCGTGTTCCAGTTGCTGTTCAGATGGACTCTGCTTTCTCCATGGGCATTTTAAAGCAAGCAGAACAGGCTAGTCTCAACATCTGTACGAATTGCCCTCTTCCAGGAGGAAGAATGTAGGGTACACAGGCTGTTCGCTCTCTGAAAACACTGAATATGGGGCCAACTTTGACAGGTGGATAAGGATACCCACCTGCCAACCACCTAGCGCCATTGTGACATAAGGCGGAAACTTCAAAGTGGTTCAATCTCTGTTAAGTTGTGGGTGAACATATCAGACGACACAGCGATTCTTCAAACAGCTCTTGTTTATTCACAGGGCAGAACAGAACTGAACTGAAGGGTTCAGCCAGCCTGCTTAAATAGAGCTCCACTAGAATACAACAGTAACCATTTTATGTAACTATCCAATCACTGAACATCACTTTCAATCCCTTATTTGCATATGTGGACCTGAGTGAAAACTATCTACAGTATCCCCCTGCTGGCCCAGGGTGAGAACTTCAGTACATAACAATCTCCACGCTGTAACCAATGGGGAGCTCCCTAGCACAGCCAATCAGAGCTGTCAGCAAGCGTTTGCTTGCTGAGGAGTAATTGGAAGTGCACTTTAGGCCCCTGTTACTTTGCAGCCATGTTCTTGCCTGACCTACAGCTGATGATGCAGATGGGTGTGGTGTCAGGGAAATTGCCTCAGGTCCAAACAGGACCCCACTGCTGGACCTAATTAGGTCCATGGGCCAGAGGTTCCTCATAGAGTCCTATGAAGAGAAGAAGAAGAGTTTGGATTTGATATCCCGCTTTATCCCTACCCGAAGGAGTCTCAAAGCAGCCAACATTCTCATTTCCCTTCCTCCCCCACAACAAACACTCTGTGAGGTGAGTGGGGCTGAGAGACTTCAGAGAAGTGTGACTGGTCCAAGGTCACCCAGCAGCTGCATGTGGAGGAGCGGGGACGCGAACCCAGTTCCCCAGATTACAAATCTACCACTCTTAACCACTACACCACACTGGCTCTGTGAGAGTTGGTCATCTAGTCCAGTGTTTCCCAACCGGTGTTCCGCGGCACACTTCTGTGCCGTGAGACATCGGCTGGTGTGCCGTGGGAGGGAGGCGGGCGAGTCGGGCGGCGAGAGGCGGCGGCGGCGAGGATCCGCGTCGAGCCGGGGGCGGCTCCGCGGTGGTGGTGCCGAGCGGCGGGGCAGCGCGCGCAAAAGGGAGGAGCGCGAGACAGCGGAGGAGGAGGAGGCCGGCATGTCCGGGCAGCAGCAGCAGCAACTCCCGGCGACGGCTCCTCAAGCCCCGCCGCCGCCCCCTCCTCCGCCCGCTATCGCCGCCACCACCACAGCAGCCGCCGCCGCCGCCTCAGCTGCCGCCGTCCCTCAGTCCCTCACTCTGCTGCCTCCTCCCACCCCGGCAAGGGGGAGGGGAAAAAACTTCCACTCTTGTGCGTCCCTCCCGGCGTGACGCTGCGCGCTGACGTCACGGGGCGGGGCTTTAATGGTGGTGTGCCGCGAGATTTTTTTTCGGGTAAACAGGTGTGCCGTTGCCCAAAAACGTTTGGGAAACACTGATCTAGTCAAGTCCCTGAAATGCAGGAATCTTTTGCACAACGCAGAGCTAAAACCCAACACCCTGAGATTAAGAGTCTCGTGCTCTTACCGACTGAGCACATCCATAGCACAAAGTAAATCCCATTGAGTTTAACAGGGTTCACTCCCAGGTGAGTGGGTATAGGATTGCCGCCGGAATCCCTGAATGATTGACGCTTAGATTTCCTTCAAGTGGGAGAAAGGTTTTTGCTATTAGAAACTCAGCATGCAGTCAAGCAATTGAGCCAGGCAAACTGTATGGATTATTTACGCTGATAAAACTGGAGCAGGGAAAAAAGCAATGAATTCACTAAACACATAAACAGAGCAAACTTGGGCGTATTTATTTTTCCATAGAAATTATTTTTGTTGAGGAGGGAGTCTTGGGGAGGGGGAGAGTTTCCCGATAGTGGGATCAGATTGATGGGTGCCGCATGTGTACATGATTTTCCCATGACTTAAAGAGGAGGGCTAAATTAATATTTGCAGAGATAATATTGAGTTGCATTAGCCGTACCTCTGGCCTATCTCGAAAAGCCCATTAAACCTATATGATCCCATTTTAACTCCGCTGATGGCAGTTGAAGTCTGAACTTGTCTTTTGCACAGCAGAACAGAACTGTGTTGGTGTGCGCCAAAGAGATCATTATCCCCTTTCAGACAACCAATGTACCGTGAGTGATCTGGGGAGGGGAGATAGATTGCAGCTGTTGGCCGTGTCCCATAATTCTGCACATTCAGTAGACTGTGAGTAGGCCCTGGGCAAGTGCAAACTGTTTTGCAACCCGAAATTTTAAAGAGAGCAGGATCTGCAATTATGTAGACAACCCACGCATGCCATTTTCTATGCATGAAGGGCCGGTTCACGTATTCCTCTGAATGTTCATAGATCAGAGAGGGAGCCTACTGGTGCACAACCTTGTCTCTCCTCCTTTAAGCACATTCACTTAAATGCCTAAGATGAGCTCTTCGGGATTTGAGCATATTACACCGATCCTGGTCCGACCGCACTGGGTACTAATTAGTTTCCGGGCCCAATTCAAAGTGCTGGTTTTGACTTATAAAGCCTTAAACGGCTCAGGACCGCAATACCTCAAGGACCACCTCTTTCCATATGAACCTACCCGGACCCTGCGATCACCTTCTGAGGCCCATCTTCATGGGCCTCCTTCTCAAGAGGTCTGGAGGGTGGCAATACGAGAACAGGGCCTTCTCTGCAGCGGCTCCCCCTCTGTGAAATGCTCTCCCTGGGGAAGTTTGCCTGACGCTTTCATTACACACTTTAGGCACCAGGCAAAAACGTTCGGGAAGCTTTTAATGTTTGATGTATTATAATATTTTAATTTTCTTTTGGAAGCCGCCCAGAGTGGCCAGGGAAGCCCAGCCAGATGGGCGGGGTATAAATAAATTATTATTATTATTATTATTATTATTATTATTATTATTATTATTATTCCTTTTTAACCAGGCCTTTGGTTGACCTGATTGACATCCTATACCCTTTTAAAGGGTGGCTCTTTTGGGGGGGGGTATTGGGTTATTGTTTTTATTTTTATTTTATATATTGTGATCTTTTCTGTGAACTGCCCTGAGGCCTCCAGGTATAGGGCGGTATAATACAGTGATACCTCGGGTTAAGTACTTAATTCGTTCCGGAGGTCTGTTCTTAACCTGAAACTGTTCTTAACCTGAAACTGTTCTTAACCTGAAGCACCACTTTAGCTAATGGGGCCTCCTGCCGCTGCTGCGCCGCCGGAGCACGATTTCTGTTCTCATCCTGAGGTAAAGTTCTTAACCCAAAGTACTATTTCTCGGTTAGCGGAGTCTGTAACCTGAAGCGTCTGTAACCCGAGTTACCACTGTAGTAATAATAATAATAATAATAATAATAATAATAATAATAATAATAATAATAGAAAGGATGGGTGCATTTTTGTTTTGGGAAGGGAAAACTACATATGCTTGTCTTCAAGTGCAACCTGACCTGATTTTGTCCCTCACCCCTACACTCCACAGACAACTGCCTGGATTGCTGATACCTTTGAGCTCATTGTCCTCGTTCCAAATGAAAAAAATTTGTTCTTTCCCTCTTCGTATATTCTGCCCCCCATCCCATATGCATGTCAAACTTTCAGAAACACTTTGGTGTCCACACATTTAATCCTAACTTTAAAAATGATAGCCTTACCTTGCTTTAAAATATCATTCATATCTCGAAACGAAAATCTTTTAATAGTAGGAGGACTAAAGTAGTGGGGTGGGGGGGCGGGTTTGAAGAAAAAGGCTTTTTTCAAGATGACCAGAGAGAAATGAGGAAGAGTGGTATAATTAGGCTGTGGTCATGTTCTGGGGAAAATTGGGCTTCCTTGGGTAATATAAATCTCTTTTTTATTATTAATTCATTGTGTATGATTAGAATCAGGTCACGCAAAAGGGCACAGTGTCCTGATCTCTGTCTAAAATGAAGTTCTGGGCTGCACAGAAGAATAAAATAACGTATTTGACTGGGCTGGAGATAACAGAAAGTGCAATACTGCTAATTAGCAGACATGGCAAAGTTGCTTTCTGCCATTTTTAAAGAGTGGGTTCCAAATTTAGCATTCTGCTTTAAGATTTTGAAAATGCCAGATCATTCTATGGTAATTCTAAGTGAAAGTACCAAGAATTCTAATCCATTAACAAAAAATATGTTGGGAGCCAACCAGAACTTCGTTGGCTGGGTTTTTAAACCTGAAAATAGGAAGTAGGGGAAATTGTATGTCACTTTCAATTACACTTTCCTTTGCTTCCTATTCTAAGGTTAAAAAACCCAGCCAACTGTGCACCTCCCTGTCAGTCCAATTCAGTGCCATTGCCTCCCCAACCTGATACATCTGCAGCACTCTCCTTTCCCCCCCTTTTTAAATATGGGTTTGTTGTTGTTTAGTCATTTAGTCGTGTCCGACTCTTCGTGGCCCCATGGACCAGAGCACACCAGGCACTCCTGTCTTCCACTGCCTCCCGCAGTTTGGTCAAACTCATGCTGGTAGCTTCGAGAACACTGTCCAACCATCTCGTTCTCTGTCGTCCCCTTCTCCTTGTGCCCTCCATCTTTCCCAACATCAGGGTCTTTTCCAGGGAGTCTTCTCTTCTCATGAGGTGGCCAAAGTATTGGAGCCTCAGCTTCAGGATCTATCCTTCCAGTGAGCACTCAGGGCTGATTTTCCCTGAATCAGTCATGTGGCTTATTCCACCCAATTAAGGATCACAAAGTGAATGTAATGATATCATGACTTCATGTAGACAGACAGGGTTGCATCATATCAGGAAGAGAAACTGAAATTGAGAATTATTTAAATAGATAAGTGTTGTGGTTGTTTGAAGAGCTCCCAAAATATCATTCAAAAAATGGGTTGGGTTTTTTTGGCACTGCTGGGGAAAAAATAAAGTATTATGTAGGGATGCATGGATCAGTCCATTTCCAGACTGTCAATTTGACGTGAATCATAAGTCAGTTCTGTTTTTGAATTAATGGCCCCATCGCATGCCATTTTAAACAGTCATGACTTCCCTCAAAGAATCCTGGGAACTGTGGTTTGTTAAAGGTGGCTGGAGCTGTTGGGAGACCCCTTACAGCAGGCACCCCCAAACTTGGCCCTCCAGATGTTTTGGGACTACAACTCCCATCATCCCTGACCACTGGTCCTGTTAGCTAGGATGATGGGAGTTGTAGTCTCAAAACATCTGGAGGGCTGAGTTTGGGGATGCCTGCCTTACAACCTTCACAGAACTGCAGTTGTTCTGTAAGAAGAGAGATGGACTGCCAAACCACTTTCTGAACAGTATAACTTTGTGAGGAGAATATAGCGTCCTAACATTTCTCCCACCACCCTTAACAAACTATGGTTCTCATGGTTCTTTTAGAGAAGCCACACCTGTCCAAGTGGTATCAAAGAGCTTTCAATTTATGGTGCAGTTCTTTACACATTCTGTTAGAATTTTGGGGCTGAAATTTATACCACAGTATCCAGAACAGTAGGGATGCGGGCAGTGCTGTGGTCTAAACCACGGAGCCTAGGGCTTGCTGATCAGAAGGTCAGCGATTCGAATCCCTGCAACGGGGTGAGCTCCCGTTGCTCGGTCCCTGCTCCTGCCCACCTAGCAGTTCGAAAGCACGTCAAAATGTAAGTAGATAAATAGGTACCACTCTGGCAGGAAGGTAAACGGTGTTTCCATGCGCTGCTCTGGTTTGCCAGAAGCGGCTTGGTCATGCTGGCCACATGACCCGGAAGCTGTACACCGGCTCCCTCGGCCAATAAAGTGAGATGAGCGCCGCAACCCCAGAGTCGGCCACGACTGGACCTAACGGTCAGGGGCCCCTTTACCTATCCAGAACAATATGAAACCCAAAGGATTGTTGCATTCCAATCCATGCATTAGTCCAGGTGATGATAATTTGGATGGTTTTCCTTACAAAATGAAGGCCACATTTTCCATCCCTAGGGGTGTCTAATTTCTAGAGATATCATTCCCAAAGTGTATGAAATCACCAGCGTCTGTGTCATTGACTTGAATGGAGTCTGCATAGCGCCAAGGGGATTATAACTATAACCTTAATAGTAGGGATGGGGAGGGGAAGAAATTTGATTCAGATCTCATTTAAAGGTGAACCCACTTAATATGAGCTTCCTGGAACAGGATTGGAACCAAACGCAGACATCCTTAGAAAACTGTAGTTCTCACAATCGTGCAGTACAGTTCTCTAGCCAAGTAATATGTCACAAAAAAATGCTCGTGCTGGAGTAAAGTGTGGATAAAAATGCATCTGTTGGGGAAAACAACATGTAAAGGGGTGTTTTATTAGGGGAAATCTCTCTGCAAAAATGTGTATATTAGGCAAGATCACAAAGCAAATACGTATACAAGGCGAAATTTGCACTAAAACACTGGTGGATGTTCAAGAGGATTTTAAAAATGGCATGAAGGTAAAGGTAAGGGGACCCCTGACCATTAGGTCCAGTCGTGGCCGACTCTGGGGTTGTGGCACTCATATCGCTTTACAGGCCGAGGGAGCCGGCGTACAGCTTCCGGGTCATGTGGCCAGCATGACTAAGCCTCTTCTGGCGAACCAAAGCAGCACATGGAAATGCCGTTTACCTTCCCGCCAGAGTGGTACCTATTTGTCTACTTGCACTTTGAGGTGTTTTCAAACTGCTAGGTTGGCAGGAGCAGGGACCGAGCAACGGGAGCTCACCCCATCACGGGGATTCAAACTGCCAACCTTCTGATTGGCAAGCCCTAGGCTCTGTGGTTTAACCCACAGCGCCACCCCCATCCCAAAAATGGCATACTGGTGTGGAAATGTGGAGAACTGGATAAATTGAGAGGCATCTGAAATCAACAGATTTACCTCCTATCTCTAAGTGATGGGAGCTTAATTCTTTAGTGGCATGAAATCATCACGGCACAAAGATGAATGTGAAATATTACCGTGGGCAAGAGAGGCAGCTTCTCAACAGTGCTCAGTTATCCTCCACCCCAGTTGTGTTTGATTCTTGCCTGAAGTGAACATGCCAAGTGTTGCTATTAAGTAATTTGTGCCCCCAGGGGTAACCCTCCCCATCAACACACACGGAGGGCTTGGGTTTTAAGCAAAGTTAATCGCCAAACTTGGAAAACAGAAACACCTGCAGTTCTACTTGACTTAAACCCACCGCTGAGCAGACTTCAACCTTTTCTGTAATGATTGCCCTGCTTCTAAGTTATTATAGTTAAGGCGCAAAATCTGCCTCACAATGCTATCTCTATTCATATATAAGCCTTGTAGTACAGATTGGAGCGGGGCGGGGGGAGCAGATAATTAAGATGGTGAGAGCTATACATTTTGCCAGCAGCTGCATTAAAATGGAGCCGTTTGAAGTTGGCTTTCAGCAATTACATCAGAGTACTTGTTTGAGAACTTTTAAGAAATAAAGCAGAATTCTCTAAGCCACCATTGTAGTCCCCACCCCACCCCCAGTAAGTATTATTTATCATGTCTAATGACAGATTGATTTAAATTAGCTCTGGCTGGGAAAGCAGACTTCCTTTGACAAGGGATAATTCAAGATGCATGGGGAAAATGGTGCCACTTATTCATTTTCCCCCTTTGTTCCACAAAATACCATGATTAAGATAAAGTGGGTGAGATATATATTATGGCGGCATTTAGAAGCTTAAACACAAACCTGATCTCTGTGTGCGCGAAATGGAATCGCGGCTTCCTTCAAAGTGCAGCTGGGATCTCAGGGGTCGGATGCTTTTGCATAGGTCTTGGGGATGGCTGAGTCCTGCCACAAGGCTTCCAGGTAAACAGGAGCCTCTGAAGACAAGGTACATACCCCCCATACCATCTCTGTGGGTCAGCAGGTGGCACTGTGGTCTAAACCACTGAGCCTCTTGGGCTTGCTGATCGGAAGGTCGGCAGTTCTAATCCCCGTGACGGGGTGAGCTCCCATTGTTCGGTCCCAGCTCCTGCCAACCTAGCAGTTGGAAAGCATACCAGTGCAAGTAAATAAATAGGTATTGCTGTGGAGGGTAGGTAAATGGCTGGGGAAGCTCAGCCAGATGGGCAGGGTATAATTAATAAATTGTTGTTGTTGTTGTTGTTGTTGCAGTTATTTCCCTGCTCAAAGAATTCTGGGTACTGCAGCTTGTTTAAGAGTTGCTGGGATTTGTAACTCTGTGAACTCTGAACTCCCATGCTCAGGATTTTTTTAAGGAAAAGAATGTGCTTCTGTTGTACTTTAAAGGTATAGTGTCTACCCAGCCTTAGTGTTTCTCATTTTCCCAGTCTGGGTCCATTAAATGCAATGGGTCTACTTTGAGTAGAAGTTACTTGGCTATAGCCTTTCCCTCTTCAGCACTTTTTCAGAAAGACCTCTGCTTCCCCCATCTCCCAATATATGGAAGAAAGCTTTGCACGGGGCAGGTGACATTAATTGCAATATGAGCCGAGGAACACTCATCCATCATGACTACTTTACTTAAAGCCAAGTAAATGGGCCTATTTTCTTCTGTCAGATGTTGAAGGGAACGAGATGTCCCACAGAGCTGGAATGCTGAAAGTTACACGACAACTGAGGATAATTTGGGAAAGTGGCAAAATTACCTGGCAACTATATCTGAGATAATGTGATTCCTGATCCATTTCAAAGCACTTTGGATACACCCCAGGAAAGTAGGTGGGGGTGGAGAGGCTCCACACAGATGTTTGATACACTAGACAACCACCAGCGCTGCTTCCTGTGTTGCAACTAAAGCACACCTGTGCTGAAGAAAGCAATTGCATTAGGAGGGAGGGAGGGAGGGAGAGAGATTGGGATCCAGGAATAGCATCCTTCGTGCAGCAGGCTGAAAGCTCCCCAAAGGCCAGCTCTCATTTACTTTAGTGGAACTGAGTTTGTTTCTGTGTTCTTCAAGAAGGTGCTTCTTGAACTTAACTCATAAACAAGACCATCTCATTTGAAAAATGTACTTTATATTGTTTCCACTTGACGTAAATGTTTACTTTTACAAGGCAGTCCCATACGTGTCTGCGTAGAAGGAAATCTCATTGAATTCAATTGAGCATTTTCTCAGGCAAATGGGAATAATAATAATAATAATAATAATAATAATAATAATAATAATAATAATAATAATAATGGCTTCCCAATGGAGCCCATAGTGGCAAACAACCCAAATAATAGATTTTTTTAAAAAACAACAACAACACGAAACTATTCTGCAAACAACAGACTTACCAGCTGCAAAAAAAGGAGAGTCTTACAAATTTCACACAGAAGCACATTATTGTTTATTTCAACTCGCGTGTGGAGATAACTCAGAGGCCACGAAAGAAGGAAGGATAACAACAGGAAGATTTAAAGACGGAACTATTGGAAACTCAAGGCAGTAGAAACATAAGATGATTAGAACCCCACTAAACTTGAGGTATGGGAAGCCCCAACAAAAATTTATAATTTGGCAGAATATTTGGACTATATGATATGTATTTGTATAATTTGGAATACTTAATGTGATTTGATTGGATTGTTATAATGGAAATTTAATAAAAAATATTTATAAAAAAACAAAAATGAAACTTTTAAACAAACCACATAATATCCTCACATCCATTAATTTCAAAGTTCACTGCCGTCAAGCTGCCAAATGCTTGGATGAATGGGAATGCTTTAAAATTTCACCTGAACATTGATAATGAAGGGAACAGATGCAGCACAGTAGACAGGGTGTTCCGTAAGTGGAGGACCATTATGAAGAAGACCCTGCTATGGGTCAGCATCAGCCAGGCGACACGCAGTGGCAGCAGCAGCAGGGTTCCCCCTGGCAATTGTAAGCCCCAGGATGCTTGAGACTTGGAAATGTGATTTTTAGGGCTTTCTGTGCTAGCCGGTGGGACGCGGGTAGTGCTGTGGGTTAAACCGCAGAGCCTAGGACTTGCCGATCAGAAGGTCGGTGGTTCGAATCCCCGCAACGGGGTGAGCTCCCGTTGCTCGGTCCCTGCTCCTGCCAACCTAGCAGTTTGAAAACACAAAGTGCAAGTAGATAAATAGGTACCACTTTGGCGGGAAAGTAAACGGTGTTTCCGTGTGCTGCTCTGCTTCGCCAGAAGCGGCTTAGTCATGCTGGCCACATAACCCAGAAGCTGTACGCTGGCTCCTTTGGCCAATAAAGCGAGATGAGCGCTGCAACCCCAGAGTCGGTCACGACTGGACCTAATGGTCAAGGGTCCTTTACCTTTTTATGCTAGCCAGTGCAGCACTTTCAAGACCAGTGATGCATGATCCCGTCAGAATGTCATGGAAGTCTACTCCATGCTGATCCAGAGCAGATCCCAATGTATAGTTAGCAGAGTAAAAACTTAAACACATTGCAGGATTCCCACCTCCCAAATAGACCAGAGGCAATTGTATTTCATCCAGCAGAGCTTTACTGCTGCTGAAGGCAAATGAGCATAACGGTCTCAAATCCGATGTATTCAGGATTGGCACTGTCCATAAGAAATCCAGTTGCAGCAAACTTAAGTTAAACTTACAATAACTTATAATATGACTAAACCTTAACACTATACAGTGGTAATTTGGGTTACAAACGCTTCAGGTTACAGACTCTGCTAACCCGGAAGTGGTACCTCAGGTTGAGAAATTTGCCTCAGGATTAGAACAGAAATTGCATGCCGGTGGCAGCAGGAGGCCCCATTAGCGAAAGCGCACCTCATGTTAAGAACGATTTTGGGTTAAGAACGGAGCTCAGGAACGAATTAAGTTTGTAACCCAAGGTACCACTGTATACAGAACACCATACCAGAAGGAAATGAGATATAAAGAGAAACCTAGGCTCCTTCTGGCCTTATTATTATAGTCAGCAAGACTTGACAGAAGAGATAACAGAACCAGTTTCACCCAGCTGCTCTGAAGGAATAATCCACACATCATGGACCTTCTGCTTGTTTCTTTCCCACAGAGAAGCTTCCAGAACCCCCTTGAATTAATTAGAATAGGAAAGATCTCTGCACACCACACCAATGCTTTCTGCACTAAAAATGCAAACTGACCCAGAATTACCCACTCCCCAACCTGGCAACCAAGGGGCCGGAGATAGAGGTGGAGGGGGGCACATTTGGCCCCTGGACCTGAGTTTGCTAATCCCTAAAGGTAAAGGGTAAAGGGACCCCTGACCATTAGGTCCAGTCGTGACCGACTCTGGGGTTGCGGCGCTCATCTCGCTTTATTGGCCGAGGGAGCCGGCGTACAGCTTCCGGGTCATGTGGCCAGCATGACTAAGCCGCTTTTGGCGAACCGGAGCAGCACACAGAAACGCCGTTTACCTTCCCACTGGAGTGGTACCTATTTATCTACTTGCAGTTTGACGTGCTTTCGAACTGCTAGGTTGGCAGGAGCAGGGACCAAGCAACGGGAGCTCACCCCGTCATGGGGATTCGAACCGCCAACCTTCTGATCGGCAAGTCCTAGGCTCTGTGGTTTAACCCACAGCACCACCCGCGTTCCTTAATTGCTAATCCCTACTTTCATGGTAAATACCAGCACTTTGAATTGGCCCCAGAAACGGATGGGAAGCCAGCAATTCTATAATTTAAGGATCATATTGTAGGAGAAATGTAAGATAACACAAGTCTGCTAACACTTCTCTGCGTAGCTTCCGCTCAATAAGAGTCACAAGCAATCCCATCTGAGCATGGAGGAAAGTGAGATGTCTTTTGTGTTATTTGCCTAGAAGTGTGTGGTTCCCCTCCCCTCCACCTCACTATGGGTAGCAGCTGTGACAATGTGAACATCTGGGACGAGCGCAGTAGCTGTGAGACACGCTTAAGTGTCACAGACCCACCCTCCAGCGAGGCCGGTTCTTTTCATTTCTGCCACAGAGAAGCGTCAAAAACAGCTCAAATGAACCTCGGGTTTCAATTTGGCATGAAATGTATAGCTCTGAATAGGAGCGACAGATAATTTCCTCCTTGGGTTCTGCCACCTAGCATTATTTTTTCACAGTTTCAAATTAATATTTGTGAAGGGAAAATAGGGATGCCTCAGAAGAAGAAGGCGAAAAATAGGATGGCACGATTTCTCTCTTTCACCTTGCAGGACTTAACTTTCCAAACTGATTATTCTGCAGAGTTAAAGAGAGAGAGAGAGAAGGAAGAAAAAGTTATGTTGATTAGTTAACTCATTGCCATCCTTCAGCAGAGAATGTATCACACCTGCACAATCCAAGTTGGTCAGATGAGCTCTGCTTTAATCAACCTTTGTAGGACCAGCTCTAGATTTGAATGGGCTCTTCCTGCATTGGTGAGCTTGCCTGGCACTGGGACCAAAGGAGAGCCATTTATGTTTCCCACAATGCCTTGAGAGAGAATGTTAGGCAAGGAAATTCACATGGTGGCTTAGAGCTTGAGAAGCTAGGGAAGGTGTGAGTGCTTGGAATCGGCCTGGGCATTTGCCCGAGGTTGCCAGGTGTTGGTGCCAAACCTGATTTCGGTAGTCTATGTGCTGTAGTGTGATGCAATGGATAGAGAGTTGACTTGGGTCACATGAAGAGCGTGCATTTAAAGCACTCTTGTGCCACTTGAACACACATGGCTTCACCCAGGGAATCCTGGGAACTGCAGTTTATTAAGGATGCTGGGAATCATAATTCCTAACAGCTCTCAGCATCCACAACAAACTCCAGTTCCCAGGATTCTTTGGAGGAAGCCATGACTGTTAGAGTGGCACAAGAGCTCTTTGGGTGTATGGTATGGATGTACAAGACTGGGATAGCGCAGTTGGTAGAGCATGAGATTCTTAAATCTCAGGGTTGTGGGTTTAAGCCCCACGTTGGGCAAAAGATTCCTGCTTTGCAGGGAGTTGAACTCGATGACCCTCGTGGTCCCTTCCAACTCTTCAGTTCTGTGATTCTGTGATTCCATGACCCTTGTCCTGAGAGGCTTCCGATCTCAGAAATCAGAAAGAAGAGACAACTGAGAAATAAGGAAAGGAAATAGAAGGAAGGAGTAAACAGGGAAAGAACGTGTGATTGTTTCAGTTACACGTACAGAGGCTGAGCTATGGTAGGTCACGTGGATCAGCAGGGAAGAGGTAGACAAAAGGCTGCATGGTTCAGTAGTAATGTACATGTTTTGTAGTGCATTGAATAACAGCACACACACACATATCTAAGACTGGTTCACCTGGAGCCTTCTTTGCTATCATTATGGCAATAAATACATTTTTGTCCGGAGCAGGGGGGGGGGCATGCCTTTTAAACAACTGTAGGTAGCCTTTCACGTGGCCTATTCAGTGATGGCCCCCTGTTTTAATTACCGTATTTTTCGCTCTATAACACGCACCAGACCATAACACGCACGTAGTTTTTAGAGTAGGAAAACATGGAAAAAAATATTCTAAATGAAATAGTGGATATATGATTTTTGTGGTTCATGCTGTGGCCACAGACATGTGATCTGACAGTGAGTTTGGAGTAGCCCAATGCAAAAATCCTGAGGATCCATGTGGATCCATGCTTTGTAACCACGGAGGAGGAAGGGGAACCATGGATCCTCTGCTCACGACTGCAGCAGATCCCCCCGCCACCCGCAGGCATTCGCTCCATAACACGCACAGACATTTCCCCTTATTTTCTAGGAGGAAAAAAGTGAGTGTTATGGTGCAAAAAATACGGTACATATATTATTTATATGATGCAGGAATCCCCATAGTCCTACTCTGGAGAAACTTCTAACCCAATGGGTTCCAGGGCCGCTACCCCTGGGGGTACTCAGAGGTAAGCCAGTGGGGGGCACTGGAGGTATAAATGACTATCAGACTTTGAAAAGCTGGTCTCACTGGATTAAGTTCATTGATTTTGTTGAATTAATTAAACTAAATAGTTTTGATTGGGTTTTTAATACATGCGCAATTAATTGTCACTGTGTTGAATTTTATTGCATTATTATCTTCCTCATTGGGTCATGCAAACAGGTATTCTGAATGATTTTTGTAGGATAGGGTAGGGAACTCTGGAGTTAAATTTGTGGAACCAAGGGAGCACAGCCACAAAAGGTTTGGGAACGACAGCTCCTAACGGCTAAGTCCATCAACCTTCTGTTTACAGTGGCATTTCGATGTTAAGGGAGGCAAAACAGTTGTTCGATCATTGATGTTGTTTTTAGCAGGAGCAATAGATCCTCAAATCTTCTCCCTATGGTTTACATATTGTGTGTGTTGGCAATAGACCAGTGATTATATATATATATATATATATATATATATATATATATGCAGGTTTTGGTGTCTTCGGGTGTCTTCCCGTGTAAGAGTTGGGGTGTCTAGGCGACGTTTCGACGAGGTCTCACTCGTCATCTTCATGGAAGGTTTCCTCCCCGTAGAGGTGAGATATTTGCTTTCGTAGATTTTCACGGGTACAGGAATGCAGGTTTTGGTGTCTTCGGGTGTCTTCCCGTGTAAGAGTTGGGGTGTCTAGGCGACGTTTCGACGAGGTCTCACTCGTCATCTTTGAAGATGACGAGTGAGACCTCGTCGAAACGTCGCCTAGACACCCCAACTCTTACACGGGAAGACACCCGAAGACACCAAAACCTGCATTCCTGTACCCGTGAAAATCTACGAAAGCAAATATATATATATATATATATATATATACATATATAAATATCTTAATTGCCCTCTAAAATAAGAAAAATAAAAAAAATGAGCAATTGCATTTGACATCCGTACAGCTGGCAAAGATGCACAAGAGTCGGAAAAAGAGGTGCTAAAAATGTAATATAGCATATTGCTTCCCTTGGCTGCACCACGAGAATAGTCCTGAAAGAATATGTTTGCTTATTTTGTTTACGTCCTAGGGGAATCTCAAGCACAGTAAGGGTTGCCTAGAAAAATTAGATTATTTTAAAGCCAGGAACACAGACAAATTGTAGGCTGTAATATGTATACACACACGCACAAAATATAACCCGTACGTGGATGCATGCACACACACAAATACTATTTCAAAATATATGTAATATGCATGACTATATGTAATTCAATAGATATAGATACATAATACATAAATTCATTTTGCTTAGCAAAATTCCAGCGAGCAAATGAGATACAATGCTGCCTCTTTCAGTAGGAGTATGAGCTGCAGAAATCAATTTCTTTTAATATGATTTTGTCAAACGAGTGGAGGGCAGGGGGGAGGCTGGTTCAATAACAAATGAGCAGTTCTGTTTTTTCAGGAGGGAGAGGTTTAAAGGATTAGGATCAATTTATGGAACTTGATTCAGCAAGAAAAACGCTTCAGTTCTGCAACTTAATTGTAGTGGCTGGCTATAGCTGAGCTGCTGTCTATATAGACCCTGAAGACAGCACTTTATGTTTGAGAAACTGTGTTGTTGTTTTTCAGACCTGCAAGGAATGGTACTCTTAAAAATACCATGGGTGAGTTTGCCCTCTTGTGCATGTGTGTCTATTACTACTTTGTTTTGTAAAACAATGACTTGGACTGCGTTCATGGGAATCTGGCTGAGTAATGGAACTATGCACCAACGAGATTTGGCTCAAATCCCACCTCAGCACTCTGAAAAAGAACAAGATTCAGTCTGAAGCACCTGGGAGGTTGCACAGTTTGTCCAATTGTCTGTATCACAATTCAGGGGAAACACAAATGAAAGCTTTGTGTCTCTATATGCTATTGGAGGTAAACTGCTATACAGTGGTACCTCAGGTTAAGTACTTAATTCGTTCCGGAGGTCCGTTCTTAACCTGAAACTGTTCTTAACCTGAAGCACCACTTTAGCTAATGGGGCCTCCTGCTGCCACCGCGCCGCCGGAGCACAATTTCTGTTCTCATCCTGAAGCAAAGTTCTTAACCTGAAGCACTATTTCTGGGTTAGCGGAGTCTGTAACCTGAAGCATCTGGAACCTGAAGCGTATGTAACCTGAGGTACCACTGTAACTTCTTTCCTTTTGACAAAAGTACATTAGATTTTCAGGCATAGCTATCCTGTCCGAAGTGAATAAAGTGTCCCAAATTTCAGACATAAGGGAGTTTACTGGCCACCTTCAAATTTTACCACCCCACAAAAAAGAAGCATCTGCAACTCTGTTTTAGCAGCAAAAGATGAAATTTACAAGCATAATAGCTGCTTTTGAGGAGATGAATCCTGCCAAATTTCAGAGGGATAACTGCAGCAATTTTTCTGCAAGGGCAGCCGTTATAGTTCTGGGATGCTTAAAACGGAATTGTTCAGTTAATTTCCCCTATTGTTTTGGGAGCAATTGATATGAAAATAGAAATCACGAGAGAGCCATCCCTCCTTCACAACTTGCACACAGGCAGCACACCTAGAACACACCATGTAAATGTGTTGAATGACAGCCACCATAAAGCATGAACCAAAGGCTAATATCTCAGCAATGGATTTGCTCTGTACAGATGTACTGTTGCACCTTCTCCTTGCTGGTCTGCTCCAAAGCATATGGCTATTATAACACACCTTGGGGAATACAAAGTACAAAGACACTTAGGACAAAACTAAATGTACATAGTACAGTTTCGTAGGTGTATGCTGCTTACCATCTTTCTCATGGAGGCATAGTTCTTAATGAAAACTTAGAGTGAGCATAAAATATGGATGGCCAAGCAATTTAATCATTGCAAATTCTGATCTGAAGTAACTATGATGATGACGTTCTTATCCAGCCTTCACCATGAGGTCTTAGGGTGGAATACACGCACGCGCACACACACACACACACACACACTTATCCATTGGCAGCCTTCTTTCTCTGAATGTGTTAGTGCAATCCTCAGCAATTTAAGTGAATCAAAGTACAAATTGATGTACAGTCATATCTCGGGTTACAGATGCTTCAGGTTGTGTTTTTTCAGGTTACGGACCGCCAAAACCCGGAAGTACCAGAATGGGTTTCGGCACAGAAGCACTAAATTGCACTTTGTGCATGCGCAGAAGCACAACCCACGTGTGTGCAGACACACCGCTGCAGGTTGCAAACACTGCGGATTGTGAACATGCATCCCGCACGGATCATGTTCGCAACCCAAGCGTCCGCTGTACCTGTTTTTGAGAGCAAACACACTTTAAATGCATATTTTTGAGAGGTTTGTTTTTATTAAACAACCACAGGAAAAGGAACCACAGGAAACCACAGGAAAAGGAACAGAATTGGATTATGGGTGAAAACAGGCTGAAATTGCTGGATTTGTCTCTTCCTAGGATAGGTGTCTCTTGTGCATGATGCCTGCACGCATAACATGATCAGACACAGTTCTTTGTGTGCTCTCTTTACAGCACACCCTATTCTGTGGGCTTGCAGAGGCGTGCATCAATTTCTTCAATATCTAGCTCTCTGTTCTCAAAGTATCTGGATGGCTGGAGGGAACAAAGGAGGGCACATTTAAAATAATCCTCTCTGCTCAGTTTTTAATTTCAGTGCTAGTCAATGCACTCTGTGGAAGCTGCCCTTAATGACTTTTGGGAATGATCTAGTGGCTCTTGAGTTTTAAGTGCGTATAGGTAGCAAAAGCCCAATGCTGATCTGACCAGGTTTGTTTGTGTGCTGTGTTTGTTTGTTTTGCATTGCTGCAAATCATTCTCTTGTCATGCTTTGCCCCGATCCTATGCATGTTTACTTGGAGATAAGTTCCACTAAGAAGAAGAAAAATCTGTAAGAGAGTATTATAGATGTAGAGTGTGTGTTAATACAAACGAATCACATTTTTTTATTCTCATATATCATTCAATGGTATTGTTTACACACACAAAAACCCTAAATACTGTACACATATAAGCACACAGTCATATGTTAGTTGTATATGCAGTGTCACCATAAAATGTCCCAAATGCAGAAACTGCCAACATTGTCTTATCTGCATATGGCGATTGTCTGAAATACAAACAGCAACCAGGGAATGTAGACAATCTTCTAATGGTAATATAACTCCATACTTTTCAGGCAAGCAAGAGACTACTGAGGACATGTGTATTTTTATTTCTCAAGCTTTGGGATTTTTTAAAGCTCTGGACCCTAGCAGTAGAAATTAAAAATGCCAATGGCTTTGTTCTGACATCATGTGAAACCATAGTTGGCATTAACCACGGTTTAGGACTGAAACCCTTTTGAACCCAAGAGGCTTGAGCTTCAAGCATGCAGCAGGGCAAGCCATGGTTTAAAATTGAGTGTCTGCTTCAATTTCCATCCTCTCAGGACTGAGTTCAATAAGATCTCTCTCATGTCTGTTGTGGCGTATTGGCTGTAACTATGGTTCATTCATTCAGACAACACATCAAAGTATAGCTGTCATAAACCTTGGTTTGCAAACATGCATCAGATGAAGATTTTTGATTCCAACTTGCGGGCTGTTCACCAACAATGGCTTGCCTGTGTGGACATCCATAGTTAAGTCTCCTTTTAACCATTGCACAGGCATAATGCATAACAAAACAGTTTGGGAGAAAAAAGGTTAAATTTGAGTAAAACATGGAAGACTCTGTGTATTGTCTTCTGCTTCACAATTGTAAGTCTCTGTGCATAGTCTAATAATCACATTTCAATCGTTGGTTTGCCTCTCCTGCAGTAGCTTTGCCACAGTCAGTCCTTTGCAGGTCAAATTGTGGCCTTTCAGAACAACTAAACCAACGCAAATGTTTTGAAGTTGATTATAACTTTTCTTAGGAACTCATTACGTAAACTTGTGTGAAAAAAGGGTTTTGTTGGTGTGTTAATTCTATCTCCATTCAAAACACAGGGGAGAAAACAATCAATGTTTGCCTAATGGAAAAAGACAATATCAGGAGGAAGAAAATTATATTTCCAAGTTTCTAGGACAGCATTACAAACATTGGGAGGGGAAAAGGGGACAAAGCAGAATGGAGGGGGGAACAATAAGATCTATAAAAATTAATTCAGTTTCTGCTTCTAGAAATGTATGACATTCTTCCAACAGCACACTAATAGAATTTTAAATGTAACTCAGAAGGATGGAAGGCATGATGAGTGTGTGTGTGTTTGTGTTTGTGTTTGTGTTTGTGTATGTGTGCATGTATACACATTTTATTTTTCCCCAGTAGCTAAGAACGTTAGTAAAGGACAAGATCGATTTTCTTTCTTTTAATTCTTATATTTTGAAGCTTTACAGCTTAAAGCAATAATGACTTTTTCTTTAACGAGTAAAATAAGTTAGAACACCACACTTATTTGCATTGCAAGAGAATTTTTAATATATATAGATATATAAATAAAGAAACTGTTGTCCTGATTGTGACTTGTCTGTTACAGGCTTTTAGAGAGAGTAGTAATTAGGAATGATTTCTCATAGAAATAGCATTCAGCTATTGAAAGACATTCAAAGAATTTGACACATTTCCTTTATTTTTATTTTGTTTCTTTTTCTTTTTTTCTCGAGTAGGAAGGCAAAGTCCTCTTCAAGAAGAAATTGAATCTAACAGAACTTTGTTTAAAAAGAGATGTATAGCAAGCAGGCCTTTAAAAAAAAGTTTCTGTAAAATATCACAGAAAAAAAGAAGTACATAGGGTTGTTGCCAACTCAGTTTTGCTCAGAGTAGCACCATTGATATTAATGGACACAGCTAATGTAGATCCATTCATTACAATAGATCTATTGTAAGTAGGTCTAATAAAAGGGATGCGGTTAGTACTGTGGGTTAAACCACAGAGCTTAGGACTTGCCGATCAGAAGGTCGGCGGTTCGAATCCCTGTGATGGGGTGAGCTCCCGTTGCTCGGTCCCTGCTCCTGCCAACCTAGCAGTTCAAAAGCACGTCAAAGTGCAAGTAGATAAATAGGTACCCCTCCGGCGGGAAGGTAGACGGCATTTCTGTGTGCTGCTCTGGTTCGCCAGAAGCAGCTTAGTTATGTGGCCACATGACCCGGAAGCTGTACGCCGGCTCCTTTGGCCAGTAAAACAAGATGAGCGCCACGACCCCAGAGTCAGTCACGACTGGACCAAATGGTCAGGGGTCCCTTTACCTTTAAGCAGGTCTAATATTGTATAAAACCCATAAGAAGGGTATTGTCCCAAAGGGAATTACATCTGAATAAGGCCAAAGAGCACATATTTAAACTATGGAAGTTTTACAGGAGTTCCTCAGACTCCATTCCTGAGAAGGTTTTACCTCTGGTGCCATCTAGCTATGGCTTGTGGCCCTCAGTAGGGTCTCCAGAAAGGAAAGGCGGCCCTCAGGCTGAGAAAGGAGTCCTACCCCTGCTATAAACCCTCTCCTTCTTCAAATGCAACATACATTGACTTCTTCTAAACAAAACGACTGTTTTCCCCAACCCATTGGAGAACCGCAACTCCCGTAATCCCTCATCATTGTGCATGTTCGGTGAGGCCAAAGCGTGTTCCCCCTAAATGAGAGCACGTGTTGCGGTGGGGGCTGCCAGGCCAACCCTCTGTTGCCAGGCAGGTTAATGGTTATTGTCTGAAGCAATGATTGGCTGACCGGGTTGCTGGGGCAAATTGAACGTTTCAAATTGGGTGGGTGGGACCAAAGGCTATAAATATTGGGGGCACACTGCTTTTGCTTTCTCTTTCGCAGAGTGCTTCGGATCACCCGCCCTGTGATCCGGTTGACCTTGCTATGCCTGTCATGGGGTCGTCTGCCGTTGGGGCAGGGGCCTAGTAGGAATTTTATCCATTTGGCTGATTGGCTGGTGCCACTTGGTTTTTTGCCTACTACTTAGCAATTCGTCACAACTTGTAAGGTTGCGGTTAGGCATTGGTTATAAAAATTGGTGGTGAAGGCCCTCCAATGGTGCTGGAAGGGAATTCCGTTAAAGGAATCCTGGGGCTTGCCACGATTTCGTCCAATCCCTGAAATGGGACCAGGGCCGGCAAGCCTTGGAGAGCTGGTTGGATGAGTGGTGAGGGACTGTCACTCAGCTCAACTGATCCCCAATATTGCTTCCCCTTCACTGGCTTCCGAGGGAGTTCGGATAGTCAGTTCTGTCCCAGGCGGGAGGACAGATAGTCATAACCAATGCCTAAGCAGCCACTCACAGAATTTGTATTTTAAAAAGTTGTGGCCAAAGTAGTGCCAAAAACCTTAAACTAAAATTACGTGTGATTTGTGAATTATTTGAGGGGTGGCTTGGGAACCTCCACACGCAATAAGAGTTGTAGTCCAAAATATCCAGAGGGCACCACGTCGGGGAAGACTGCAGTTATACTTTGCTATGCATCCCAATTCCATGACTGGTGTGGAGTTCCACTGGGAAGTTCCAAGTTCGGTTTCGTTTAGATGAGAGGCTTTTGCTGTCTTTGTAGTATTTGCTTTTATTTGCAAATATGCAACCAGAGCATGAATGAAGATAAACAGGCACTGCTATAAGGCCGAATAAACATCATTTAGAAAACAACTTGTGCAGCCTCCAGGCTTCACGCTGAGTTTCAGTTCAATCCAGCTATAAGCTTGGGCTGGCCCAAACTTTTGAACTAAGGCAAACTTTGTGAAACTGAGAACTGAAAAATATAGAGTGGAGACACAAATGCACACACTTGTTTTATTTTACACGCCTTCGTTTTGTTTTCTTAAAATGCATGATCCATGATATTCTCAGCAAGTTGGTATTTTATGTGCCAGAGATGATTGCCACCGTCCAGCCCAGAGTGATTTCAGAGAGTTCAAGTGTGCCCATCTCTCTGGTGGGTGGCGGCCAAAGTATTTATTTCCCATCATTAGCTGGGAATATTAGCAAAGAGAAAGATCATGTCTTTTAAGTAGGGCTACAGTGTTTAGTCAGTTCTTTAGATTAAGCCAGCCCTCGCAGGTGATGGAGGACCACTGTTATTGTCCTGTCATTAATGTCTGAAGTAAGATTCAATGTGGAATGTGAAGGCAAATTGTCATTTACCCCCAGCCAGCAAAATATCTTCAATCGGGAAAGGTGCACTGCTTTGAGAAGAATGAAAATTCTGGCCGCAGTATTTGATCTGTGATGGGACTATTTTGACTTCATCAAGAGGGTGTGTTTATTTATTTTAACAATTTATATGACACTTAACTACAGTGGTACCTCTGGTTGTGAACAGGATCCGTTCCAGAGCCCCGTTCGCAACCTGAGCAGAACACAACCCGTGTCTGTGCATCGTATTTCACCACTTCTGCGCATGCGCATGACATCATTTTGAGCATCTGCACATGTGCAAGCGGCGAAACCCGGAAGCAACCCATTCTGTTACTTCCGGGTCACCGCAGGACGTATCCTGAAAGAACGTAACTGAACCGAACGTTACAAGAGGTATGACTGTACAATGATTTCTAAGCAATGTGAAACAGCTTACAGCAACTTTTGCCAGGCTGTTCCCCTCCAGGTGTTTGTCTGATTACAACTCTCATCAGACCCAGACTACACAGCTAGTGGTCAGAAATAGTAATAGTCCAAAGTTTCTGGAAGACACCAAAGACTAGAAAGCTGGTTTGTGGAAACCAAAGTTCAGGTCACTTCAGGTCTTGTGTAGAGGAGGTGCCAGCTTGCCAACCCTCACTTGGTTCTCAAAATGTTGGCATCCATCCATCTCAGGAGGCAATGGTGGGGTAGGCCTTTGGTGGTGAAGTCAAACTGTTGGAGGGTTACAGCACCTGCTTGTGGCTGCAAAGACCGATATGGGAGAGGCATGTTTTGTTACAGCTAGGGCAGATGAAGGCGACTGGTTGTGCTGCTGTAGACGCATTATGGTGTTTCTTGTCTCTGTGCTCTTCCCAGCAGTCATTCCTCCTCTAGTCATTGCTGTGGATACATGACCTGACACTCTGTCAGACAGTCTCAAAATGACCCTCCAGGAAAACAAGTAGTTGCCATCTTCTGCTTGTTGCTATTTTTTGCTTTCCGCAAGTTCCCCCTGGCCCTCTTCAGCTGATGAAAGTTTCTAAGCATCACCGCTAATCCGATTACAGATCTCAAGCCAGGACTGTGGGTCTTATTTCATTCACTTTTTAAAAAAATAAATAAAAATAAATAAAAGCCATCTGATTTCTGAACTTGCTGGTTCTGATCTATTCAAACAAAAGTGCATTAAATAAGTGAGCTTGGCTTTTTTTTAAATAAAAAAAATTGCTCATATAATCTTAAAATAGCAAAACCAATTTATGTGGAAGGTTTTTGTGTGGTTGGTTGTTTTTTTCTTTCCTGGAAAGCCAAAAGGGGATGGGGGAGAGAGAAAAACCAGCCTGAGACTTTCTGTGCAGCACCTTTCATCTCAGAGTGCGCTTTTATAGCTCGCATTATAAACCTCTCATAAATGGGTTTTATAGTAAAAGTGCTGACACAACCTTTAACTATAGCATCTTGAGCAGCCTGCGTGCCAATAAAAGATCAGAGTTTGAAGGCTGGAGTATTAGAGAAGCAAGATATGAGGGAAGGTTTAAGGGGAAGGGAAAACATCTCAACCCTGAATGCTTGATCCCATCAGTGGGCTGCTTGGTCATCCACAATATGTCCTCGTTGGGGCCACTTTACCTATGAGGATCACCTTGTCCAATATATGTCCAAGGTTCCAAGTTGTTAAAAATGGGTCACCTGACATCAGGTGGTCGACAAGTAGGCAGTCCCACCTTTGAGACATCAGGATCCATCCGCCAGCCCAGCCAGATCCAGCCCCCCTCCCGCCTTTGGAATAGTTGAAGCCTATTGAATATTGAAGCAAGTCAGTGGATGATACCAGATATTTGGGAACTGGGTGGCGCTTAGGAGTTTGATTCTAACAACCTGCAGTCCCCATGCACTTTTGGCTATTAGGTTGGCTTGGTGATGACTGCAGCAGTATCTTCATTCCAGTAAGAAATGGCTGCAAAAAGAAGAAGAAGAGGAGGAGGAGGAGGAGGAGGAGGAGGAGGAGGAGTAGTTTGGATTTGATATCCTGCTTTATCACTACCCTAAGGAGTCTCAAAGCAGCTAACATTCTCCTTTCCCTTCCTCCCCCACAACAAACATTCTGTGAGGTGAGTGAGGCTGAGAGACTTCAAAGAAGTGTGACTGGCCCAAGGTCACCCAGCAGCTGCATGTGGAGGAGCGGGGAAGCAAACCCGGTTCACCAGATTACGAGTCTACCGCTCTTAACCACTACACCACGCTGGTGAATTGAGTACCACGAAGAGCGATGAGTTTGCTTCAGCGGCTTCAGTAGTCTAGTAATGTAACTTTGGCCTTTCCACTCAAGTTGGATGGAGTGTGTGAAACTCAGCAGTAGCCAAGGAAGTGAAAACGTCTGCAGCAGACTGTCTTTGCTGACTGGGAAACAACTGGACGAGGGGTTGCAAAAGGAGTTTGCAAATGTCCTGGAAGAAATCCTGAGCAACATTAAATTTGCAGACAGCAAGCCTGACAGGCGCTCAGAGCGTTCCTTTTGAAGTTTGTTTGTTTTGTTTAATATTAGCTGTGTGGATCATTTCTGTAATTTAGTAATAGACCATTTGGCTGCAGAGCAGTTAATGCAACTTCTTTTCACAACAAACATCTGCTGTTGGCTTTCACCAACAATGGTTGCCTTCTGTATCATTCAGCATACTTCTATTGCAACTGTATTTATTCTTCTTCTTTTCCTCTTGTCCTAAAATACCATAAGATGCTGTACTTACGAGTTAAAGGTAAAGGGATCCCTGACCATTACCAGTCGTGACTGACTCTGGGGTTGCGGCACTCATCTCGCTTTATTGGCCGAGGGAGCCAGCGTACAGCTTCCAGGTCATGTGGCCAGCATGACCAAGCCACTTCTGGCGAACCAGAGCAGCGCACGGAAATGCCATTTACCTTCCCGCCGGAGCAGTACCTATTTATCTACTTGCACTTTGATGTGCTTTTGAACTGCTGGGTTGGCAGAAGCAGGGACTGAGCAATGGGAGCTCACGCCGTCGTGGGGATTCAAACCGCCAACCTTCTGATCAGCAAGCCCAAAGCTCAGTGGTTTAGACCACAGCACTACCCGCGTCCCTACTTATGAGTTACTCAGTGACTTTTTCTCAGCTGAAATAGTTGTGTAGTTTTGATGACCAATGTCTGAATTTGCGTCTTCAGTGATGCAGACCACAGGGCCACATGGAGAGGATTGTGGGTAAAATTAAACACTTTGGCAGTATTCTGCACCTGCTGCAGCTTTCAAACTGCCCTCAGGAGGCTAAGTGCTTTAATGTAGGGGTGCAGAATCTTTACAGCCCAGGGGCCACATCCCCTTCTGGGTGACCTTCCAGGAGTCATGTGCCAGTGGAGGGCAGGTCTGGAGGCAAAAGTGGGCAGAGCAATAAATGAAAATATTAGTTTTGTACAGGTGTTGTCTGACCAAAGTAGAATGGAGCAGTACTATTACTTCCCTTGATCTTCACACTATACTTCGGTTGATGCAGCCTAGAATAGCATTAGCCTTTTTTGCTGCTGCATCACACTGTTGACTCATGTTAAGCTTGGGATCTACTAAGAACCCTAGATCCTTTCCAAAAGTTCTGCTAGTAAGCCAAGTGTTCCCCATCCTATATTTGTGCCGTTTTGTGTTGTCTGGAAATTTGAGGAGCATCCCCTTAATTCAGGCATGTCCAAAGTCCGTCTTGGGGGCCTAATCCGGCACACCTGTCAGTTTAATCCGGCCCCCACAGGCAGTTCCTTCTCATGGTTCTAAAAAAGGCCAACAACTTTGGTCTGCCCTCATGCATGTTCACTTCATCAAATCTGGCCCTCTTTGAAAGATTTTTTGGACACCCCTGCCCTTAATTCCTTCCTCCAAGTCGTTTATAAAAACTGTTGAACAACAGCAGACCCGGGACAGAACCCTGCAGCATCCCACTTGTCTGTTTTTTCCAGGGTGATGAGGAAACATTAATGAGTGCTGTTTGGGTTTGGTCCAGCCCACATTTACCAGCTTTGCTACAAGGATATCATGGGAGACTTTGTCAAAAGCCTTACTGAAATAACTACAGTGGTACCTCGTTTTTTGAAGGTAATCCATTCCCAAAGACTGTTCGAGTTCCGAAACGTTTAAAAACCAAAACTCAATAGCCGACAGCTAGGCTTCAGGGTCTTGCACTCTCCGGAAGCTGCGTTTTCTCTTCGACTTCCGAGGCATGTTCAAAAACCGAAGCATTTCCTTCCGGGTTTATGGTGTTTGAGTTCTGAAACATTAGTCAACGGAGACGTTCGAAACCGAGGTACCACTATATCTCTAACCTGACTGCCATGGTAAAAAAGGTCTCACAAATGGATAATAGATTGATAAAGGACATTGGTAGGCTTCATGTTCTAGGCCAGGGATGATCTAGACCAGATTTTGTTTGAATGCAGCTGCCTTTATCTTGAGCATTGGCAATGGTGGCCAGGCCTGATGCCAATTGAAATCCCAGCAACATCTGGGATTTTGGATCAGGGATGGTCCCCCATCCCTGATCCAAGCAGTATAGAATCTCCATCTTGCGTTTTCGGCAATTTTGCTTGCAAACCATTGACCACCATCCCTGGTAAAATGTGGCCGTTTTCATTTTCCCAACTACTGGGCTTGTAGCGGTTGGCAGTGCAAATCCATTACTGACTTCTAGAGGCATTAAGCCCTCTCTATGGCCTGTGTTTCACATCTGAATTTCTTTATGAGCAGTAAAACAAGTTTATGGCTGTGTAAGAAAGTGTCAGGCTGTGTATACGCCTCCCCGCAGCGCGAACACAAAAAGAGGCTTGTAGCTAGTGGCTGTGTTTTGAATTCTGAAACCCAAAACCCACGTTCCATCATACATTTACATAATGAAACTGAGAGGTGGTTGCAAGGTGCCTTTCGTTTAGCATAAAAGGTGTCTTTCAGCTCCAGAGGGTGGTGAGAGAGAACCAGCAACAGGTCTTAACGGAGGACAATCAAATTTAATGAGCTTGTTAAAGTAATCAATATATATTTTATAGGCACACTTTGTATTTGGCCTGAAATAAACTGAGTCTCTGAGGACCACCAATGTAAGGATCAAGTGTGAAGGAAAAAAGTAATCAAATGGCCAGGGAACAACCAGCAATTTTCCATTATATGCCCCTGCTGGCTTTCCAGCTTACATACTAATATTTCACGTCCGCACACAATTGAGTCAACACAAATCTCACACTGACGCCAACTGAAGTCAGCAGCAAAACTTCCTTTCTTGGCTACATTTGCTCTGCTCTGTAATTGACATCTGTGTGGGTCACAATGCAACATTTGAGTTTTGGCAATCAGGTTGGCTGTTCGGATGTCAGGCACAACCTGGAATTGGATGAAACACCATTCCACAAGCATTTCTGACCCCTACATGGTGCTTTGGAAATCCAGCAGGGCGGGTACCAGGATTGAATGGCACCAGGACAAATGCCCACTCGTGTCCCACTGCTAAGGATGGGGAAAGATAATCAATTCAGTTTGCATATAAAGGTGAACTTGCCTAATTCATACTCTCTGAAACAATATACTAACTGAAACGCAGCCACCCTTTGAAATCCACGTCTCTGGATTTTGCTAAGCAGTTACCCAGCCAAATAACGTGTGAAGAGATATGACATTTGCAGGGAAACCAAAATGCTTTAGTACTACCAACCTTACTGTATGCTTGTGAAACATGGACCATTTATAAAAGCCATCTCCAACTCCTCGAAAGATTCCATCAACAGTGTCTCCGAAAAATCTTACACATCGCTTGGGAAGACAGGCGACCTAATACCAGTGTACAGTGGTACCTTGGGTTAAGTACTTAATTCATTCTGGAGGTCCGTTCTTAACCTGAAACTGTTCTTAACCTGAAGCACCACTTTAGTTAATGGGGCCTCCTGCTGCCGCCATGCTGCCACCGCACGATTTCTGTTCTTATCCTGAAGCACTATTTCTGGGTTAGCGGAGTCTGTAACCTGAAGCATATGTAACCTGAAGCGTATGTAACCCGAGGTACCACTGAACTGGAAGAAGCAAATATCACCAGTGTTGAAGCAATGATTCTTCAACATCAACTTCTTTGGACTGGTCATGTTCTGCGGATGCCTGATTATCGTCTTCCAAAGCAACTACTCTATTCCCAACTTAAAAATGGAAAGTGTAATGCTGGTGGTTAACAAAAGAGGTTTAAAGACTCTCTCAAGGCAAATCCTAAAAAATGTAGTATAAACACCAACAATTGGGAAACACTGGCCTGTGAGCGCTCCAATTGGAGAACAGCCTTTACCAAAGGTGTCATGAGCTTTGAAGACACTCAAACTCAGGACGGAAGGGAGAAACGTGCTAAGAGGAAGGCACACATGGCAAATCCACACTGTGATCAACTCCCGCCCGGAAACCAATACCCCCACTGTGGAAGGACGTATGCATGCCATGCATAATTTTATTCAGCTCTCTCATTGACCTTTAGCCTCTGCCTTAAGCACCAGCTATGACCTCCGAGGTAAAGGAGTTGAGGCTGACTAGCTGAAACTCACTCAGCTCTTGTGTCAGGTGTGCGTGCAGGAGCCAGGCCCTGTGACCAATAAGACTTTGCAGGACTGGGGCCCTCCTAAGTTTGTTCTGAAGAGGCAAGGTGTGGCCTCACAGGTGAGGCCGATTGGTAACTCACAGCACCTGGTGGCAAGAGCCGGGAAGGGATATAAGGTCAGCATTTCCCTTCAGCTCTTTGCCACAGCAACACGCTTCCTGCCTTGGGCTTCTTGCTTCCTGATCCTTGAACCTTGACATCTTGACTCCCTGCTTCTTGATCCTCGGACCCTTGACTTCTTGACTCCTTGCTTCTTGATCCTCAGACCCCTGACTTCGTTGACTGCTTGCTTCCTGGCCCTTGGACTCTTGGCTTCCTGACTCCTGGCTTCTGGACCCCCATTCCTGCTCCCACCCTGCCATCTTGCCCCCGGTCCTAATGTCCCCTGCCGGAACTTCGATCACCCGTGAACCGGACCATGACATCTTGAAGGAAAAGCATCCGATCTATCTATCTGTGTGTGTGCTCATGTAGAACATGAAGTTCTACATCAGGAACAAGGAAAGGATGATGATCTACCTCAGAATCTGCTGCCCCTGTAGATCCTGCCACCCGAGGCAGTTGCCTCATCTTGTCTCATGGGTGGCCCAGCCCTGATGGCTGCAGAGAGTCACAAGTGTAGGGAGTGCTTCTGCACTCACATTCTGTTTATTGGCTTCCTGGTGGGAACTGGTAGGCCACTGTGAGAACAGAAATCTGTGTTAGATTCAGCAGGGGGTCTTCTGATGTTAACACTAGGGAAGCCCAATGATAAGGGCAAGAAATGCCACCTGAATAATTCTGGCACCATAAGAAAACCATGTTATTTCTCTTCCTGGCTAAAGACTTGAGTGTGAGATTCTTCCGTAAGCTGCTTTACAAAGCTTCCAAGGCTCTGAAGTGGATCATAAGTATTCTTAACAAATAAACAAATAAAATCTTTTGCATGTAAAACAAGGACATCACTTTCAGCAGTACCAGAAATTCAAAACAAAATGTCAATCAATGTGATAAAATTGGGTGGAACAGTCGACCCTAGGAATGCCTCCATAGCAAATGTGAAATTATGATTGGTCATTTTAACTTTCCAGATGTTCTTAATGGTGATTAGTGTTTATCACCAGAGTTCCTCACCCCTCCCATATTTCCAGCACATGTAACTCCAGCTTATAGAACAGGAAGTCTTCCTCACTTTGATAGCACTCCAGTTCCTCTGTATTTCCTTTCTTGGAAAAAGTAACCCCCTCATTTGACTATCATGCATTGCCCAAAGCGCCATCCTGTCCTCACACGGCGAAAGTTACTGGTTTACTTTAAAATTTGATCAGAAAGGAGCCAGGTACGGTAAGTCCAAGAGGGCTCGTTTATCAGCAACTCATACCATCTTCTGTAAAGGAAATGAGCAAATTCCCAAGCTATTAAAAAGCTCCCTGTCTTCCATCATCCCTATAAATGTCTGCAACAGGATCATTTAGTCTATCAGCCAGCTGTTTATTTTACTGTTTCTTTTCTTTTACCACATTGCACTTTTGAACTGGTCCAAAAAGGACACACACACTCACCTGACCTACCAAGTGCTGTCCCAACGTGGCAGGTACTTGCATTTGCTACAACCTGCAGAGACGGTTGGTTTACCATTGGTTTCAAACTGGAAATGACATGGAGGTGCAGGAAAAAAAGCCATCGAAATGACCAGTGGGCTAGAGCAACTTCCCAACGAGGAAAGCCCAAGATCACATACTTACCTACATTTGAGAGCATCACCCAGATAGCGTGCTTGTGGACCAATCTGCACTATACATTTAAAACAGTATCATGTCACGTTAGATAGTCGTGCCTTCCCCCTAAGAATCCTGGGATTGATGGCTAAACCACTCTGAAAATTGTAGCTCTGTGTGGGAAATGGGAGTCTCCTAACAACTCTCAGCGCCCTTAACAATTGCCGGGATTGTAAGGGGCAAGCCCTAACTGTTTAAAATGATATGATATTGCTTTATATGTATAGTACAGATAGGCCCTGAGTCTCTCCAGATAATATAAACAAAAGTTAGCCAAATTCTCTCTCCCCCCCCTTTGACAACTGTTTGACAGCTTCCGTCAGCTGTCTTCCAAGATTGTTATTATCGTTATTTGTGGCCTGCTTGCTAAGCTTTTCTCAGATAATTTTAGTTGTTATATATATATAATGGTTGTTCCATTTTGTATCTTGAAAGCTGCTCTGAACTATCAGGGTGGGGGTAGGAAATGGTGTGTAAATTCTTATAATAATAATAATTATAGTAATAATAATAATAATGTGTAACTGGTAACCTCAGCTGTGGGTATGGATTCCAAGAAATAACTTCAAATTAATACAGATGTAACGTAACAACAATAACAACAACTTTATTATTTATACTCCACCCACCTGGTGGGTTTCCCCAGCCACTCTGGGCTGCTTCCAGCACATATAAAAACATAATAAGACGTCAAACATTAAAAACTTCTTGATACAGGTCGGCCTTCAGATGTCTTCTGAAAGCTGTGTAGTTCTTTATCTCCTTGATATCTGATGGGAAGGCATTCCAGAACTCTTTGTGACTCCATCGGCCATAGTGTGTCCAAAGTGTGTGTTACTGTCACCAAATCAGACATCTCTAGGAAACAGTGTAGCCGGCACAAAAGCTCTAACTGTGCAAATGCACTCAACTGCAAACCTGTGTCTTTAGTTTGCATTTCTCCTAATATGCACGTTTGTGCAAGCTATTTCCCCTAAGATAATTCATTTTATGTTATTTTCATTATTTGTATGCACACTCTAGTACATGAATTTTTGTACACATTACTTGATTGAAGTGTACTGCAGAATTTAGAGTTCTGCGAATTTTGAAGCCTAGCTGCATTTGAGTACATTGCATTTGTTTTGATCAGCACAAATTAGGTAAAGGTAAAGGTACCCCTGCCCGTACGGGCCAGTCGTGTCCGACTCTGGGGTTGCGCGCCCATCTCGCTTAAGAGGCCGGGAGCCAGCGCTGTCCGAAGACACTTCCGGGTCACGTGGCCAGCGTGACAAGCTGCATCTGGCGAGCCAGCGCAGCACACGGAAACGCCGTTTACCTTCCCGCTAGTAAGTGGTCCCTATTTATCTACTTGCACCCGGGGGTGCTTTCGAACTGCTAGGTTGGCAGGCACTGGGACCGAGCAGCGGGAGCGCAGCCCGCCGCGGGGATTCGAACTGCCGACCTGACGATCGGCAAGTCCTAGGCGCTGAGGTGTTCACATTAAAATGCAAACCAGGCTAGACTTCTCCCCCATCCCTACCTCCTTCTGAGAGAGAGAGAGAAAGAAAGAGAGGCAGGCACATATAACTTTATACAATTATGTAGAGTTTCTTCACCTTAAAAAAAAATTAAGATTTTTTTTTAAGTGCGTGACTGCTATGGGGATTTCTCGGTGACATCATGGAACTAGCCAATCAGTGTCAGGCTGCTTCTGTCATATGAGCACTAGCCAATCAGCATCAGGTTACTTCTAACACATGAACAGTGGTCAATCAGCCTCAGACTAGTTCTGCTACAAACTTCAACCACACACCCCCAGACACACACACTGGAGAGACCAGAATATTTGGACAGGATGCAGGGAGAGTATTTATATATCAACCCCATTGACCTAAAAATACTACACATCTCTTCGTTTTTACAAAGTTCCCTCTAAGGCAACATAGTGCTAGCCTGTAGCTCAGAGAACTATTAAAACTCACTGCATGGGCCTAAGTCTCATCTAGTAGGTAGTGCACACATTCAGGAAGAACCCAGTAATATTGTGTCTGTCAACAAAACCATTGCCCTCTTCTCTCTGTGTGCCTGCAGGATTTAGAACAAAGTTGGGCAATAAGCAAAGAACCCCCAAGAACTCTCTCCAGCTGTCCTCAGTCCTCACTGAAGTCATATCGCATATTATTTCCAGTTGTTTCACAGGCCTGTTGTAGTTCAGGTCCAAATATGTGTAGCATATGTGAGCCTATTTATAGGGCTGCAATTACCTCAACAGGCTGAGTCAGGCAGATGGTAAACATTACCATAGGCATAAGTACACTCAGAATTAGACATTTAAATGACTTCAGGTCTGTCTCAAGCTTACTTAAGGGAATTTATTTCTTAAGCCATTTTAGGTGTCTGGTGAAAATAGGCTATTTATTTTATTTATTTAACAGAAGTTGTATGCTGTTTAGTTGGTAAATAAAACCCAAGTCCTTTACAAAAGAGCATAAAGTATGCATTAAACTTGTTGACAGAAGCAAAAGTTAAAAACAAGTTTATATAGGAAGGGATGATGGGAGTTGTAGTCCGACAACTTCTGAGGGGCACCATATTAGTTACTCCTGTTTTAGGACTGTAGACAGTTTGGTGCAGACAAAGTTGTGTTTGGTTCTGGGGTTTGGTTTGTTTTGAGTTTAAACTTTGCACATAAACACATGATAGAGTAGAGCCAATCAGCTTTATTAACTGGAAAATGAGGCTTTAAGTGGTGTTCTTTGGCTGCTTTGATTACTCTGAAAGGAGATACACATTCTAGAGAGGACTAATTGGTCTTCTTCCATTGAGGATTCAGGAATATTGGTAAGAGATTGGAAAGTGTGATATTCCTCTTCTCAGCAGCCCATAATATCTTCACTTGAAAACTTTGGTCTAAGGAGCTGGGGGTGAGATTTCTAACACAAATCCCCCATAAGGAAAACACACACACACACACACACACACACACACACATGTCAAATCAGAAATAGGAATAAAGCTTAGAAGCAAATATGAGAATTGGTGTATCTTTATTGAGCAGACTTAGAGATTTCCAGAGTAGCATTTAAAGAAACAAAACATTATTAGCTTCTGTGTAGCCTTATTAGTCTGAGACATTTCCAGGATGGATTGAGAGTAAAACTGCTTTGCAGAGAGCAACAAAAACAAGGTCATAAAAGCAGGCTTTGGCATTTGAATTAACTTAGTCTATGATTTGGTTTTAACTGCCAGGATGCATTTGTGGTGGGCTTTCAGATTTCCTTAGCTGCTGTACTGTGAGGCAAACCTGAACGTTTCTCTCTCTCTTTTTCACTGCTCATTTACAGAATGAAGGAGAAGAGAAGCTGGCCCTAATTTGGCTTTTATATTATACTTTACCAGTAAATTCTGCCATTATAGAAAGAATTACTTCCTAGGCAGTTGTGGCAGGAGACAGAAGGGACGGTTTTGTTCTTCCCCAATGCTGCCTAATCCGGGGGCCAGCTCTCGCTGAAGAAGAGATGTACAATAAATGTGAAGACAGAGGGTGTAGCCCAGTTCACATCTCCTTGATTTCCCTATAGATTAACATTACAGTGGTACCTCGGGTTACTGACGCTTCAGGTTACAGACGCTTCAGGTTACAGACTCCGCTAACCCAGAAATAGTACCTCAGGTTAAGAACTTGGCTTCAGAATGAGAACAGAAATCGTGCGGCAGCAGCACAGCGGCAGCGGGAGGCCGCATTAGCTAAAGTGGTACCTCAGGTTAAGAACAGTTTCAGGTTAAGAACGGACCTCCAGAACGAATTAAGTTCTTAACCCGAGGTACCACTGTGCACACAAGCACATCCAGGCATTGATTGATGGATGTCCAGAGCCAAATGTGATTCATTAAATTACAGGGGAACATTTGAAGCAAGACCATTACCTCTCCCCCATTTACCTCAGTACAGTGGTACCTCGGGTTAAGTACTTAATTCATTCTGTAGGTCCGTTCTTAACCTGAAACTGTTCTTAACCTGAGGTACCACTTTAGCTAATGGGGCCTCCTGCTGCTGCCACACCGCCGGAGTGTGATTTCTGTTCTCCTCATGAAGCAAAGTTCTTAACCCGAGGTACTATTTATGGGTTAGCAGAGTCTGTAACCTGAAGCGTATGTAACCTGAGGTACCACTGTATTGTCAGCACTGATAGGCAGCAGCTTTCCAGGGAAAAGATTTGGGAAGGTATCTTTCCCAGGCATACCTGGAGGTGCCAGGAAATGAATTTATTATGAGGGGGAAAACTGCTCCTTTTCCCTTATGGCGTATCCAAGAGCCCATATAGAGTCCTTAAGTGGGTTCCCTGTTGGTAGGAGAAAATAACAGAGGCCAACCAGTGTATATTGAGAAGCAAAGCGGCTAGTAAGCCTGATCTTTATTAAACTGTATTAAATGTAGTATAAACACCAACAATTGGGAAACACTTGCCTGTGAGCGCTCTAATTGGAGAACAGCCTTTACCAAAGCTGTCATGGGCTTTGAAGACATTCGAACTCAGGATGCAAGGGAGAAACGTGCTAGGAGGAAGGCACGCTTGGCAAACCCTCACCGCGATCAACTCCCGCCCGGAAACCTGTGTCCCCACTGTGGAAGGGTGTGTATTCAGAATTGGCCTCCACAGTCACTTACGGACTCATTGTTAAAATAAGGTTACCAGATTTTTTTCAATGAATCCAGGGACACTTTTCAACTTCAATGGAATTTGTATGGGGACTGATTTGTAAATCTTGGGACTGTCCCCAGGAAATGGGGACATCTGGTAACCTTATGTTAAAATTGTGTTTATGGAAGACAATCTTACTCGGCTACGAGTGATTGCCAAAGAAGATGTCCTTAAGTGGGTTCCCTGTCGATAGGAGAAAATAACAGAGGCCAACCAGAGTATATTGAGAAGCAAAGTGGCTAGTAAGCCTGATCTTTATTAAACTGTTGAAACAGGGACCCCACTCACCACACGCAGGAGGGAGGAGAACCCTGAACAATGGTGTGCAAGCCCTTATATAGACTTTTGAAATTGCCCACCCTGTAGCCCAAGACCACCCCCCTAAAACATCATACATACATCACAGAAGGAGGCGGTCCACAGCAGATATCCTGTTTGCCAGAATACCTGACAATGGTCACTGATTGCATTACCTGGGCAGCCTGGCCATTCTTTTGTGATGGATAATACTTCAGCTCCTGAATCCAGGTCACAGGCTCACCCTATTCATACACAAATACACCCTTAAGACAGGATTTGTAAGCAAAAAGACAATGGGGAAGCTTTCCCATTTCCTTCCTCCTTGCAGAGAAATGTGTGAGGTCGATTTGGGAGAGTCAAAATGGCTTCAGGATTGTTCTCCTGTACAATTTCAGACACGTGATACTTATCACCTATGTGTTTGCCTTGTGCATTTATGAACATTTATATTTGAGACCTTAGAATTCTTATAACAATCTGAGGCTGTACCACTGAGCTGCGGTCCTTGCAGAACTTCTGCAAGCGACTTAATTTTGTATGCCTCCCCACTTGCTGCAGACTTTTGGGCTGTTGTGTTTTGCTCCAATATGACTGCTATATTTCTAGGTGAATAATCTCTCTCCGAGCAGCTTTGCAAGATTATAGCCGGGTTAATCTTAAATCCACTTATTCATGATTAGGTCAGTATGTCTTCCTTATGAGTAAGCATGATTATAATTCTAGGCTTTGTCTGTAACTTTTAATTTATTTGTTTACATTCCTAAATTGCACTCTCCCTCGGGACAGACGGGAGGTAGCAGGCATTTCAGAACAGAACAATGCTGCAAGTGCATGCATTTAAGGAGTTGTATCGAACAGAGGCTCTCCACTAATGGGAGGCTATTTGATCCAGCACAGGCTTCCATGAGTTTCCACGCATGGAAGGCTATTCTCACTGATTCCCCTTTTTTCTCTGCAGTCTTCTTGCCCTGTCATATGCTCCAGGATGTTGGTCTGTCCTTTGAAACAGTGTAGGAAGTGGTGTGGGGAACTGCAGAGGGGAATGGAAAGGCTGTGTCCGAGATGTAGAGCCTCTGCCTTGCATGTATTTTTTTTTAAAAAAAATTATTGGTTTTTCACAATTTGTATAAACACAAACAATACACAATACAAACATACAAACACATAAACAAACATGTATAATTTCGAATCCTTTTTTCTTAAACCTTACTTCGCTGACTTCCCCGTACCTCCCCTTTCTGCATCCCAATTCCCAAATTTGTTTCAGCAAATCCTCCCCCTTGATTTTATCTAATTTTCCCTTGTTCTTTTCTTTTACTTAATCTTTTACAGCTGTAGTCCCCTTTTTTCTATAACCTCAACATTTTAGCACTCATTAATTTTACAATATTTCTTAAGATAAATTTTGAATTTCTTCCAATCTTCTTCCGCCATCTCTTTCCCCTGGTCTCGGATTCTGCCAGTGATTTCAGCCAGTCCCATATAGTCTATCACCTTCATCTGCCATTCTTCCAAAGTGGGTAGATCCTGTGTCTTCCAATACTTTGCGATGAGAATTCTTGCTGCTGTAGTAGCATACATAAAAAAGTCCTGTCTTTCTTTGACACCAAAGAAAGGTTTGCTGACCCCTGCCCTTGGGGGTGAAAAATGGTTCTACATTAGATGCTAGGCACCATGGGAGAAAGGATAGAACCCCGTGGAACCCCAAGCATACCTGCCAAGCAGCAGTCTTCCAGGACCAGCTTCTGGGATGCCCTCCACTAAGTAGGAGCAGAACCATACTCTTCTCCATCTGGATCCATCCAGAAAGGATCAAAAGCCACTGAGAGGTCCAAAAGAATCAGTAGAACCACTTTCTCCCTGTCTGTCTCTCAGCAAAGGGCATCTGAAATATACTCTGAGTCCTGTAGTGATTTCATGCTCTTTATTGCAGCTTGTAAAACAGTGCCTGAATTGCCCCCCCAAACCTCAGGCTTTTATATACATTATTTACACAATGAGTCCTGTCTGATTGGCTGATTCTGCTTCCCTCCTGGAGCCTGATTGGTCTTTTCCTGCAGGCCAATCAGTTGTTGCATTCTACGATCCTACCAGCCTAATAGACTGATCAACTTCTTCCTGGAGCTTGATTGGTCTTCTCCTGCAAGCCAACCATTTGTTGCATTCTAGGATCCTACTTGCCTATTGTTCTAGGATCCAAGGTTAGTATATAACAGCATCCAAGACTGTTTCGGCCACAAAGCTGTGTCTGAGGCCCAACAGAAATGGATCTAGAAAAAACAGTTTCATTCAAGAGTGACTGGAGTTGATTGGCCACCAGTCTCTGGACTACGTTACGTAATGTCAACCATCATAGAGATACAAGGGGGGGGATCCCCCCTCAATTAACCATAATTAAGTCCGCTTCCTGTATTTATAGAAGGTGTGCCGAGTTATATACTGTTCTGTTGAGTCTGATTTTCTCCCTGGACTCTGTCTGCTTCGACTCAAGTTTGTTCAGTCAAAGTTATTAAAGTGTTACCATAATTTTCACTTTGGACTCCGTCTGCTCTGTTTAAATGACTGCTAAAAAATATCTTGAAAATGGTTCTTCCTTCCCTATAATCCAGGCATCCCCAAAGTCAGCCCTCCAGATGTTTGGGACTAGAACTCCCATCATCCCTAGCTAACAGGACCAGTGGTCAGGGATAATGGGAGCTGTAGTCCCAAAACATCTGGAGGGCTGACTTTGGGGATGCCTGCTATAATCCTCCTTGTATGTTACCAGTGCTATTTTTCTTGGAAAAGAGGTGCCAGAATTCACCATGAACGCCTCCCTTGTTCTCTTATAATGGCAATGGCACCTACCTGAGAGGTGCTGGAACTGAGCCCCAGCAAGTTCTGGTTGTCAAAAAGCCCTGTGTGTTACGATTGGCAAAAGAGGTACCTTGGTAGTTCTGCCACCTGGAAGTTCAAGGGGTGGTAGCTCAACAGAGGGCCTTCTCTGTGGCAGCCCCTAAGTTGTAGATTTCCCTTCCTGAACCTGATACCTTCATTGTATAGCTGCCATATGCTGAAGACACATCTCTTTACCCTGGCCTTTGACACCTTAGATACTTACAGTGGTACCTCAGGTTACAGACGCTTCAGATTAAAGACGCTTCAGGTTACAGACTCTGCTAACCCAGAAATAGTGCTTCAGGTTAAGAACTTTGCTTCAGGATGAGAACAGAAATCGTGCTCCGGCGGCACGGCGGCAGCAGGAGGCCCCATTAGCTAAAGTGGTGCTTCAGGTTATGAACAGTTTCAGGTTAAGAACGGAGCTCTGGAATGAATTAAGTACTTAACCCGAGGTACCACTGTATTTCTAAGACCCAGTGTATTATTTGGATTGTAAATTGTTTCAACTGGTTTTAATACTGCATTACGTTGTTGTTGTTGATGATGATGATGATGATGATGATGGTGATGGTGATACTTTCTTGTGGTTTTAGACAGAGGGAGTTCTTCCCCACCCTGTGCTTCCTGATCCTTTTTGGGAGATGCCAGGGATTTAATGTGGGCCCTTCTGAATTCAAAGCATCTGTTCTGACACTGAGCTGCAGTCGCATCACAACCACAAACCTGTGACTCTGCCTTTTGGACTGTTGCAACAGGACTGATGTGCAGTCGTTAGCTTCATTCAAAGTACAGGAGCCCTCTAACTTGTTCCTGCATGTGCATTCTTAAATAAAAAAAAGCCATGACCAAAAAAAAAAAGCAGGACATGCAGAATAAAATTAGATGATTTGTTCACAAATTACCTAGGCAGAGATTTAGAAAGGGTACAAAGAGGCATTTGTGCGTAATTTCATGGGATGGCCATCCAAATCTGGTTTGACATATAACTGAATGCACTTGCCTTGTAATTAATCTCTAATAGGCTACTTTGAATCCCGCCTTCCTCTGTAACCCCCTTAAACCTACGTAGGAAACACCAGTGGTTCATTACCACACGCATTTCTGCAAGATGGACATGCATGCCTCCTAATCTCTCTTTTGTCCATCAGTGTGTTATTAAATCTTAGGCAGTCTGAATGCAAATAAGGTTTCTGTTGGATTTATCAGGAATGCAAAGAAATAGTTTGCCCACCATCGTTGCAAAGGGGGAAGCAATTGGGGTCGCTGCGTAATTTCAATATATAGCTTTTTTGTTTTTTTGTTACCTCTTGCAAATGACAAGAATTCTCACAAGAATATGCAGCCAATCTTAGAAAGGGGTATGGAATTACTTTCAGGGCTTGAAGCCGATCCATTCCACACTGAATTAAAATATTAAACTTAATGCCTTATTCCTCGGGAGATGGAAAATGAACACAATTCTGTTATTGCAAGTGGCTCATTTGGTTCTTCATTGCCTGAATTTTATATATATAGAAATGTCCCCTTCTTGACTAGTATTGGTGTTGTAATAACTGAAGCCATGTCATCAAATATCCAAATTAATAAGGTTTCTGTAGGTTAAAAAAGAAAAGAAAAAGAAACTTACCCAACGCCAAGGAGAAACTGAGGAGAAACAGCAAAGGGGTTGTTAGTTACTATTCCAAACTCATGAGCTATTGTAATGCCTAAATACATCAATAACAAGCCATACATAAAGAATAATTTAAAGAAAAAGAAAAAATAAAGGAAAAAAGCCTAGGGCTTGCTGATCAAAAGGTCGGCGGTTCGAATCCCCGCGACGGGGTGAGCTCCCGTTGCTTGGTCCCTGCTCCTGCCAACCCAGCAGTTCGAAAGCACATCAAAGTGCAAGTAGATAAATAGGTACCGCTCCAGCGGGAAGGTAAACGGTGTTTCCATGCGCTGCTCTGGTTCGCCAGAAGCGGCTTAGTCATGCTGGCCACATGACCCGGAAGCTGTACGCCGGCTCCCTCGGCCAATAAAGCAAGATGAGTGCCGCAACCCCAGAGTTGTTCACGACTGGACCTAATGGTCAGGAGTCCCTTTACCTTTACCTTTATCCTACCAGTTGCTTTCATCTTTCGTGGACTGTAAACCAGCTCACAACAGATAAGCCAATAAAAAGTACATTAAAACATTTAAGCCACAAAATGATCCTTAAAGCATAATGATAGAACAATAAACAGAATAAAAAGCAAAGCAAAGAGAGCAATAAGAAGAAAATATTTTTAATGAAGCAGTGATCCGTACCATAAGCGTGACACAGCAAGGATGAATCATCCAGTAAACATTAAGATGGCAGAGTCGTAAAACAGGAAATCACAGTTTAACTGTGAAAGATTTTGATAAATAAAATAGTCTTGACCTGGTGCCAAAATGAGGCTTATGTTGGTGCTTCCCAAATTTGTCTAGGGAGTCATTTTACAGTTATAACATATACCTTATATTCTCTTATGGGCTGGAGAACCACATTGCTGGTAAGAAGAGTTTGCTCTCTGTGTTCTGGAACGAGCTGTCAAAAGAGATGCTAAAAGAGCCTAACATTTCAACCTACATTCAGCTTCTAGGAAAAAGTGCTATATGGCTGTGTTCCACTTGCACAGTCGGAGGCAGTGTGCCTCTGAAGACTAGTTGCTGGGGGAGTGCTCTTGCACTCAAACCCAGCTTTCAAGTTTCCCAGGGGACCATTCTGAGACCAGGATGAGGTTAGATGGGCCATTGGCCTGATCCAGCGGGCTCATCTTACATTCTTACGTTCCTAATAAAAAAAAACCCAAGCAGATCCGAATTGTTTTTCTCCCTGCACCAACCAAGAATTGGTGATAATACGATTGAAGCATTGTTACACGTAGAGATGTTCTAAGGAGTTTTGGTGCCAGAGGCCAAAATCTGAACAGCATCCCCAGGTGCTAAAAATATGAAGATGATCGGGGTATTTTTTGTGACTTTACTGACCAGTCCAGAGTACTGGCACTTTTTAATTTATTTTACTGCCCATGGTAGCCATTTTGTGTTGACACCCACAGCACTTTTATCAATATATGAGTACTGGCACCTCATTTTTTATACCCCCTCCAAATACACTAATGATGATGGTGATAAATGATAATAGTGGTACCTCATGTTACAGACACTTCAGGTTACATACGCTTCAGGTTACAGACTCCGCTAACCCAGAAATAGTACCTCGGGTTAAGAACTTTACCTCAGGATGAGAACAGAAAACGTGCTCCGGCGGCGCAGCAGCAGTGGGAGGCTCCATTAGCTAAAGTGGTACCTCGGGTTAAGAACAGTTTCAGGTTAAGAATGGGCCTCCAGAATGAATTAAGTTCTTAACCCGAGCTACCACTGTACTGATATGGACTGACTGGGCACCCTCTCCTTTCTATTCAACATACTTATACTACATGGAACAGGGAGTGTCCCTATTTTCCAGGGACATCCCAGATTTACAGAAGCCATCTTGGTTTTCTGATTTGATCCTGGAATGTCCTACTTTTCCTCAGAACATCCCTATTTTCATCAGAGAAATGTTGGAGGGTACAGAGTTATGCGACACTTCCCCGCCCCCAAGCCAAGGAGATAAGTAACTATACAACCCTTAGAAGACATCTGAAGGCAGCCCTGTAGAGGGAAGTTCAATGTTTTATTATGCTTTTATATATATTTTGGAAGCTGCTCAGTGTGGACTGGGCAACCAAGTCAGATGGGCAAGGTGTAAATAATAAAATTGCTGTTATTGCTGTTATTGTTATTATTTATAATAAGAATAAATAGGGTGTTCCTATTTTCATTGGAGAAATGTTTGAAGGTATGTGCTAATACTGTCCTACCAGTATATCACGGATGATGTAAGATTGACTTAAGCAATGTACTTTTGAGCACTCAGGAAAAGCACTGCATAAATAAGTATATTATTATTCTTATTATTTTACCATTTTTATGACTGCCACATGGCTTCCATTGTAAAATATGGCTATTTTTAAATTTAGCACTGTGAATACCCATGTGTTCAGTGTGCTAATATTGAGAAACGTCTTGCAAGTTTAGAAACCCAAGTTATTTATGAGCGGAAGGCTTTTTGTTCATCCCTTGTTGCCTGCAAATAGGGTGCAGCTGTTTTCAGCAAATCAGTTTAATTCCTTTTTCTAAATGATCTCTTGGCCTTTAGAAAAAGGCCTTTCAAGAGTGAGCATTGTTGCTGGGGAAATGTGATTGTTCATAAACTTTGCCTACGCCACTTATAGTGGTCGCAGACATTGTGCCCCTGCTTTGCTTATTTGAACTGTTTTATTATTTCTTCAGTTGTTAGTTCTTTTTATCTTCGATCTCTGCTTCTCTTCAGTGTCTTTAGATTCGTAGAGGAGTATAAAACCTTTTGATGCTAAGAACAACAAAAAAACCAAGAGCTTGTACCAGAACCTTCAGGAGTCAGGCAACAAAATGGGCCTGAAGGGAGCTAATTTGGGATTTTCTAATAGCAGGTTTATTTGCAGGAGGGAGGTATGAGGCTACTCTAGAGTAGAAACCCTGAAAAAAGGAGATGAAAAATCTTGCATTTGGAAGGTTTATGAGTAGGAATGGCAACTTCAAAACAAGCAAAGCAGGCTTGGATGTTTGTTTGTTTTGATTTTTTTAAAATATTTTTTATTGAACAAGTTTAACAAATCAAATTATAAATCAATATTACATTACTCCATTGCATCCAATGGGAATATCTCACAAATGATATTGTTAAGCTGGAAAATGTGCAGAATAGGGCAACTCAAAGAGCACAAGAGCAGGTGCATCTTTCTCAAGAGGAAAGGGTACAATGTTTTGGGGCTTTTGTGCAAGTGGGGGTGTAATGGGAATTGGGGTTGCTTGTGCGTAAACTGCAAACTGCTCCAAGCTGGTTGTATAGCTAAACCTTTCCCTGGTTTGACAGCCCTTACAACGCGACTGTCTCAGTCACTGGCAGAATCCGTCAGTGGGCGTTTCCTAAACTTCCTCCAACATAAAAATTCCTTGACTCCAAGTCTCCTCCTAGATTCTCTGCGTGGAAGCTTTCTGCGCAGCGTGGGCATGCCAAGCGGAGGTCCTGTGCTCTCTCTGCTGATCTCACTGGATGAGTCTCGGAGCCTCCCCTCTGCAGTACTCTCAGCCTCCCCTTTCTCCCTGGTGTCCCCGGGATTTCCTTCCCCAGCAGAAGCTCTCTCTCTCTCCTTGCTAGTTCCCTCCCCTGCATAATTGGAGCGTCTTACCTCTCCTCTTGCCTCTGATGGCAGTTCCCTGACAGGGGGGAAGCCAACTAAGGAGGGAACAGGCTTTACAAAATGATGTACAGCGTAGAGAAAGTACATAGAAGATGTTCACCCTTTCTGATAATAGCAGAACTAGAAGTGAGGTTAGTGGTGGGATTCAAGTCAGTTCTCATCTGAAGGTGAATCGGCTTGTTTTGCGCTTTCCAAAGCTGAAACACAGCCATCATTTGAAATCTGAGCTGTGCAATGCAGTTCTTCCAACCACATAATGTGAGCAAAAATGAATATACTGGGGTAAAGTGTGCTTTAAAATGTGTATATTTGTGAAAATAACAAACAGAATTTGCAAAAAAAAAAGGGGGGTCATAGCTAAAATGCTGATTAAAAAAAATGACTTAAAAAGAAAAGCAAACTGTTGTGGAAATGTGAAGAGCTGAGTTTAAAAGGTAAAGGTGAAGGACCCCTGACAGTTAAGTCCAGTCGTGAAAGACTCTGGGGTTGTGGCGCTCATCTCGCTTTACTGGCCAAGGGAGCCGACATTTGTCCACAGACAGTTTTTCCGGATCATGTGGCCAGCATGACTAAGCCGCTTCTGGCGAAACCAGGGCAGCGCACGGAAATGCTGTTTTGGGTAGATAAAATATGAGAAACCAAGAGAGATTGAACTAAGCAGATTTGCCCATCCCTAAGCAGAACTCTTTTTTAAAAATAATAATATTTATTGAATTTTCACAAAGTATATAAACATACTCACTACAAACAAACAAACACAAAAACAAACAAGTATAATTTCAAAACCTTATTTTCTTAAAACTTACTTCACCGACCTCCTCATACCTCCCCTTTCTGCATTCCAATTTCAAATTTAATTCAGCAAATCCTCACCCTTAATTTTATCTAGTTGTATTCTTTTCTTTTCTTTTAACTTAATCTTTACAGCTGTAATCCCTTGCTTTCTATAACCACAACATTTTAACACTCTTTAATTTTACAATATTTCTTAAGATAAATTTTAAATTTCTTCCAATCTTCTTCCGCCGCCCCTTCCCCCTGGTCTCGGATTCTGCCAGTCATTTCAGCCAGTCCCATGTAGTCTATCACCTTCATCTGCCATTCTTCCAGAGTGGGTAGAACTCTTGGTCATCCACTGACAATTGGTGGGAGATTATTATATTTCATTATTGTTTGTACCCTGCCCATCTGACCAGGTTGCCCAAACCACCCTGGGATTCAATGGAACTGCTCAGTGTTCCACCTGAACTGTAAGTGCAACCTAGAAGGTGTTACAGAAGCTTCTTAAGCACATATAGATTACTTTGCAAAAAAGTCTGCTGCATGTAGGAAGAGTTCCGTGAAAATAAAGGGAGGGGTGCCACAATTCCTGTCCGCTCCAGATTCCATGGAAATTAAAAGAGCATTCTTCCAAAGCTTCGATTCTTCTCAATGGGCTTTGAGCAGATGTCCACAGTGGATTGTATTTTTCTGTGTTTTTCCCCCCCGTGGCATCCCATCATGTTGCAATCGAGTCGTTTTAAATTACGATGTGACCATTTTTTGAACTTTACAAAGCTGTCTATACTTTCTGCCACCATGCCAAAGTCCTAAAGGGAATAGAAATAAAGCAGGTGAAGGCATCCCAACATTTCAGCTCTCTCGCTGCATGTGGAAAATCAATCTGAAGAAATCCCAGCTCAGAGTCTGGGAAGACGTTGTCCTTCCAACAAAACATGCCCAACATTTGATGAGGATTGGTGCAAAGACACAAGTGTTTTTTTGGCACTACATCAATCTCAGCAGGTAAGAGAACTCCCTCCAGATCTTAGAAAGATATTGCATGTCGGCGCACTAATGCAATGTTTTTCTTGTTGCCTTTGAAAGCTTGACTTCTTCCTGTTTTTGCACCAAAAAGAAAAGAGAGAGAAGGAGGGAGGGTGGAAGAATTATTCCCCCATCGAAATGAGGAACTGCTCCTGCAGCTTCCCAAAGGAAATACAGTTTCAGACCGGAAAGAAGATGTTGGTTTTCTGCCATGGAGATGCCTTCTAGTATTTGTGTGCCTGGGATTCATTCTATAGATTGAACTTACTGAAGTGACATAATCCTGGCACCCAGTTCAGGACTGTGAGGGGTGAGTGGTACGATGGAGTGCGCGCCCGCTTTTGGCAAAGGCTGCCTGATGTCATGTCTTCCTTAGCTGCAGTAACTCATTGCCCACGTGCAGGCCAACTTTTTGTAGTGATAAGAAAGCTAGTTTTGCTGCTGGAACTGTGTACTGGTCCTGGGGGGAGGTTACCGTGAGGCGTGGTCAGAGTCCAGTCCTGGGTCGAGGGTCTGGAGACTGTCCACCAAGGGTGAAGCGGGGTCCAAAGCGAGGAGCCGGGCAAGGTCAGGAACTCTGGAAGAACAGGTCTGGGTCTGGCAGAAACAGGTTTCCAACGATGTTGCTCCCGCAACCTGGGACCGGGCTGACTGGCCTTTATCTTCTCTGAGGCCAGGGGCAGTCCCGGCCCACAGGTGACCCGCCTCTCCTGGCCTTAAGGCAAGCACTCCTCCTGAGAGAACCCAGTTCCCTCCGCCTCTGCCCTGAGCCTCTGCAGCTCAGGAGAGGCTGGAGGGTTACTGGACCCAGGGGGAGGCTCACCTTCACCTGACAGGGCTGGGAGAGGCACACCTGTAGGCAATGGGTCCTCAATCACCTCCGGAGCCAGAGTGGATTCATCTGGTGTCTGCTCCTGAGGATCCGGCACAGGTGCAGGCGCTTCAGATTCAAGGCCCTGCCCCGGCTCAGCCGGCCCTGGAGGCGGGGACTCCTGTGCAGGCTGGGATTCCTCCGGTTCAGCCTCTGAATCAGATTCCCAGGCCATCACAAACTGAAACCTAAGAACTACAGACTGGTCGCCTTCTGAAGCATGTTTATGCTTATCTTGATGTTTGGGCTCCATATGCCTGTGGGTTAGCTCAGTTGTGTGGCGAGTTCCCGACCTCCCCAGGTAGAATAATGACACATGACACAATTATTAAGGTTAATGGGCTAAAAAAGGTCACAACTTTATTGGTTATAGGTGATGAGCAGTATTGGCTTAGGCATTGGACCTAACCGACTATATCTGACTCCAGCCCGTCTGCTTGAAGTCCAGGAAGGATTAACCACCAGTAGGGGGAGTCCTGCTGATGCACATCAACTAGGAGCTCCCCCGGGGTCACCAAAAGGGGACATGCCTTAGGCCCTCACCTCCCCAGGCTTTGGACAGGGCCATGCCCCCCGGAATCCTTTAATGGACTACCCTTCAATATGCGGAGCAGGTGATGGCGCTTCCTCCCCTCTTTCCATCTACAGGCCTATTCTAATGCCTAACCGCCAATACCCAGAAAGTTGTGACGATTTGCTATGAGGTTGGTGAAAACCAAGTGGCTGGTGCCAATTTACCAAGTGGAAAAATTCCTACCAGGCCCCTCAACGGCAACCAACCAAGATCCATAGCAAGGTCAAAGAGAGCAAACCTTAAAGGGTGGGAGAGTTGGAAAACCGGAGCAGCTGGAGGGCGGGCAAAGAGGGAGATCCCCGGCTGCGTCCTGCCTTTAAGGGGCAGGCCACACCCCCAGAGCAACCCGATTGGCTGGCCAAGGGGTGACGCAGCCGGGAATCCCCCAATCATGCAGGGGCTGGCCTGCCAGTGTGGTGTAGTGGTTAAGAGCGGTAGACTCCTAATCTGGGGAACCGGGTTCGCGTCTCCGCTCCTCCACATGCAGCTGCTGGGTGACCTTGGGCCAGTCACACTTCTCTGAAGTCTCTCAGCCCCACTCACCTCACAGAGTGTTTGTTGTGGGGGAGGAAGGGAAAGGAGGATGTTAGCCGCTTTGAGACTCCTTCGGGTAGGGATAAAGCGGGATATCAAATCCAAATTCTTCTTCTCCCACCCCCTGGGCATGTGGAGGGGCTGTGAAGCCAGCAACCCCCATCTCCTCCTTAAGGCGGAAGTGGCTTTGGTGGAGCACGAGACGCTTAATCTCGGGGCTGTGGGTTTGAGCCCCATGTTGGGCACAAGATTCTTGCATTGAAAGGGATTGGACCAGATGACCCTTGTGGTCCCTTCCAACTCTACAGTTCTATGATTCTCTGAAGCATTGAACTAGGGAAAACAGACACCCTGCCTTAAGGCAGAAGTGAAAGGAGTAAGCGTGAAAACTAAGGGGAGGTTTGTGCAACTGACGCTGGCTTTGTGCTTTAGATTTTCTACTTGGTTCTGGCTTTTGTGCATATAGGCTACCTCTAGCAATTGATATGCATGGATAATCAACAAGCAGCACTTGAGAAAAAGGGGAAGCAATGAGGCACCTGTCAGAACAGCGGCAATTACACATCAATGAATATGTAAATAATGTATATTGCAAAGCAATTTGTGTTACTATTTATGTATAGTGTGTGTGTGTGTGTTTTAAAAACTTTCATTGTGGAGAATGAAAGCAAAGCCATTCATAGCAAGAATCTTTGCCATGATGGGGGCTTTGAATTGACGGGAGGGAAATCTGCTTTATAGTCCATTTTCAATGGATTCCTTACCTACTTTGAAGTATTTTGTAGGAAGCGATCTTAAAAAGTTGGAAATAATAAGCAGAGCAACTAATCTGGAACCCATCAGGAGAAACTGTTGGAGAGGGCTCAGAAACGGGACCAATAGTGGTTCTTTAAGTGACTGAGGAATGGCTCCTGCTCTCCACAGGCGAGTTGTCAGCCGAGTACTACTTTTCTGAACAATTCAATAAGAGACCATGATTCCTGCTTAGGGACATAAGAAGATGACTTATATAAAGCCGGACCATTGGTCCATCCAGAGGCATAGCGTGGGGAGGGGCTGGGGGGCCCGTCATCCCGGGCACAGTTTTTTGGGGGGCGGAGTATTCCTCACAGCTAGGGACATGGGTGGCGCTGTGGGTTAAACCACAGAGCCTAGGACTTGCCGATCAGAAGGTCGGCGGTTCGAATCCCTGTGACGGGGTGAGCTCCCATTGCTCGGTCCCTGCTCCTGCCAACCTAGCAGTTCAAAAGCACGTCAAAGTGCAAGTAGATAAATAGGTACCACTCCGGCGTTTCCATGCGCTGCTCTGGTTCGCCAGAAGCGGCTTAGTCATGCTGGCCACATGATCCGGAAGCTGTATGCCGGCTTCCTCGGCCAGTAAAGTGAGATGAGCACCGCAACCCCAGAGTCGGTCACAACTGGACCTAATGGTCAGGGGTCCCTTTACCTTTACCTTATTCCTCACAGCTGGCAGGATGTGGCGAGCTGTTGAGTCCTTCTCATGAGAAGGACGCAACAGGCATGCGCTCTGCCAGGCTCGTGCCACTTTTGTGAGTCTCACAAAGCAGCACTGGGCTCACAGGGAGCCATGAGTGCGACCTTCCAATGGCCGGGCTCCCCACTGTGTCGTATAGCATAGCCCCGCTTGGCTCCACTGGGAGTGGGTTGCTCTGGCACGTGCCCTGAGCGCCAGCAGGAAACGCTCTGCTGCTGGGTCCATCTAATATTGTCTACGCTTACTGGCACTGGCTCTCTGGGGATTCAGACGGGGTCCAACCCCAGCCCTACCTGCAGGTGCCAGGGATTGAACCTGGAATCTGGAAGTACCACTGAACCTGGAAGTACCACCTTTTGTTATGCAATGGGCACGGTCAAGGGGATCAAGTGGATTATTTTACTTTTATCTCCCCCAGAGGATTTACTAGCATCATAGATTATATCCTAACATCTAATGATGTGCCAATTAATTGAGATACCTTCAGGATAATTCCCACTTTCCACTTGAGTTATCTCTGACATCATTCGTTTCTCCTGCCTTTCCTAAATTATTGGATGAAACGGAATATCTGGTACTTGGAAATAGAAGGTTAAAATGGAATGCACAGGTCCAAGAAAAAATGATTCAGATCCTGGATTCCCATGAATTAGCTTTATTAAAGGGGGAAATGTTGTTAGAAACAGGAAACATAATCGGACTTTATGAGAACATAATCAACCGAATGCGCCCACTGATGACCACAACCAGTGTGATAAAAAACAAAAAGTTTAGAAGACAGACTTGGTTTGATAAGGAATGTCAGAATAGCAAAAAATGCCTAGCTAGGGAACTTAGAAAATTGAAGTTAAAACAGGGTAAGCACTGAGCTATGGCCCCTCTTATGTGGCCAGGCATCCTTCTCCAACCTGGTGCCCTCCAGGTGCTGCTGAACGCCAGCTCCCTCCAGCCCTGACTATTGGCCATGCTGCTTCAGGCTGGTAGGAGTTGTAGACTAAAACATCTGAAGGGCACCAGCTTGGGGGAAGGCTGCTTTGAGGCATCATCCTTCTTCTCATTTCCGCCGTCTAGAAACATTCCTTTCTCTTCTTTATAATTTCATTTTTTTTAATGAACCAGCTGCTTCAATAGAAGTATTGTATGAGAGATCAGCTAGGCAATCCCCAAAGAATGTGAAGACAAGTTGTTTACCTTTCTCTCTCAATCTCTCTCTCTCTCTCCACCTTTCACTGAACTTCATATTGTTTCTGGGTTTGTTTGTTTTTTCATTGCTGCTCAGTTCTCTTCTCGCGCTTTCTAATTTTGCATCTTTTCTCCAGATAACTCTCCCCTTCCCACTTGACTAGACCTGACCTTTGCCATGTCTTCCTTTTCATTTTCCCTTTTATATGCACTCTTCTTACACCCAAACTGGCACAACATATTCAGCAGATAAACTGCTTCTTCAGTAATTGATACAGGGATAATTTAACAGGAAGGCATGGAAAGCACCACACAAGCAGATCAGGATGTTGTATAACCTGTCCACATTGTCGTATAAACTCCCCACAAACAGATCAGAACAAATGCTCAATAAAGGCTTGACGTAGTCTAATCTCCAAGTAAACAATGTGCAAGCAAATCAGGATAAATGTTCAATAACCTGGCTGTCTGGAGGAGCCCTTAAAAGCACTTTTAATCATTGATACTGGTAGGGTGCTATGTCCCATGTTCATATTCAAACCAAGTTTGCTGACTCCTTGACTAAAGAATAATTACTTTAATTTTATTTATTTCTTAAATATGTCCCTGCTGGAATAACCTCTTGAAGGCATTACTGTTTCAGTTTTTAAGGAGGTCCAAAGGGACACGAGCAAATGTATTCATATGTTTCCATCATGAATGCTAAATCAGCTAATTAAAGGATCAAAATTAGGCTCTTTTATGATCAGATAGTTAAGGCTCCTTAAAATAATTACCTTAATGCAGCTGGCTGTTATTATGTGATATGTATCTACAACTACTTCACACAAAAAAGGTTTAACATAATGACATGCCATAATTAATTTTGATATTGATAGTTGATTAGCTGCCCCAGTGAAAAAGTCAGACAGATATTGCTGTTTCAGCATAATGTAGATTAGAGAGTAATGTATAAGAAAAGGACACACAGAGCTGCGGAAATGTTCTGCACATACCTTCAGATATGGTGTAGGTCAGGAGTGGGGAACCTCAGGACTGGGGCTCAAATGTCGCCCTCCTGACCTTGGGATAATCCCCCAGCAGTGGCGTAGCATGGGGGGCCACAGAGGCAGATGCCCTGGGCACAAAATTGTTAGGGGGTGCAAAATTTCAACACCCACTTCCATCATTGGGCTCCATTGAAAACCACTTCTCCATGCAAACCAGGATGTGAACTTTCCAGACGACAGAATAACTTTCCTTTCTTTTCTTATCTCTTCGGCTGTGATTTCCTGGGTGACGCAGTCGCCATTAGGCAGTTGAATGTGCATGCATACTCCGTCCATTTCCCTCCCTGCCATGTGGCTCCGGGCACTGGCAACCCACACTACACCACTGACCCCCACAATTCTCCTGTCCTAACTACCATTCATGGACGTGATAGAGAGATGCTTGGTGCAAGTTGTTTCCAAATGCTTTATTCTAGAATTCACTACAATGCCCAAACATCACATTGCGAGGTGTGTGGATCAGTGGTTAAAACAGAGCTCAGGAGTTCATGGCTAGGTGTAAGCTAAGACGTCATCCCAACACTTGGCACACCTCCTTAGCTCGCCTTCGCGAGAGGAGGGTGGGCACTGTCATTTGTGCAGTGCGGAGCCACAAGTCTGGGCAGGCAAGCAATTCTACAAGTAGGCTGGGTCTGCTCAAGCTGGCGCAACCAGCACAGCATCCTTTGCGATGGAGGCGGGGTCAGTTTTGAAACTGGTCCTCACCTGTATCAGATAAACAGCAATGAATTAAACTGTACAATACCATTGACTTACATCTGGGGGTCATGTTGGCTGGAGAAGGATGTACACCATGGGTAGGCAACCTAAGGCTTGGGGGCCGGATGTGGCCCAATCGCCTTCTAAATTTGGCCCATGGACGGCCCAGGAATCAGCATGTTTTTACATGAGTAGAATGTGTCCTTTTATTTAAAATGCATCTCTGGGTTATTTGTGGGGCACAGGAATTCATTCATTTCCCCCCCCCCCAAAAAAAATATAGTCCGGCCCACCACATAGTCTGAGGGACGGTGGACTGGCCCATGGCTGACCCCTGATGTACACAGTCACTTCCTTTTTTAAAAAAAAGTTTCAAATCATGATTGCTTTGTTGTTGTTGTTTAGTCGTTTAGTCGTGTCCGACTCTTCGTGACCCCATGGACCAGGCACTCCTGTCTTCCACTGCCTCCCGCAGTTTGGTCAAACTCATGCTGGTAGCTTCGAGAACACTGTCCAACCATCTCGTCCTCTGTCGTCCCCTTCTCCTTGTGCCCTCAGTCTTTCCCAACACCAGGGTCTTTTCCAGAGAGTCTTCTCTTCTCATGAGGTGGCCAAAGTACTGGAGCCTCAGCCTCACGATCTGTCCTTCCAGTGAGTACTCAGGGCTGATTTCCTGAAGAATGGAGAGGTTTGATCTTCTTGCAGTCCATGGGACTATCAAGAGTCTCCTCCAGCACCATAATTCAAAAGCATCAATTCTTCGGCAATCAGCCTTCTTTATGGTCCAGCTCTCACTTCCATACATCACTACTGGGAAAACCACAGCTTTAACTGTAAGGACCTTTGTTGGCAAAGTGATGTCTCTGCTTTTTAAGATGTTGTCTAGGTTTGTCATTGCTTTTCTCCCAAGAAGCAGGCGTCTTTTAATTTCGTGGTTGCTTGGGAAGTGCTAAATGAAAGCAGTAGAAGGAAATCCAGATTCTCTGTGACTAAACTCACCATTATGAACTTTCTTTGCCTGGTTTCCTTTCACTGGCTTCGGATTGGTATCTTGGATCAATCTTTTTTTAAAAAACAACAACAAGAAGAACACCAAGATAATGACCTGAAGGTTAGCATTGCCATGAGACCAGGCAAGTGTTGTACTGTAAAGACATCTGAAGCTTGGGAAGGGGACCAGTCGGATGACCTTGAATCATCTGCACCATCCATCACCTATTCTGTTGCCTCTGCTGGCGGGACTTCATCACAGGAACGGTACAGTCTAGCAAAGGATACTACTATAGACACCAGGAGCTGGGAGCCAAGCATCAGGTAGAGAAAAGGCAGGGAGAACAAAAGGAGATATAATGCTTAGCTAAAACAAAAGACATAACTGCAGTGGATGCAGTGGGAGTCAGGCAATTCCAGTCACTGGTTATTGGCAGAAGCACTGCCTGTCATTGCAATAGTGGTGGTGGGGGGTGAGCCTTCTCCTGCCTTAAAATTGGTAAATCTTGCATCTGTGATCCTATAATTCAACAGTATTATTATTCAAGCCAGAACTGTTCTTCTCCTTTACAGCTGTGCACTGTTATTAACCCTCTGAGAGGTGAGGATAAAATGAAAAAGAATTATCTTCTATGGGAGTCCAGTCAACAGCCTGGATGCACGCAATACAGACGTATTTCTGAAGTTTTATCAGGATGGGAGCAGAGCGAGTCTGGTGACTATTGGGACTGACAGGACAGAAGGCAAGGAGCCAGTGTAGCATAGCGGTGAGTGTGTTGGACTAGGACCTGGGAGACCAGAGTTCAAATCCCCACTCTGCCATGAAGCTCACTGGGTGATACTGGCCAGCCACTACCTCACATGGTTCTTGTGAGGATAATGTGGGGAGGCTAACCTTGGGCTCCTTGTAGGAAAGGTAAGAGCCCAAGCCAAAGATTGGTTGGAGTCAACTAATTATGGTTTTGACCTCCTCCCTGCTGAATTCTACAAAGAGAACCTGAGACACAGGAGGTGGAGAGAGCTGGACTGGTTACAAGTAAGGAAGACGGCAGGTAGGGGCTGGCTGAGGGCAGACTGAGATTGGAGGGGCAGAGCCCCATTTGCCTGCCACCACCTGGATGGGAGATGGCCAGAAGAACCTTGAAACTCAAGCTAGGGATACAAAGGAAGAGACCAGGATAAAAAAAGAAGATTCTTCTTTTGCAGCCACATCTTGAACTGTCAAACACTTTGTATGCCACCAACCAGTCGAAATGGTCAGCAGAGGGTGGGTTCGTTCTGGATATGGCCCTTTGGCTGCCAAATACATCCAGCACCCCACCCCTGAAGCCCAGGTTGGATGGCCACCAATCAGGAATGCTGTAGCAGCCTACTAACCACATCAGCAGGAGGTTGGACAAGAGGACTTATGAGAATCCTCCCAGTTGTGCTGTTCTACTTCTGAGAAGACATGTACCCATAGCTGTCAACTGTCCCTTATTTGGCAGGAAACTCCCTTATCCAGTGCCGCGTCCCGCTGCTGTCCCTTATTGATGATGTCCCTTAAATTTCCCGGGTTTCAAAGGAAGCAGCTTCTCTCCCTCCCTCCCTCCCTGCTGGCCAGGGAGGAGGGAGGCTCCAACTGTGTTGCTTGGCTGCATTGCTCACCCAATAAGGAGTCAAAGAACGACTGGGGGGTGGAGCTTGCATGCCTTGTGCCGATCAAATCGGCCGCGTTCCCTGGGGACTCGCCTTTGCTCAGAGCTTCCCAGCAGAGAGGTGACAGTGGTTTTCCTTGCTGCATACCCTTTGCCGGGTTGCTGCACTGTGGGAACCACCGCCTGAGGCTTCGTTTGGCTGCTGGCTGGGCTTTCTGCCTTTGGCTCGGAGGGGCTCAGAAGTGGAACATACCTGTGTTCAAAAATCCCTTATTTTGGCTGCTGGTCCCTTATTTTCAAATCTGTAAGTTGACAGCTATGCATGTACTGTATTGGTCCGAATATAAGCCGCACTCGAATATAAGCCGCACCTTTAAAATTGGAGGGGGAGAGAGAGAGAGAGACAGAGAAATACTTGGATATAAGCCGCTCCATTCCTTGCTGCTCCTGGCTGCATACTTGGGGGGGGGGCACACTGCGTTGCCGACGGCCTTTCCCCTTCCTCGCTCTCTCCCTTCCTGGCCTTGGGGGAGAGGACAGGGGACTTTGTTGTCTCCTGTCGCTGTTTGCCCCGCGCCCCAGGCTGCATATCGTAAGGTCGCAAATATAAGCCACACTTTAACTTTCCACAGTCGGAATTTGGGAAAAAGTGAGACTTCTATTCAGGCCAATATGGTATAAGATTGCCCTGTAAAGTGTGGTATAAATGCTAGAGGATGCTGCTGGAGCAACTAGTACTCACACAAGCTTCTAGTTTTTAATACTCAAGACTCTTCTAAAAACAGCAGATAACTAGGAGGCACTGATTTATTGTGGTATAACTGTTATGGGTCGGAGTTTGTTTTTGTTTTTGTTTTGTCAGGTTCTCCCAGGATTGTTGACACCTGGAGTCACCCTCAGTTTTTGCTTAATAAGGCCAGACCACAGATAGTTTAAAACACATACACAGGTACACAGAACAATGGGCAAACACTTTCTCCTTCAAATACTGCTTAATAAGTCCTGACCACAAACACCTTCCGAAAGAAAAAAGAAAATGAAATAACTCACCCATGCTGTCCGGGTTATGAAAGATCATTTTTGACTATGCTTGCTGCTCTCGCTGTGTTTCAATTAATTTTGATCTAAAATTGATTAGCAGTTTTTCATAAGTGTGAAGCCAATTGATTTGCAAATTAAGGTAAATCAAGTCAGTCTTGCTACGTTATCCATCACACTGTGAATAATGTGGATAGATATTGATTTGCCTTTTTAACATATTCATAGCTAGGTAGTCCGTAGGTAACTTAATATTGGCGTTCCCTCCCTTGAGGGGATGTATGCCCTCCCATAAGCCTTTTGGATCTAGTTGTTTCAGAAGTGAGGAACCTTTTTCAGCCTGAAGGTTTCATGCATTTCTGGGCAAAATTCTGGAGTCACATGCTGGTGATGGGTGGGGCCAGAAGCAAAAATGGACAGAGCGACAAACGCAAATGTTCCTTTCGTACTATAGCTAATCTCTATGTACAGTGGTACCTCGGGTTAAGTACTTAATTCATTCCGGACGTCCGTTCTTAACCTGAAACTGTGCTTAACCTGAAGCACCACTTTAGCTAATGGGGTCTCCTGCTGCTGCTGCGCCGCCGGAGCACGATTTCTGTTCTCATCCTGAAGCAAAGTTCTTAACCCGAGGTACTATTTCTGGGTTAGCGGAGTTTGTAACCTGAAGCATATGTAACCTGAAGCATATGTAATCCGAGGTACCACTGTACATGCATTATCAGTTAGTTATTTATTTATTCCATTAAGATAAAATTACTCAAGGAGGGTGTGAAGCAGCCCCATTGAGGGTGGAAAGGGGTACTTAACTCTTTACTTAGCCACAAGTCAGTTTTTCGCTCAAAATTGCCGCTTCCCCATTTCCCTGTTTCTCCCATGCAGTTTCAAATGTGTGTTCCCCTAGAAAATACAGCTTGCCATCATGTTTCTGCCTCCTTTCTTGAGCACTGTATTAATGCACAGATCGTTCTGGAAAAGATTTGCTAACTGTAAATAAATTTGCTCTCTGCGTATATTCACAGCAACTTCTAATGTGCATGTAATATCCAAATTTGAGTGCCGCCAGTGATTTGGACTGCAGAAATCTAGCGGGATAGGAATTGTTGATGTTGGAAGCTCTTTGGCATAACTGTATTACATACACACACAAACACACACATATACTTTCAGTCTTTCTGAAAGGACCTTCGTGCTTCAGTCAGAAATAAAGACCAGTTCAGGCAAGCATAATAGTCTTTGTTGGCACGTTGACAAGTCAGGACCTGGGATCTTCCTTAATAATAGGAGTTCAAAATCCAGTTTTGCAACACCTCCAGAATGGGGCAGGGGCAGGGAGGGAGGTGAGTTAAAAGACTGTAAAAGGCGCAGTTCTGCAAGCCATACGCACTCCAATAGAAGTCAGTAGTATTTGAGCATAGTGAATTAACCGTGCACTGATTCCCTCCTACGGCAAGAACATAGAGGACTGGGGCGTTTCCAGAGGTGTTTGCATGAATTAGGCATGCTCACCGGATGCACACAAACCACAGCGGTAGAGTAGGGTGAATTCCAAGAGCTGTTCAAAAAGAAGCAGCAAGATGGTTGTGGATGACATAGGTATCAGCAATTGTATCATCAGAGAATTCTAGTGGGAATGGGAATTGGAATTGCTGATGTTTGCTTATATTCTGCAAATGTGATCAGTATTTTCTGTTGTGGTTGTCAGCAGTCTGGAAACAGTCTGAGTTGGGGGCTTTTCTTAATGTTGAAATGATTGATATGGAATAACATAATAAATTACACAACGTTTTGTCATAGCAGGCAGCAAGACAAATAGTTGTTAGCCCAGACGACTAGACTATTAATTGGTTAAATAGTCACAGGCCCAGAATGAGAGAGCGAGGACTGGCCAAGTCAGGATGATGCAAAGAGGTGGTGAATGCCTGATTCAGGGGAGCCCGATGCTGTGGATCCTGGGGAGGACCCAAGTGTGTGTGTGTTTGTGTGTGTGTGTGATTTCCTTCAACCTGCTCTCACACCCCTCCAGTTACCGTGACAAGAGCCACAAGTCCTGTTGCCCTCTCTGCGGCTGTCAGAGGCCATCTCTGATGCTTCCTCTGTGCCTGTTATGCCACCCACTCTACCTAAGGAATTGTTTAGCCCTGCTACTGTGGCGTGGGGTGCCCCACCCACCTCTCAGAAAGCAGGGGCATCTCCCCCATCACCTAGGTCCCAGTGACGCTAATGGAGGCACAAAAAGCTGGAACAGGTTCTGCCCTCCTCCAGGCGAAGTGCTAGATTGCTTGCTAAGGAACAGAGCCATTTGCCGTGCTAAGTTGTGGCTGTCCCATTCCTTTATAAGGGGATTGCAGGGACGTGTTGTTGGATCAGTGCCTTTGCTTAAGTAGCCAGATCACCTGATGTGCCTTTGTGTATCTGCGCCTTGTGAGTAGCTAGGTGCTGTGCCTTTGAATAGCAGAAGAAGAAGAAGAGTTTGGATTTGATATCCCGCTTTATCACTACCCGAAGGAGTCTCAAAGCGGCTAACATTCTCCTTTTCCTCCCCCCCCCACAACAAACACTCTGTGAGGTGAGTGGGGCTGAGAGACTTCAGAGAAGTGTGACTGGACCAAGGTCACCCAGCAGCTGCATGTGGAGGAGCGGAGACGCGAACCCAGTTCCCCAGATTGCAAGACTAACACTCTTAACCACTACACCACACTGGCTCTAGAGTTTTGCATAGTCTTGCACTGACTTGAGCAGTAAAGCTTTGGGGGCGAAGCTATCCTCTTGATCTTGAGTACATCATCTTGTAGGAACCAGGACAAAAATGTAGTTTTCTCAGAAACTGAAATGCAGCGGAATGAAAACATTGCTGCATGCGATTTCTATAATTCCGAAAGGAAATTGATGCCTTCTTAACACCTCTAATCATCCCACATTTTTTTACAGTGGTGCCCCGCAAGACGAATGCCTCGCAAGACGGAAAACCCGCTAGATTGGAAAGGGTTTTCCGTTTTGGAGGTGCTTCGCAAAACGAATTTCCTATGGGCTTGCTTCGCAAGACGAAAATGTCTTGCGAGTTCCTACGGTTTTCCCCCCCTTCCCCCCCTTTTTCCCAAGCCGCTAAGCCGCTTATCAGCTGATCCTAAGCCGCTAAGCCGCTTAACAGCTGATCTGCTAAGCCGCTTATCAGCTGATCCGCTAAACCGCTAAACCGCTTAGCAGCTGATCCGCTAAGCCCGCTAAGCCGCTAATAGCGCTAAGCCGCTAAGCCGCTAATGGGCTTGCTTCGCAAGACGAAAAAACCGCAAGATGAAGAGACTCGCGGAATGGATTCTTTTCGTCTTGCGATGCACCACTGTATATATTTTCGGTTGAGGGGCTCAGACAACCACTCGTCATGCGCTGAAAGAGCATGTGAGGTGAAGAGTCATCAATGCACTTTCCCAAGCCTTATCAAAAGTTGTTAAGTGGATGGGGAGGAAGGTCAGGCAATATGTGAAGGTGGAAAATACTTCAGATTCAGATGTAGTAAGTAAGACTATTAAGTTTCCATCACAGCTATGATAGTACTTTCTGGCTTTCATTTATGCTTCCGAGAATGCAAATATTTGCTTTAATGTATCATCTCTCTGCTGCCGACTGCCAATTAATTTGTTTAACCAGCCGCTTGTTAAAAGCTGCTTCAGAAGTAACAGTGATATGATTTTATTTTGCGGGGACACACGCGCGTGCACACACACACACACACACATCTACCTGGGTATATTGTAGGATTCATTGTAGTTTCTTGGTGTGCTGTGACTTTGCTTGTACTCCTTTGATAATTGCTAAGTAGACAACCTGCTTATTGAAGTTCTAAAATGTTAAATTGTATTGAATTTTAAATACCAAACCATCACAGCAAAAGGGAAAACCAAGACAATGCATATAATTTGCGAGATAATTGTCGGTTGTAAAGGGTTTTGCTCCAATCAGTATCTGTATCCGTCTGTTTCTGTAACCATAATCCACATAAAACACCCGTAGTATCCTAATAATAATAATAATAATAATAATAATAATAATAATAAGGTTTCCAGTGTACAAAGTGAAACATGCTCCTACTTCCCCCACCTTCTCTCTTAACACACTCTGCCTCAAACTGCCATCTAAGTTTGTAGGGAATGATTGAATCGTTTCCAAAATTAATAGAAAGGAGCAAACTAAACATAAAATGCAAATTGGGGCAGTAGGGAAACCTTTTCAGCCTGAGGCCACTTTGCCTTATGGGTTGCCTTCCAGGAGGCAAAGTGGGTAGAGTAACAGGTCGGAATCTTACCTTCATGCAATAGGATACATCCCAAAAGCCAGCGGTTTCTATACATGCCTCTCCCACTATAGTTCAAGACCACATCTCAGCCAGGCAGAAGCACTTGAGGAGGGATGAACCTAAAGAAGGGATGCTGTCTGAAGAAATTATCAAAGCCCAATTAGCCCAGGCCTGAGGGTTTTGTATGCTTATTTGTTTTATTTATCAAATTTCTTTTAAAAAATATTTATACTTTTCAGATTTAAACATTTCACTGATTTTACAATCATTTTGACATTTCAAAACTTGACTTCCTTCCCTCACTTTCTGCTGTTCCTTAAATTTATTTTTAATAGCTTCTGCATATCCAAATAAACTTAATTTGTTCATTTATTCATCTTCTTTAAATATATGCTCTTATGAAACTGCAGGTTATTACAATAATCCTGCCAATGTTTTTATCTGTTTACAATTTATCTGTAAATATTCAAAAGACCATTTCCGTTCTTTTATAGAAAGTTTGCTATCTTGATTTCCTATTTTTCCGGTAAGGTTCGCCATTCCTGCAGATTTCATAAGTTTTTGTATCCGTTCTCCCTTTGCTGGGACTTTTTCTTCTTTCCGTTTTGAGCAAGTAACATTCTTGCTGCTGTAGTCGCATACATGAATAAGTTTGTTTACATTTTAGGTAGCATAGAACAGAACTATTTATCAAATTTCTATATCACTTTTCATCTGAGGATCACAGGGCAGTTTACAATATAGAAGCACCCACTGGTATACATGCATGAATGGCTTCTCTCCTCATCCCTTCAACATCTGACACAGAACTGGGCGGCAGAATGCTGCCCTGTACTCATTTTGGCTGCAGTCGAGGGCAGCGGAGAGGGTGTTCATATTTCTGAATGTTCTCCCTGCATTTATACAGTGGTACCTTGGGTTACAGACACTTCAGGTTACAGACGCTTCAGGTTACAGACTTGGCTAACCCAGAAATATTACCTCGGGTTAAGAACTTTGCTTCAGGGTGAGAACAAAAATCGTGCTCCGGTGGCATGGCGGCAGCGGGAGGCCCCATTAGCTAAAGTGGTACCTCAGGTTAAGAACAGAGCTCCAGAACGAATTAAGTCCTTAACCCGAGGTACCACTGTACACAGAAACCTTTTTGCATTTAGAAAAGTGGCGCAATCAGGGAGGATTAGTGTAGCCCAGTCTCTGAACATGGCAGTGTTTACTACATGCCAAGGGGTTTCTGTGTGGGGAAGAGTTCAGAAATGGGAGGGGAGGAGAGTCTGAAGTGGCTCAGCCCAAAATGTGACTGCTTTGTTCTGCCTAGCATGTAGAATGACTTCACAGAGGTCTCAGGAGGTCACTGTGGGGTGCCGTGTTTGGTTCTGAGAAGGAAATCCAAGGTGGGCTGAACTTGAAATATATTTCCCTCATGAGCTCTGCACACTATTATCCTGCGGTTCTGGAGGCAGAACAGTGGAAAGGCTGCTCCACCCTCCAACCATTCTATTTAGGGGCACAGCTCAGGTTGGCATTGCATGTGAACCAAGACCACAGGTTTATTTTTAAGGGCATCAAATGGAAAAGGAAATGAATATGTATGGGGTTATATTGAGGCCAGATCCGAAATCTGACACCAGTCCGATATTTTTATTTTTGCAGTGGTGTTATGTTGCCGCACAGCTAGATTTGTCATCTTAAAGCTTTGATGGATATCTTTTTGCATGGCACATTATGTTTGCATTAGCCTGGGCTGTTAGCCTGGCTGTGTGCTTTACTGCTCTCCTGAGCATGTTGCTCAGCTCTGTCTTGGCAGAGGGCTGTACACAAGCCCCTCCTAGCTTGTCTTTTACCTTTCACTTGAAAAGGTCAGGAGTTTGCTTCCCAGGGCAGCTGACTTCCTAACCTGTATCTGGAATACAGTACTGCCATTTTTAGTTGCTCGTCCTCCATGGACGAGCAAAACAAAGGAAGTAACACTTTGAGAAACCAAAAAATGGATCTTTCCTAAGGTCAAGTTGCCTGAGATATATAAAACCTCTCTTCTTTCCCCTGCCCTCTTGACAAATATGCAGAATGCATGTCACTGGCAGCTTCCCAAACACTGATCACATGCTTTGATCACTTGTCCTGGACCTAGAAAGCACGCGTCTGAGCAGTTTTCTGTTTCCCCTTCCAATTGCCCTGGGAAAACCTGCTCTTTACTGCTGAATCAGAGCAAACTTCAATCTGCTGAAAACCCGATTGACGTTTGCTCCGATTGAGCGGCAAAGAGTGGGTTTTCCTGGTGGGGAGCGACAGGACAAGACAAAGTGTGGATGAGCCCTTGGCCATAGGAAATGTACTCAAGGACTTTCAACAGACCTCATGGCTGAGTAGAATTTGAGTCTGGTTGTCCAACATTCTTTTTCTACTGCAATGCGCTCTACGTGGGGCTACCTTTGAAGGTGACTCGGAAACTACAACTAATCCAGAATGCGGCAGCTAGACTGGTGACTGGGAGCGGCCGCCGAGACCATATAACACCGGTCTTGAAAGACCTGCATTGGCTCCCAGTACGTTTCCGAGCACAATTCAAAGTGTTGGTGCTGACCTTTAAAGCCCTAAACGGCCTCGGTCCAATATACCTGAAGGAGTGTCTCCACCCCCATCATTCTGCCCGGACACTGAGGTCCAGCGCCGAGGGCCTTCTGGCGGTTCCCTCATTGCGAGAAGCAAAGCTACAGGGAACCAGGCAGAGGGCCTTCTCGGTAGTGGCGCCCGCCCTGTGGAACGCCCTCCCATCAGATGTCAAAGCAATAAACAACTATTTTACTTTTAAAGGACAACTGAAGGCAGCCCTCTTTAGGGAAGTTTTTAATGTGTGATATTTTATTGTATTTTTGGTTTTTATGGAAGCCGCCCAGAGTGGCTGGGGAGGCCCAGCCAGATGGGCGGGGTATAAATAATAAATTATTATTATATTATTATTATTTCTCTATTGCTTGAATGTAAAGAAGACCTGTAAGAGAGGGTGCTATTGCCTTGTTATTTGCAGGAGTCCCAGACCTGTAACAAGAGGATCCTAGTGCATTGTTAGTTGCAGGAATCCCATTAATTTAATTATTTTATACACCTAAAAGTATTTCCTTGCCACTTATCATGTAAAACATATCCGGGCAGTGTAAAAAGACAAAAGCGGATTATACACAGTCACTAGTTAAAACGCTTAAAATCACAATGGCTGACACCACGGCCAATGGGATAATCTGTGGGGTGACCAATGGTGAAGTATCACATGCAGCCCTGCAAATAAATGTGCACAGAAAAAAACCCAAAGTGACGCACTTGTCCACAGGTGGATGCTAGTACTTTAAGCACTGCCCCACCAAGCTCAGTCTGGCCTCGGGCAGCTCTCACCTGCTTATCTCCTTACCTACAACCAGTCTAGGGGCTGGCATTACCTCTCAGCTTCCTCCTCCTCCTTAGAACTCAGTGTTGTCCTTGTAGAACTCAGCAGAGGGAAGGAGGAGGAGGATGGGGACAAAGCCAGATTTAGTTAGCTCAGTCGGCCCTTGGTGTGCGCAGCACTTGTTGTTGGCTTCCCCATCTTCTGCCCAGTGGGCACAAACCTCCGCTGACTATATGGGGCACTGAAGGTCTGTGAGAAAAAGAGCATATTTTATTCCTGTTTCCTCCTGCTTTGCATGATGGAGCATCAGGTTCAGTCCTTTCCACCTCAAATTTAATGAATAAAAAAAAAAGTATTTGAAACAAAAAAAATATTTGTTTTATGAAATAATGATATTGGAAACTGCTACATTCAAATTAAGAGGAAATTCAGATGGAGGAGATTAGAGGAAGTCAACTAAAATGTTTATGGAAATGGATCTTAATTAATTAATTGAGTTTCTTTTTTCTGTTTAGGTATGTTAAGTCTGTTATTCTTTTTTATTTTTTATTTATTGTGTTTTTGTGGTGTTGTTGTGTTGTTGCATATTCTCTTTTTTGTTATGTCTATTGAAAATTAATAAATATTATTGTTTAAAAAAAGAGTATTTGGGTCTTAGAAAGACTTGAGGCCTAGCCTGCCACTCAGAATAGACCATGCTAAGCGGTGCTAGACAGACCAGTGGCCTGTTCAATTCCAATTCAAGGCAGCTCCATTTTTCATGTACACGCATCACATTCTGCTGGTGTTTGCACTGCCTCAGTCTCCAGGGATAAAAATCACAAAGCCTAGAGAAAGCGTCCTGAGCCCATGTTGTGCTCCCACATGCTGTGAGAGACCTGGAACGCTCCCAGGAGTAACAATAGACTGGCTGCCAAACAGTACGAAGGTTTGTGTCTTCGGTCAGCCGTAATCTATGCCCAGTTCCCCCCAACCCGGCACTGTCTGCCCCTCTTGTGGGAAGGAACTGCAAATTAAGCAGAAACACAACAAGCCAAAGTGACTGAATTAATATATCCATTTTCTCCAGAAACCATACCTTTGGGGGATTTGGTATTTATCTGTTGCTGTAGTTTTACTTCCCTTCAGTGTCTGAAGTTAATGTTTTATGCCACAGGGGCAGCGGATGGGAGTGGGAGGCAAAAGACCTTGGGATGAGCACGAGAGAGGCTGAATAAATAGGTATCCAGTGTGGGGCTTCATCAGCATAAATTGGTTGATGAGGGATCATTTAAAAATTCCATTATGAGGCTGGTAATTATATTCACACACTGTCACACTTTGAAATTACCATACTTTTCCGTGTATAAGACTAGGGTTTTTTTTTTACTAAAAATAATGTTAAAAGGGGGGTAGTCTTATACACAGGGGCAATCTCCCCCCATTTTCTTAATTTTGAGTCCCCCCCCCCATCTTATACATGGAAAAATACAGTAATTGTTTGGGTTTATTTTATTTTTTAAAGTTGTCCTATTGCCCCATAAGATATATGTGTATTTTGCTAAAGCTGTTAACTCCATTGTGTCCAAAATTCACCATTAAGCTACAAGTGATATTTCAATCCTACTAACGATTTTAACTGTTTACAATGGTTTTTAAGATAAGTTACAAATTTTCCCCATTATTAAAAGGAATTAAAAGTTGTTCAGTTCTTTTGTCCTTCATCCAAAACAATCTTTTCCAACTTCGGATGTTGTTGTTCTATCCCTGACTATTGTCCATGCTGGCTGGGACTGTTGAGAGTTGGGTGTCCAATAACCTCTGGAGGTCAGCAGGTCAGAGATGCGCATTTAGCACATCTGATTTGCTTCCTAATCTAAGAAGCAGTTATGGGAGGGAGAATCAGGTTTGGGACTGTCAGTAGGTGTCAGCAGGAAGGGGCACCACTGAAGACCTGGCTTCCTGGCCCTGACAGCGCTGCCATGTACTGAGATTGTTCAGAAGTGGGACAGCAGGTCAGACAGCATAAGAGTACCTGTAGGAGCACAAAGGATGTCACATAGAGGAGGGAGAAAGGTTGTTTTCTGCTGCTCCGGAGAAGCGGGCACGGAGCAATGGATCCAAACTACAAGAAAGAAGATTCCACCTAAACATTAGGAAGAACTTCCTGACAGTAAGAGCTGTTCGACAGTGGAATTTGCTGCCAAGGAGTGTGATGGAGTCTCCTTCTTTGGAGGTCTTTAAGCAGAGGCTTGACAACCATATGTCAGGAGTGCTCTGATGGTGTTTCCTGCTTGGCAGGGGGTTGGACTCGATGGCCCTTGTGGTCTATTCCAACTCTATGATTCTATGATTGACTCCATCATGCACTGGCAGTGCCCTGAACATGTTAGCGTACATTCCTCACCCCAGCTCTCTGGTGCCCCTGCTCCTAATCTTCCATAGCCTGAAGCAATACTAGGAGAAACAGTTCCCCATAAGGAAGGGTTGCTGACAAGCTGCAGCAGCATCAGATTTGGGTAATTCTAGGGGGTTGGGTGTTATCTTTGTCCAGGCCAGATGGACCACCCAAGTGATGCTATTCTGGGACTAGAACTGGATGCTCATGGCTCTGTGTAAATCAGTTTTTCCCAAACTTAGGTCTCCAGCTGTTGTTGGACTACAGCTCCCATCATCCTTAGCTAGCAGGACCAGGATGAGGAGAACTGTAGTCCAAAAACAGATGGAGACCAAAGTTTGGGAAACCCTGGTGTAGACCATGCCTTGGCCAGTCCAAGACGCTTAGCTAGCTGGCCCAAGTAGATGGCACTGTACAGAACTGCAGGTTGAATCTAGTGATGTGTTATCCAGAAACTGACAGAATTGCCCTTCCATCCTCTCAGCTCAGCTCTCAGTAAGGCCAGCCCACAACATAATTCAGAAATGTTTCCTCCAATGAATGAAGGGAAGGAGGACAGAATCCACAGTAAAGCAAGATCAAAGCCCTGCAATTTGGTGCCATGAGCTTTATGACACATACTTTTCTGTGTCTAGTGTGATCCTTTGAGTGCATTTTGTGGTCTAAATAAAAGGTGGAGTTGTCGCCTTCCAACACCACCTTGAAAGGGACCCTGCTGTACTTGAATGTGTTATGATGGGAGGTTATTGATTGCACTTTTAAGCCATTGTTTTGCTGCAGTTCACAGCTGTGGGGAACAATTCCCCCCCCTTGCTGGCACATTTCCCCTTGAAGATTTATACTTTTGATAAAAGCTCACAATGTTGTCATGTTTGTTCCATAAATCAGGTTTCTTCAACCTGGTACACTTTGATGAAGAAGGCTCGCGTGCCCAACAGAATTCCAGAAACCGTCAAATTCAGGGGAATGAATGTTGGCTTTTATGAAAATCTTAGCTCCCATTGAATGGCCATAGACCAAAAATTCTGCAGACAAGTCTGAGGAGAGACTGCTGCTTCCCATTAATAAATTTTTTAGCCTCAAGCACCAAAACAGAGTTTTGGCTTTCCTTCCTTATTCCCTGAGCAATGGGAAGTTTAATAACAGAAGGCTACTGAAACAGAGATGAGAAGAGCATCTTCAAACTCTGTACTATCATTATGAAGCACTGAGGTTGCTTTCAAAGTGTGCTCTGAGGGGGCAGGAGTCCTTTGGGGGGGTTCATCAGGGGTTCCTCAGTGAACAAATCACTGATAGTGAACAAACCTCCTCAAAAGACAGCTTGTCCTCTAATATTAAATCACGTCATCAACAACCCTCTCCCAAGCCTTTACTGGTCCTACAAAGAAAAATATGTTGATGTGCTTAATCCACAAGACTAGTTACAACGTCTGGGGAATGATATTGAGAAAATGGCAAGATATGGCTCTTGCTCTGGCACCATAGCTCTGATCTAGGTTGTACACATACCAGTGGTGACTGGTGCGCATTAGGACTGATAGGGAAGAAGACAGAGATGTCAACAGTAGATGGAAGTATTGTACGTGTTCATTCAGTACAACAGAAAGGACAGTCTTGTCCCCTTGCCACCAGCTGCCCATGGCTTCCTCTGGGACAATCTTTTAATCTCACATGTTTCTCCTCATAAAGTCATATTAATATGCCTCATTTTGGCAAGTGATTTTCTGTAATACATGTTTTGAGTGTTACCTCCACTGTTTGCATTTTTATGTATAAAGGTAAAGGTAAAGGTACCCCTGCCCGTACGGACCAGTCTTGACAGACTCTAGGGTTGTGCGCTCATCTCACTCTAGAGGCCGAGGGCCAGCGCTGTCCGGAGGCACTTCCGGGTCACGTGGCCAGCATGACGAAGCTGCTCTGGTGAGCCAGAGAGAGCCGCACACGGAAACGCCGTTTACCTTCCCGCTAGTAAGCGGTCCCTATTTATCTACTTGCACTTAAGAGTGCTTTCGAACTGCTAGGTGGGCAGGAGCTGGGACCGAAAGACGGGAGCTCACCCCGCCGCGGGGATTCGAATCGCCGACCATGCGATCGGCAAGTCCTAGGCGCTGAGGTTTTACCCACAGCGCCACCCGCGTCCCAATTTTTTAAAATGTATACTTTCCCCCAAATGGATGCCTTTATGGTATCATAGAATTGTAGAGTTGGAAGGGACCCAAGCGTCATCCAGGCCAGGCCCCTGCAATGCAGGAATCTCAACCAGATCATACATGACAAGTATCATACATGACAACCTCTGCTTAAAAACCCTCTCCACTGTCAAACATCTCTTACTGTCAGAAAGTTCTTCCTGATGTTTAGTCAGAATCTCCTTTCAGGTTAACGAAGGAGAAACATTCGCTAAAATGCTGGTGAATTTTTGTGAAGACTTTTTTAAAAAAGCAGAAATGGGTGCAGAAATGTAACATACCAGACTTAAGCTTGGAAAAACAAGAAACTGATAAAAGATCCTGTTGCATGTCTTAATCACAGAACTTAAAATAGGGAAAAAGAGAGTGATAACAAAAATTGACAGATTCATGCATCCCTTACACCGAGTGTCACCAAAGAGAAGATTCTGTTGTGTATATTAATAGCTGAAATGATCCAATCACTAAGGGGGGGGGAAATTTTCCAAAAAGAAATTAATAATCTTCCCAGATACTAATTGGTGTCCAAGTCTAGTTCATTGCCAATAACAAAACTTTGGCCCACATAAAACATAGGAATTTGGGGTCGGGCCTTGCTGCAAAGTGCAATGGAGATTAGAAATTTGCAGAGTCTAACTTTGGAGGAGGACCAGAGGGAGAGACAGAATTTATCTGTATCACAGAACTAAGGATTTTTCCAGAGTAGCAGTTGTTATGAAACTTGGAAGTGACCGTAGTAAATAAAATGCTTGGTATCTAGCATTGGATTTTCTTGAGAGACATTCTTTTTTTTCCATTGAGGAAGATGCAGACGTTTCCAACTAGACGTCAATCTTCTTGATCAGGTTAACCTTAAAATCGAAACTGCACATGGCCGCAGCGGTTTCTTTAAAAATGCTTAGTAATAAATGTGGAAGCTATAAATCAGGTCATGTCCTCCCCATGCACTCTGCTACTGGATGCCTCAGGATTCTATGCTTTGTTCTTCCAAGGCCTGCCGACATTTCTTCAGTAGCGCTGAGTCGAAGTTTTCATCCAAGTTCTTTGCTTTGCGTTTTGGGTGGGGGAGTGAAATGCCCCTCAAAATGTGGAACAGCGGAATATGTAAATATTCAAGGGGTTCTGGCTTGCCTTATGGGATGGGGGGCAAGTTCATTTCAGTGTGTATTTAAAAGTGAACCTATAGGTTTCAAACTTTCCGGAACAATAAGTAAACAGAAACACAGCCGTCATTTGAAATTTTCACTTCTCTGAATTCAGCTCTCCAGTCTGGTAACGGGTACAAAACTGCATATACTGGGGTAAAGTGTTGAACATATATTAATGGAAATAGCATACAAAAATGTTTTGGGGATAATGTGTAGATTTTGGCAAAGGTGCATAAAACAATTTGCATATCAGGAGAAATTCATATTAATTTGTTGATGGGCATTCATGCAGACTTTTTTTTTAAGGCCCAATCAGATTTGGAAATATGGAACCCTGGACATAAAATTGAGAAACCAAGGGCAACCAAAATTGACAGATTCATCCATCCCTAGGTAGCAGTGTTGAGGTGTCTCTTTGGAAAACTTTCTGGCATGTTTCTCCCATGAGAAGGCCTATGGGAATGACACAGCATAGTTTCATTCCCATGGGCGTTCTTACCTAAGAAATGTGCCTTGAGAATCTGCAATCTGCAACAAGGCTTTTAAAATTGGGAGATCCCCCAGCACCCTTGTAAAAATAAGATCACCCAACTGCCACCCCACATTTGCCCCCACAGAAATCTGCTCTATTGCAAGTGCTGAGCTATAGGAGAGCAAAGCTCTGATAATGCTTCGCCAACAATCAAACTGTACTTTATAGAGATAGGAGTAGCCGCTCCATCTCTGTTATTAGCCCCATCATTACCGAAAAGTGCTTACAGTGGTGCCCCGCAAGACGAATGCCTCGCAAGACGGAAAACTCGCTAGACGAAAGAGTTTTCCGTTTTGGAGGTGCTTCGCAAAACGAATTTCCTATGGGCTTGCTTCGCAAGACGACAATGTCTTGCGAGTTCCTGCTGGTTTTTTTTCCTCCCCCCCTTTTTCTAAGCCGCTAAGCCGTTTATCAGCTGATCCGATCAGCAGATAAGCTGCTAAAAGCCGCTAATAGCGCTAATCCGCTAATCCGTCAATGGGCTTGCTTCGCAAGACGAAAAAACCGCTAGACGAAGAGAATCACAGAACGGATTCTTTTCGTCTTGTGAGGCATCACTGTATTCGATTATAGGTGCCCAACCTGTTCCAGCAGTCTGCTAACCAGATGGAGTGAGGAAGGCACTGATTGTTCAGGGACTTCTGAGACAGAGGATGGAAATGTGCTATCCTTTGCCCAGAAGAGTACTGGGCTATGGGCTCATCATGTGCACTTTCTTCTGGGTTGCGGTTGCACTTCTGATGCCAATAAATCATCCATTTTATCCACCCAAGAATGGGGATTGGGGATTTCGGCCCAGCTTCCTTCTTTGTTGGCTCTCCTTTGGATTTTGGATTTGGAATGCCACAAAGAAGTTGCAACAGCACAGGGGAAGGGGCTTTGCACAGAATATAAGAAGAGCCCTGCTGGATGAGGCCAATGGCCCATGTAATCCAGCAATGGGAATCCCACTAGCAAGAGCCAAGCAAAAGAGTGCTCTCACCTCTTACAATATGTAGCAACTGGTATTCCAAAGCATACTGCCTCCAACCATGTAGGCAAAGCACGGCCATCATGTTGAGTCCCTAGTGTCTCTAGCTAGGGAACCACGAGGTTGCAAAATAGCTCTTTTTTGATGTCCTGGGTGTGAACCGTGTCTCCAGTTCAAGATTAGAAAGGCCAATGTTCTAATTGGACAGAAAATGGCTCTTTGAAAAGGTGAAGCCAGGAAGCCTGCTATGTTTGGAGGCCGCATGGCCTTGCTGAGCTTATTTATGTATTTATTTAGAGCATTTGTAGCCCAATCTTCAGCCAGAAAGGATCCCAGAGCAACTTACAAACAGTCAGAACAGGACAGTCCCTACCTGCAGGCTTACAATATTTTTTTAAAAGGCACTCAAGGCCAAAGAGGCAGGGCAGGGAGCCTGATGAATATGAGAAATGCAACTCAGTGACTTCTGCATCCTGATGGTGCTCTAAATCCCTAAATAATGGTGGGAGACCTCAAGCCCAGGGGCCAGGTGCACCCCTCCAAATCTCTCTACCTGGCCTTTAGGACGTTCCCCAGGCCAGAACTCCTCATCCATGCCCATAACCAGTCTTTCTTCAGGACTTTTGCCCAACTGGAAGGAGTCCTTGAACTTTGACAATGCCTCTTGCCTCCCTAAATTACAGAGGGATGTGTGACTATGTGTAAAACACAGCCTACTGTACAAATGTAACATTTTAGATTCATTGTTCCACCCACATTTGTCTCTGTTAATTAAAAAGAAGTTTTATTCCATGTTTTAAAGGGCTGTGTTGTCTGAACCTCTACCCTCGTCCCCACCCAAGAGCAAGGCGAATCCTGTTCCTATTTTTTCCATGAACTAAAAAGCAAACAGATGACAAACTATGGCACCAAATGATTTCTCTTCCTTGTGCTAGATTTGGACAGGGCAACTGTTGCTATCCTTGATATTAATTTTTTGTATCTTTGTTTGAGATCTTATTATGATTTATGTGGAAATGGTTTCAATTTGGTTGTGTGCTTTCTGATGTCTTATTTATTGTCTGTGACTGCTTTTGTTGTGTTTGCAAGTATGTAGTTTTTTTCATGTTGTAAGCCGCCCTGAGCATGGGCTTAACTATGGAAAGCTGGTTTACAAACAAAAGGATGTGCTTATCTGCGTGTATTTTGATCATTCATTGTAAGCAGCATTGAGAACACATTGAGCTGCCTTCTCCAAGTGGGTAAACCCTTGAGATGTTTTGGACTTCAGTTTCCATGACCCATGACCATTGTCAACACCAGTTGGGTTCATGGATATTAGATTCCAAAAAGCCTGGACAGCCAGTGGCGTAGTGTGGGGGGTGCAGGGCGGGGCCGGCCGCACCGGGCACAACATCTGGGGTTTAGGGTTAGGGGGCGCAAATCCACGGGTTAGGGGGCGCAAATTACTTGCCTTGCCCCGGGTGCTGACAACCCACGCTACGCCACTGTGGACAGCACCAGGTTAGAGAAATTAGCTCTTGGTTCTACAAACCAGGATATAAATATCCTAAACAATTTGAGCACAAGGTCTTGTATTGCTGTCAATGAATAGTGCAAGGATAGCGCTAAGTATCTGGAAAGGCTCTTAATTTACTCTTGATAACTTCCCTTCTCTTAGGTCTTTCGGTAGTTTCAGCTATTAATTTTAATGTTTCATAACTGTGTGTTTCCCTGTCTCTGTTAATGGAAGACATCTGTGCCCTTAGATTTAATTGGGTGGTAATTATCTAAATAACATCTCTGGCTTCCTGAAAATGAACCTGTTACCACATTAATTCTTTTAAGCATGCCCCTTTTTGAAGGCACAAGTGCAGATTTGCTGCAGGGAGAGAGTAGGGTGCCTGGGCTTCGCGCCACCAAATATTCTAGCTAAGCACATTGTTGTAGATAGCCTTTATTTTCGTATCCTCAATGTATAAGGAGATGGTTTAAAAACAAACAAGCCTGCACACAAAGAACAATTTAGATACCAAGTTGCAACTTATTCCAAGTCAGATTGTTGGTCCCTGAAGCTCACTATTGTCTACAACAGTGTTTTTCAACCACTGTTCCGCGGCACACTAGTGTGCCGCGAGATGTTGCCTGGTGTGCCGCGGCGGCGGCGAGGAGAGGCCGCCCAGCGCGGGGCTCTCGCCGTCTGCCTGCCTGGCTGCCTGCGAGCTTGGCGGGCAGCACCTCCACCTCGCGGCTCTCATCTGTTTAACCTTGAAGTCCCCCCCCCCCGGCGCGCTCTCCTTCCTCGGCGCTCCAAGCGGCGCTCCGGCTCCGGGGGGCGGAGGAAGAAGCTCCCGGGCTCCAGCGTGTCCTCCCGGGCGAGCGCCACTCAAGAGCAGTGAGGCGGGCGCTGCGGACGGAGGCGCTGCCCGCCGAGCTCGCAGGCAGCCAGGCAGGCAGACGGCGAGAGCCCCGCGCTGGGCGGCCTCTCCGGGGAGCGAGAGGCACCGAGGAAGGAGAGCGCGCGGGGGGGGGACTTCAAGGTTAAACAGATGGACGTTGTGACCACAATCAGTTTGAATCCCTCTTTTTTTTCTAAGAAAATAAACATTTTACTGTTTTTAGGTATTCTCGTCTTATACCCATTCATGCAGTCCAGTGTGTTTAAAGAATAATTGGGTAAACAGGGTGGGAGCAAAGCACCCCTTTGGAATTATCCTGTGAGAGGATGTTATTTTAAAGCACCTGTGTGCCAATTTGGGATGTCTGTAGAGTTTATTTTTCCACATTATAAAAATATGATACTCTCTCTTCTCAAAGGCAGATGTAATATTTTTAACAAATATTGTCATGAGTAAAAATAAGCCTAAGGTTTAAAAAAAAAAAGTCAAATTTTCGCCCACTAGGCGGGCGCCGGACTGTGTCCACCCTATTTCCCATCCGTCCTGGGTGGGGATCAGATCGGATGGGATCGGATGAGAGCGGACAGGCGGTCTGCTCTCATCCAATTCCCCATAGAGAGCAGCGGGGCTCTGATATCTCCCTCTCCGCACACAGTGGTGGTGTGCCTTGTGATTTTTTTCATGAAACAAGTGTGCCTTTGCCCCAAAAAGGTTGAAAAACACTGGTCTACAACATGGGTAGGCAAACTAAGGCCCGGGGGCCAAATCCAGCCAATCGCCTTCTAAATCCGGCCTGCAGACGGTTTGGGAATCAGTGTGTTTTTACATGAGTATAATGTGTCCTTTTATTTAAAATGCATCTCTGGGTTATTTGTGGGACATAGGAATTTGTTCATTCCCCCCCCCCAAAAAAATATAGTCTGGCCCCCCACAAGGTCTGAGGGACAGTGGACTGGCCCCCTGCTGAAAAGGTTTGCTGAGCCCTGGTCTAAAATGACTGACTCGAGGATTTCTGACAACTATTTTTTTCACTGGATTCTGGGATTCGAATCAGATTGTGGTCTTTGGGCTGTACACTCAGGTGTCAGAACTCTGTCCAGACACCCACACCCACACACACACACACAAAAGAATGGAGCATTGACATACCATATAGAATCACAGAGTTGGAAGTGACTCAAAAGTCATCTACTCCTGCATATGCCAATACAGGAAATTTCCTGCTTGCAAAAATACCAGGCGTGTAGACTTCCTCAGACAAGTTTGACCGCAGCATTTCAGTTTCCTCCTCCACCACAGCCACTGGGCCCTAGGGACTCTGGGTTTAGGAATACGGAGCAATAAAAAGTTAGGATAGTACAGTAACTCTTAGCTGTGCCATGCAATTTTCCTTCTCGCCCCTCCCCAAATCTGCTGTGGGATTTCTTCCTAACTCCCTCAGATTTAGAGGGGAGAGGGGAAAGGGTGGGGAAGTCACATTGCATAGCTAAAAGTCATTGTGTTGTCACAACTGTGTAGCTGGATAGCACCCATGGCCTCCAGGTCTCCATTCAAGGATGGCTACTCACAGCCTTGTCCTGGCCTTAACCATTTTACACTTAAGTAACATTAATGGTTTTGGTGATGTTGACAGGCCTTGTGTGAGTCCTTACGATTCCCTTCTTTGTGATGAATTGAATTAGCCTTAGCTTACTGCTATATGGGAGTGTCCCACTGCGTATTCTATTTATTATACAGTGCCTAGATTTTTCACATATACATTTTTATTGACTGCCTCCCTATGATGTGTCATTTGCCATGTTTGTTTTTGTGATTGAATGGAACAGCAGCAAGGTAGCAATAAATTTTGTCTAGACAATTTAGTGACAAGTTGGTGTGATGAGCATTAATCTCCCCAAACTCATCCATGCAATGAATAAAATATGGATTACAAACCTTCCAGAACACACGAAGGTTGTAGTGTCCTTCTAACTAACCTACCCAAGAGCTAAACTAAGCAGTCTGGATACCCTCATTTCTGTTCAGGCTTGATTCCAATTACATCAAATCTTTTGTTCCGCACAGGCCAAAAAGAAAGGAAGAAAGAAATGCAATCTAGTAATTCTGTAAACCAAAGATTTGGGATTTCTTTTGTTTTGATTGTTTCTAAAGTAACTTTTGAAATGTTCCGACTAAAGGTATCAAAGGAATTGGCTAGCACATTCCTTCTCCGGTGCATAAAGAGCAAAACTTTAAAGATATTTCAGTCTCATTGTATATCATGCCAGAGGGAACGTTCCTCATTCATACTGTTAAGGGAAGGTTAATTTCAAAATCTCGTCCCTGAAAATTTGAGAGAAGATACATTTTAAAGCTCAGTTTTAAATGAAAAAGAAAATATATTTCTTTTCCCAGATTTCAACAACCGCTGGAGCATTAGCAAAGGGCATCCCTAGTTAATCATCATGCCTCAAGATTCCTATATTCAAAAGGGGTTCGATCCAATGGGAAGTTCCATTAAAATCAGTGGGAGATGCTCTGAGCTGCATAGGAACATAAAAAACAGTATTTTATTTTATTTTTAAAGATATTTATTAAAGTTTCAACATATTACAAAAATAAGCAAAAAAAAGAAAGAAGAAATAAAGAAAAAAAATAAAAAATGAAAATACAAGATAGAAACAATTAAAAAACAGATTAGTCTTTCCATGTCTTATCTTTCATTTGCTTGTTTCCCCGACCTCCTCACACCTCCCTTTTTGTATTCCAGTTCAAATTAGTTAGTTCAGCAGATCCTTTCCCTCTTTGATTTTATCTTAATCTCTTATCTTAAAATATAAGAACTTTAAATTATCACCTGTTAACAATCCATTTTTACATATTCCTTTTAAAATTGCTGCTAAAAACCACTTAACTTCAATCCAACATCATTCTAACATTCATTCATTTTGCAGTATTTCTGTAAATAGTCTTTAAATTTCTTCCAATCTTCTTCCACCGACTCTTCTCCCTGGTCTCGGATTCTGCCAGTCATTTCCGCCAGTTCCATATAGTCCATCACCTTCATCTGCCATTCTTCCAGAGTGGGTAAATCTTGTGTCTTCCAATACTTTGCAATAAGTATTCTTGCTGCTGTTGTAGCATACATAAAGAAAGTTCTATCCTTCTTTAGCACCAATTGGCCAACCATGCCCAGGAGAAAGGCCTCTGGTTTCTTCAGAAAGGTATATTTAAATACCCTTTTCATTTCATTATAAATCATCTCCCAGAAGGCCTTAATCCCCAGGCTTTCTGGGAACATAGAAAACAGTATTGTCTGCACTGACTGGAAGTAGCTTTCCAGGATATCAGACAGGGTTATCTTCCATGGAACATTAGCTATGTATATTGCCACAGATGGACTCTGTTTTTAGTCCTACTTTTAGAGAAAACAGTTACCAAAGTTTCAGATAAATTCTTGAGGCAGCAAAACTGTCTTGTTGCTCACATCTTTTAAAGCACAATAAAAAGAAAGCATTTAAACCACCTCTGGCATACTTCTTAATAATTTTTGCAGGGAAGATCAGTACAGTTAACAAAGCAATGTTTTAATTTTAATTAGATCTAAATAGGATTATCTAAAACACAAAATATTATGCAAAGAAGCTTACGGATGTTAGATTTGCCACTATGGAATGCCCATGCTACAATGGATTGATGGTATTAAAATTCATTGTGTAAGTGAGCAAGGATATTCATTCTATCTAGCAAATACTGTATACTGTTTCCCTGTAAAAGTACCCTCTAAAGTTTTTAATTCATTCATTACTGCTAAATGAATGGATCTAGGAGCAAGTCCAAGAGTCTAGATCAGGAATGGTGAACTCTTGAATTACCAGATCTTGTTGGACTTCAGCGCCCATCATCCCTGGCCCTTGGCCAAACTGGCTGGGTCCCAGGTTTGCCACCCCTGGTCTAGAACATGATCAATCAGAGATGCAATTAATAAAATTTAGAACAAACTCAGGGGGGAATTGGTTCTAGAAATATATCTGTCAGGGAACTGCCATCGGAGCATCAGGCGGTGGAGGGTCTCAGGGAGGAAGAAAGAGACTCAACAGCTGAGGCAGGAACCAGCAGGGGGAGGAGTGGATCTCTGAGGGAATGCGAGCAGGAGGGAGGGCTCAGAGACGCTTCCAGCGAGAACAGTGGGGAGGTATCTGAGTCTCCCATAGGGAGACCCACACCTCGCCGGAAACTGTCACGCCGTGAGTCCAGGAGACGCGTTTCCGTTAAGGAGCTTCTTTGCTGGAAACGCTTCCGCAGACAGCCACTGTCAGACTCTACGAGTGACTAAGAGCAGACATGTTTGTGGAGCTCTGTCACACACAGAGGTTTGTGGAGTCGCACAAACTCTGAGGGAGCACGATTTTACGCACAAGCAGCTAATCATCCCATTACAGCAGTCTGACAGTCTCTGTACGCTGCCTGTGCAGGAGAAAGCATCATGAGCGAACCAGCCGGAACCGGAGGAGCAGGAGTTGGCGCTGGTCCAAGCTTGGAAGAAAGGTACCGAGCGTTGGAAGTCCAACTTGCGCTGCAGACGGCGAGGCTTGAGGAGAGAAGGGCTCAGGATGCAGACAAGAAGGGGAGAGCCACTCAGTTCCCCAGAAAGGTACCAGGATTGGTGCAGAAGTTTGGGGGGGACCCCAAGGATTACCATGCCTTTAGGACAGAGATGCAATATGCCATTAATGTGCAGTTCGATGAGTTCCCTGATGAGGAATCGCGAGTTGCTTTCGTAATTGGGCATCTTGAGAAAGGGGCGCGGGACTGGGTTCGACCCCTAATGGCAACGCACAATGACGTCCTAAAGGACACGATGAAGTTCTTTAGAGCAATGGATATCATGTTTTCCAGCGATATTGAGGAAGGGGTGGTGCGCAGACAGCTAATGGCTTGCAAGCAGGGAAGCCGATCTGTCCGTGAGTACTGGACTGAGTTTACCATGCTGATTCACAGACTGGGTTGGGATTTATCGGCGGCACCTATTCAGATGCTATTTGAAGAAGGTCTTTCTTCGGCTGTGAAAGACGAGCTGTCCCGGAGCCCCAGGGCGGTGTCTATGGATCAGCTGACCAAATCTGCGCTGACCATAGGAGCGCGTCAGGAGGCAAGAGCCTTGGAGAGGCGGGAAGGGAGAGGGGAACGTTGGAAGGAGTTCCGCATTCCAGACATTCCTGAGCCAGCTTTCCCGCCGGCAGAGCCGATGGAAATCGGAACAGCGCGCGCGCGCGCATTTTCAAAACCCAGTGAGGGGGTTAAGAAGGAGGGAAAAGGCGCCCGGAAATGCTATCTCTGCCAACAGCCAGGCCACTTTGCCAGAGTCTGCCCCCAGAGGAAGGAATGGCAAGGGATGGTGGGAGCTGTTGAGGGAGGAGAGCAGGGAGAAACGGAGCAGGTAAAAGCCAACGCCTGGTTGCCACAGTCGGGGCACTGCAGCCAGGCCAAAGAGCAGTGAAAGTGCCCGTGCCAGAAGCTCCTCAACCTGCTCTAGTTATTGATGTGTCGCTAGAGCTGCAAAATGGACACCCCCTAAAAATAAAGGCGCTGTTGGACTCAGGCAGCTCCTGCAATTTTATGAGCAAGGAGTTTGCTGCTGAACACCAGATACAGACGATCCCTTTAAGCAACCCCCTGCAGGTGACCACGATCGATGGCAGGGAGTTGTTGGGAGGAGGAGTCAGCTTGCAGACCGTCCCAATGATAATGAGGGTGGCAAGGCACACAGAACTGATAGCGTTTAATGTGGCCACCTTGGGAGGCGCTCCCATTATTTTGGGAATGAGCTGGCTAGCGCTACATGATCCGCTGGTGGGCTGGCATCAAAGAGTGGTTTCCTTTGGTTCAGCACATTGCTTAGAACACTGCAAAGGGGAAAAGGGCTCAGCAGGGGCCCAAGCCACCCTAGCAGGGACAGAAGTAATGGAGAAGGTGAAGGTACCACCACAGTATGCAGATCTCAGCGACGTGTTCAGCGAGAAGGAAGCTGACCAACTACCCCCTCATAGGCCCTTTGATTGCCAGATCAATCTACTCCCTGGAGCACAGCTTCCTGTGGGCAAGTTGTATGCCATGTCAGACAGAGAAATGCAGGAGTTGCGAGAATTTATTGACAAGAACCTGAAGAGGGGCTTCATCAGAGAGTCCAAAGCAGCGGGGGGTAGCCCAGTGTTTTTTGTGGATAAAAAGCACACGGACAAGCCGAGACTTGTATGTGATTTTAGGAGGTTAAATGCAGTGACTGAACCAGTGACTTTCCCTATGCCCAGGATTGATGATATTTTGACCAGGGTGAGGAAGGGAAAGATTTTTACAAAGCTGGATCTAAGGGGGGCGTACAACCTGATACGTATAAGGAAAGGGGATGAATGGAAAACCACCATGTTTACCCCTTTGGGGGCATTTGAATATCTCGTTATGCCTTTTGGATTACAAGCAGGCTCAGCGTGCTTTCAATCTTTTATGAACCACGTACTGGGTCCTTTGCTCTACAAGAATTGCGTTGCCTTCCTAGATGATGTGTTGGTGTATTCGGAGAATGAGGAGCAACATGTGAGAGACGTCAGAGAAGTGTTGAGCAGGCTGCAAGCCAACAGGCTGTGGGTGAAACTGGAGAAGTGTCAGTTTCATACCAAGGAGGTGGAATTCCTGGGGTACCGCCTGTCAGACAAGGGATTGGCCATGGATCCCGGTAAGGTGCAGGCAGTGCTGGACTGGAAAACACCCAAAACCAAGAAGGATGTGCAGAGGTTCCTAGGGTTTGGAAACTTTTATCGTAAGTTCATCCGAAACTTCGCCCACCTGACGGCGCCCATTACGGACTGTCTCAGCAGTAAAAAGAAGTTTGTATGGACGGCGGAGGCGGAGCGAGCGTTTGAGGAACTGAAGAGGGCCTTCGCCTCGGAAGAACAACTTCTGCATGTGGACTTACAAAAGAAGCTGAGGGTCGAAACAGACGCATCTGACAGAGCCATAGGGGCGGTGCTTCTTCTGCAGTCGGGGAAGGAGGAGCCAGAGTGGCGACCGTGTGCCTTCTTTTCGCGAAAGCTGAACAAATCCGAGAGGAACTACACGGTGTACGACCGGGAACTTCTTGCTATTCATGAGGCTTTCCGGAAATGGAGGCACCTGCTAATTGGTGCACAACATAAGGTGCAAGTGTGCACGGACCATAAGAATCTAGAGTATTGGAGAACTGCGCGAGTGCTCAACCAACGGCAGTTGAGATGGGCCCAGGAGTTCTCCAAATTTAACTTTGAGATTTGTTACGTGCCAGGCCCAGAGAACGTTAGGGCGGACGCTCTCTCACGCAAACCTGAATATTTGGAGGGGGAGGGAGCACCCGAAGAGACCCATGTCATTCCAGAGGACCGCTGGGTGTGTGGGGCGGCATTGGTGGGGCAAAGGGAGTTGGTAGAGGGTACGGTGCATGATGAATACGCCCAGGACAAACTCAGGGGTCTCAGGAGGGAGGGAGACAAACCCGGGGGTTTTGAGGAGAGAAACGGGGCATTGTACTACAAGGGAGCGTTACATATACCCGAAGGGGAATTGAGGGAGAAGGTACTCAAGCAACTGCACGATAGCCCCACAGCAGGGCATTTTGGGCAACACAAAACCAGGGAATTTTGGTGGCCCAAGGTCAGGGAAGATGTGCGGGAGTATGTGAGAGGGTGTGAACAATGCCAACGAGCCAAGGGGGAGAGGCGGGCACCGGCAGGTTTATTAGAACCACTACCCACACCTGAAAGACCGTGGGAAGCAGTGGCCATAGATTTTATGACTGATCTGCCAAGGTCTAGAGGGAAAACAGCCATCATGGTTGTGGTAGACCTGTTAACTAAAATGGCCCACTTTATAGCCTGCTCACATGCGGTCACAGCAGAAGAAACAGCCAAATTGTTTGTAGAAAATGTGTTTAGGTTGCATGGCGCCCCCTTGAGGGTGGTTTCAGACCGAGGGAAACAATTTACTTCCAGGTTCTGGAGGAAGCTCATGAGCTTACTGCATGTTGAGGTTAATTTCTCAACGGCCCGTCATCCAGAAACCAACGGGCAAGCGGAAAGAGCTAATGGTGTTCTCCAGCAATATTTGAGGTGTTATGTGAATGACAGAGAGAATGATTGGGTGGAGAAGCTGGCGTTGGCAGAATTTGCCTACAACAATGCAGAGAACGTGTCCACGGGGATGAGCCCCTTTTTGGCTAATCACGGGTGCCATCCCAGAGCCTTCCCAGGGGGGGAAGGGGAGAACTGGAGCGTTCCAGCTGCAGAACAGTTCGTTGAAGAAATGGAAGCGATCCATCGCCAGCTCCAACTCAACTTAAACAGGGCTAAGGAGGAATATAAGAGGCAGGCAGACAAAAACAGAAGGGAAGGTGAAAGCATCAGGGTGGGGGACCAGGTGTGGCTGTCAACCCAAGGGTTGCCATTCAAAGGGGGTTGTAAGAAGTTAAGACCCAAAAGGCTGGGACCATTTGAAGTCATGCAGCAGGTCAACCCAGTGGCTTTCAGACTCCGGTTACCGAACCACATGAAGCTGCACCCAGTTTTCCACAGGTCATTGCTGTCACCGTATAAAGGGGACAGTGAAGGGAGGGTCACTAGGGGACCAGCAATGGAGGAGAAGGAACACAGCTACCATGTAGCGGAGATCCTCGATTCCAGGTGGAAGGGAGATCAAGTTGAGTATTTGGTAATGTGGGAAGGGGAACCGGAGTCGGAAAACACCTGGGTTAGGGCAGAGGATGTCAATGACGAATTTTTAATAGAAACTTTTCATCAGAGGTTCCCACGCAAACCTCAGCCTGTAGCGAGGTTCCGAAGGAAATACTTTGCCACCACCGACGAGGAAGAGAAGTTGGAGGGGTTCACAGATTCCGAAGAGGAGGAGGATTCAGCGAGCCAGGACGGCGATCGATGGAGGGAGTTGTTCGAGACGTCTGAAGATGAAGAAGATTCTTTTCGGGGTTTTAACCCTTCACCTCCCAGGGAAGAGGAAATGGGAGGGGGTGAGGGGGGCCCTGGAGGGGAGGTGGATGTCAGGGAACTGCCATCGGAGCATCAGGCGGTGGAGGGTCTCAGGGAGGAAGAAAGAGACTCAACAGCTGAGGCAGGAACCAGCAGGGGGAGGAGTGGATCTCTGAGGGAATGCGAGCAGGAGGGAGGGCTCAGAGACGCTTCCAGCGAGAACAGTGGGGAGGTATCTGAGTCTCCCATAGGGAGACCCACACCTCGCCGGAAACTGTCACGCCGTGAGTCCAGGAGACGCGTTTCCGTTAAGGAGCTTCTTTGCTGGAAACGCTTCCGCAGACAGCCACTGTCAGACTCTACGAGTGACTAAGAGCAGACATATTTGTGGAGCTCTGTCACACACAGAGGTTTGTGGAGTCGCACAAACTCTGAGGGAGCACGATTTTACGCACAAGCAGCTAATCATCCCATTACAATATCATAGAATGTCATTACTTGCAACTAATACATTTTGACAAATAAGGGTTTATCATAAGAGAAAGAATGGAAAACTAGGAAAAATTGAAGATTTATTTACAGACAATACTTTTACTTTATGTGATGAGTTGATTTCTTTATTTATACAACTTCAAGGCTGTCTGGTATCTATTTAGGCTACCGTATTTTTCGCTCTATAACACGCACCAGACCATAACACGCACATAGTTTTTAGAGGAGGAAAACAAGAAAAAAATATTCTAAACGAAACAGTGGATGTATGATTTTTGTGGTTCATGCTGTGGCGACAGACATGTGATCTGACGGTGAGTTTGGGGTAGCCCAATGCAAAAATCCTGAGGATCCATGTGGATCCATGCTAAAGTCGCCCTAAAGTCGCAGGGGCGCTGGAAGCTGCAGGGGCGCTGGGGGAGTGAACGGGAAGCAAGAGAAGGAGAACAATGCCTCTCACAGACACACAGAGTATCAATCCTAAAGTCGCAGGGGCGCTGGGGGAGTGAACAGGAAGCAAGAGAAGGAGAATGATGCCACACACACACACACACACACACACACACACACAGTATCAATCCTAAAGTCGCAGGAGAGCGCAGGGGCGCTGGGAGAGTGAACGGGAAGCAGGAGGAGGAGAACGATAGCTCAAGCACACAGACACACAGTGGCTAATCCAAAATCGGACAGCAAAAAACTGCAGGCAGGGACAGAGAGCACGGGGTTGTTTTAAAGCAGCCAACCCCACTCTGCTTCTCTCCCTCCTCCCCGGCTGGGCTCGCTGACAGGAGCCGCTTACACCCGCTTTGCTGTTTCAAAGTGAGCCACGGACTGCTCACAACTGCAGCAGATTCCCCTGCCATCCGTAGGCATTCGCTCCATAACACACACAGACATTTCCCCTTACTTTCTAGGAGGAAAAAACTGTGTGTTATGGAGCGAAAATTACGGTAATCGGAATCTGCTCAGACCACCTACTGAATTTGAAACACTACATCTTCTCCCTGCTGCAGAAGTTTCGTTTCATCACACAGTTGCAGTGCCTGGGGCATGTCTCCACAGTGCCACTCTACTTGTCTTCCATCTTAGGGTGATAATGTCCGAAGAAGACTACAACCTCTTCGCATTCATTCATTAATTTACACTGAATCAAAACCTATAGCACCAACTTTGGGGGTGGGATATCATAGCAGTGCACAGCATAAAATCAACAAAAATGTTTCTTTCATAAAACAAGTATAAAACACAACAAAAATCAGTAAATCAGTTTAATACACCTTTGGAGCTCTCCCCTGGGTGTGAGCAGGCACCTAAAACTTGTTCCATGGCAAGATGTTAATCTTCTTGGATTATTCATGTACTTGGATACATTATGCTCTAAACAAAAGTGTGCTAATTGATATCATCACATTTAGTCGGCATTGTTACATGTTGAAATATAATTTGTTTCTTTTAAGGGTTTGGAGAGGGAAACTAAATCTAAAGAGGACCCTGAGCTTTAAACTAAACTTAACAGCTTGTATATTCTTGCAGCAATTTTTTTAAGAAAAGGTTGAAATACTTCATTATCCCTGAACTATTTAAAATGAAAGGATTCTATATCTAGTCACAAAGTATAAAAAGGATATGTATTTATATATCTGGGTCTGTGTAGTTGATTGCGCCAAAGGAGTTGATACATCTGCAGGCTTTGTTGCAAAATGCGTTGAAATTCAGGGATGAATAAGATCTGCAAGGGAAGGGCTTTCCCAACAGCTGGTCTTGGAGATTTGTCTTTGCATAAAAGTTACGGAGCAAAACTTACCCAAAGCACAAGTTACTTCATCCGAGACTGGCTCCTGCAAGAAATGCTGCTGTTTTCATGGTGCCCATCATTACCTCTGAAGCTGTTGCGATTTGTCAGCCTGGATAGCTCAGTTAGTTAGAACATGGTGCTGATAACCCCAAGGTTGCAGGTTCAATTCCCATATGGGACAGCTGCATATTCCTGCAATGCAGGGAGCTGGACTTAATGATTCTCAGGGTCGCTTCCAACTCGATGATTCTGTGACCACTTTTGAGAGAGAGATGTCAACAGTTGAAATGCCACTGCATAACACCTGTGGATTTTTGAGAGCCAGTCCTCAAACATTTTGGAGACTCTGTCCTTGGGGCTCTTAAATTAATGTCAGAAGCATGCACACACCTACATACTGGACCCTTCTCACTGGGAGGCCAACAGTAGGTGGTGCTAGAAAAAATGACAGGCAGAATCAACTAATTCTAATTTTATCCCCATCCTGCTCCCACCTGAGTTCTACAAGGACATTACAGTGGTACCTCGGGTTACAGACGCTTCAGGTTACAGACGCTTCAGGTAACAAATTCCGCTAACCCAGAAATAGTACACTGGATTAAGAACTGTGCTTCAGGATGAGAACAGAAATCACGCTGCGGTGGCGGCAGCAGTGGGAGGCCCCATTAGCTAAAGTGGTCTTCAAGGTTAAGAACAGTTTAAAGTTAAGAACGGACCTCCAGAATGAATTAAGTTCTTAACCCAAGGTACCACTGTACTGATGCTGAGGGGGAAGCTGGCAGCCAGGGCTACCCCCCTGGAACTGTTATAAATAAGAAGGCAGGCAGGTGGGGGCTGGTTGAGATCAGTGCCCCCATCAGCCCAAATGGTCCATCCTTTGCTGAACTCACTTGCATCAGTAAAGACTTAGGACATTGATGTGAACCAATATATTGGAGCATCTCCACCAGACCAACCACAAGCAACAATCCAAGGACAAATCTGGGCTAGGGCATGTGGGTTTGTCTAGAGCAAAACAAACCATGAGCCAGGGTTCAACATACTACTAAGGCAAACTATGGTTTGATAGCATGGCAGCCAGAAGAACAGGGAAGAGGCAGAACAGATGAATTTTTTTCCTGTGGGTATCTGCACACTCATGCATCCATGCTCAGCTTAGCATTGCATCCTAAACCAGCCTTTCTGTGTTTTAGTTAACATTCCAATTTCATTTAAATGGGGAAGTTATCCTAACAAAAACTGAAATCCCATTGATTTGTATAAAGCAGACTGTATAAATCAGATTATGTTTATGTCAGTTTTATGTCAGTTCAGTTCTAGTTGTAGGTGCAACTGCAACTGCGTAGAACAAATCATAACAGCACATGAATGAGATTGTATGAATTGCTTCATTTCTTCCCTCTCTCTCTCTTTCCATTCTAGTTTCAACATTTAACATCTGAAGGAGGTAAGTACTGTCCATCTTTAATGATGGATGCGCCACTGTTTCCAGCATTTTAAGCATGCATGTATGTGTTTCTCAAAGTCAGCCTAATGAAAAGGTTTCCACTGTGGCGATGTGCTAATGCTCTGTGATCAGTATTACCTAAATAAATGGCATATAAGTGGTACTTCTTCTACATTGGCCAGAGATGTTAAATCAAGAGAAACTCCGTCTGGCAAGGTGCATGCAAAGCTGCCTGTGCTGAGTGCCTGTGCCAAGTCTGACATCCCTTTGCAGCCCAGTATCATCTATTCTGGGACGCAGGTGGCGCTGTGGGTTAAACCACAGAGCCTAGGACTTGCCAATCAAAAGCTGGTGGTTCGAATCCCCGTGATGGGGTGAGCTCCCATTGCTCGGTCCCTGCTCCTGCCCACCCAGTAGTTCGAAAGCACATCAAAGTGCAAGTAGATAAATAGGTACTGCTCCGGCGGGAAGGTAAACGGCGTTTCCGTGCGCTGCTCTGGTTCACCAGAAGCGGCTTAGTCATCCTGGCCACATGACCCAGAAGCTGTACGCCGGCTCCCACAGCCAATAAGGCGAGATGAGCGCTGCAACCCCAGAGTCGGTCACGACTGGACCTAATGGTCAGGGGTCCCTTTACCTTTACCTTTTATCATCTATTCTGACTAGCAGTAACTCTTTCAGGCACTGCCACTGGCATCACTCATCCATGCTGAATAGAACCCAGCAACATCTGGCGGGCCACAGGTTCCCCACATCTGAGGGAGTGTGTGTGCTATATAGTAATAGAGGACACACCTGTAGAATGTCCAGTAATACAGTTCCCCACCCCTAATCTGTCTGAAACCTCGCATGGATGCAGCCTTCTTGGTGACTGCTCTCGGGCTCTGAAACTCCTTGTCCAGGGAGGCCCAACTAACCCCATCTCTAATGACCTTCCATTGTAGGTGACATCCTAACTTAGAAAGGCAAAATAAAGATCAATAAACTGACTTGTAAATATATTGATATTGGGTTTTTATAAAAAAGCAAAAGACAGTGGGTTGCTTTTATTGACATTTTACAAGACTCATTTTCGTGTTGTTTATTTTGTACTTTCCCCTGGTGTGCAAAGAACTCCCACGAATGACCTCTGTAATGCTTGGTTCTGTGAACACTCCCAGGAAGTGTCAACGTTAGCGATGCATCATAAATGCTGCATGCTGGTGACACCCATTCCATCGGAATCGGGAGATGCTGTTAAGGTGCTGGACAGGTGTGGAAGCAGTGATGGATTGAATAGGGGCTATGGAACTGAGTCTGAATGCTGATAAGATAGAAGTACTGTGGATTGTGTACAATCTTTTCTGGGAAGGGTTGCATTCCTTCTGAAGGAACAGGTTCATAGGCTGGGAGTAATAATAATAATAATAATAATAATAATAATAATAATAATAATAATAATAATAATAATAATAAATTATACCCTGCCCATCTGGCCAGGTTTTCCCAGTACTCTGTGGTTTTGTGGCTAGGAGAGCCTATGCCCAACTTAGCCTGATTCGTCAGCTACAGCCTTTCGTAGACCAGCTTTTAAAAATGTTTTCAGTAGTGATCATTGGCTCCTTTGGGAGGAAGGGCAGGAAACAAGTTAAACTACATAGAGATTTTATTACAATAAAGAGATAACTATTAAAAAAAATATTATAATTATCACTGGTGCTCTGTTATCAGAAAAGAAACATATATACACAGTGAAAAGGGTGAAATGTAGTCAATCATGTATTGTTCCTGTTGATCCCTCCCCCATATATATATATATATATATATATATATATATATATATCTTTAAGTTAAGTATATTTTGTCAGTGGCATTGGTTCTATAAACTGGAACAGTCACAATTCCTTGGTTGTGTTTGGGATTTAAAAGATCCAGAGATCAAGCAGGAAGTGACCGGCTGGAGCTTAGATCCTTAACAAGAGAGGTGTTTTATCTTTCTTTCTTATAACAAAAGGACAAGCACCTAACCTCTGAAGCTAGATCACAAAGGATGGGTCCTTTGTAGAGGTCTATACGAGAATAGCAGAGCACCTTTGGGAAAGAATGTTTTTAGGCTTAGAATTTTTAAAAAAAGAAGGAGAGAGAGAGAGAGAGAAAAGAAAAGTAGATTGCCTTCTCATACTGCTGTAATGTAATATTTTAATTATAGTTTTCAGTGCACTTCAGAGAGTGCCCCTACAGGACTGCTAATTAACCAAGTTGTTCAGCTTTCAAATAGTATCAATCAAAGGATTGCTGGAAATGTCTGGATCTCATTTTCGGAGATTAGAGCATAAAAGAAGGACATTTTGCTCCATTGTTACTCAACTTAAGAGGTCATATATAATGGGCACCACTTGTGTTATTAAAATCTCAGGTGACGTCAGGATGATGTGCCTGCTCTGGAAAGAGTTTAGGCATTGTGCCTTTTTAAAAAGCATAAAAAATATCCTATTCCTTTTTAAGACTCTTCCAAAAATTTGTGCTGAAGGCTGAAGTGAACTGGACAGCCCTGGGCCTCCAAGACATTTCAAAACTAATTTTGCATGCCCAATCCCAGGTTGTGGTCATCGCTCAAATATGAGTTGGGTATATATTGTTCATGTAATGAAATGGAGGGATAATTTATATTGTGAATATCAAATAAATTGTAATATATTTAAATGTACCACTCTTAGTATTTATTTGGTTTTTTTAAAATGCTAGAAATAAAATCACAAGCCTATTCATATTTGTGTACCAGCAGTTATAATTAACATATCCCATAAAATACTACTTGTATCTAGGTATGAATGAATCTTTCAGTTTTGCTTCCTCTCAACTTATTGTTTTCCCAGTCTTGTCATTTCCACATCAGTTGGCTATTTATTTTTTTATCAGAGCATGTCAAGCAGGTGACCAGGGGATAGGCCTGGGTGATATATCAACATATCACCCAGGACCAGTAGGAGGGGACAGAACTATTTAGAAGTTGCTGAAAAACTTTGGACATTGGGATACAGAAAGGGGAGGTATGGGGGAGTCCGAGAAACAAGGTTTATGAAAAAAAAAGGGTACGAAACTATACATGTTTGTATGTCTTTTTATATGTTTGTATTGTTTTAAAAAAATTTTTGTAAAACCAATAAAAATCTTTTTTTTTTAAAAAAGGACCAGTAGGAGGGGCAGACCGTGATGTCGATTTCACTCAGTGACAGGGTGGATAAAAATCAATGATTTTTTAAATAATTAATCATCATCATCATCAGTTTTTTTATTTAAAACATTTTTTATTTAAATCAGATTCTTTTTATTTAAATTGGATTTTTAAACTAAAATGTTCAAATATATCAAAGGATGTCACATAGAGGAGGGAGAAAGGTTGTTTTCTGCTGCTCCAGAGAAGCGGACACGGAGCAATGGATCCAAACTACAAGAAAGAAGATTCCACCTAAACATTAGGAAGAACTTCCTGACAGTAAGAGCTGTTCGACAGTGGAATTTGTTGCCAAGGAGTGTGGTGGAGTCTCCTCTTTTGGAGGTCTTTAAGCAGAGGCTTGACAACCATATGTCAGGAGTGCTCTGATGGTGTTTCCTGCTTGGCAGGGGGTTGGACTCGATGGCCCTTGTGGTCTCTTCCAACTCTATGATTCTATGATTCTATGAAATGCTTCTGGAGGAAAAATCTTCTAAAGAGATTTCTATTTAAGTTACATTATAGTCCAGAGGCTATTCATCAGGAAATAAGGATTTGTTTTGTGTTTTTCATGTGTGCTAAAACTCAGTCTAAGTTTAAAAACAAAACAAAACACCAAACCATTTAACCACATCAGTTAACAAGCATGGAAACATATGCTATAATGTTACTGGTTTAGTTAAATAAATTGTTTACATTGTTATGAAGGAAATGATTATTTTTCTCCTTCCAATAAAGTACAGCAGAAAAGTTGTCCAAATATAAACAGTTAACTTATTAAACCTCCCAATAATTCCCTAATTATCTGTCTATTTCTAATATTATCTGTCTATTTCTAATAGTATAACCAAATCAGTAATTTTTGATATAACTGTAAAAACGACTTTGGAAATTGATTGTTCTAAAAATGAAACCTTCATCTGGTTGTAAATATTAAGATTATACCGGCAAGAATGAGTCTTTCTGTTAAAAAAAATGATTTAAATCAAATCTTACTGACTAGTGATTTAAATCGTGATTTAAATCAATTTAAATCAAATGCACCCTGCTCAGCGATATATCGTTGGTAAAACCACCGCTGCTCCCGAGTCCCTCTGCTAGCGACTTCCTCCAGCGAGTGTTGTTAGCAGAGCGGTGGCGGTTTAAACAGCGATATATCACTGTGTGAAACTGCCACACACACCCCTGCCCTCATACTGTGAAGAGGGAGAAAAAGGCTGCATTGGTGAGGCACCAGTACAGCTTGTTCCTCCCTCTGCATCTTTAAACTACTCGGCTGAGGAGTGCGCGGTGGCCGCTCCCCTCAGCCGAGCGGTTAAAGGATTCCCCCAGCCCAGCACTGGCTCCCACACAAGCAGGGGGGGCACTAGGGATGAGCCAGGGTGGTGTAGTGGTTAAGAGCGGTAGTCTCGTAATCTGGTGAACCAGGTTCGCTTCCCCGCTCCTCCACATGCAGCTGCTGGGTGACCTTGGGCCAGTCTCACTTCTCTGAAGTCTCTCAGCCCCACTCACCTCACAGTTTGTTGTGGGGGAGGAAGGGAAAGGAGAATTTTAGCCGCTTTGAGACTCCTTCTGGTAGTGATAAAGCGGGATATCAAATCCAAACTCCTCCTCCTCCTCCTCTTCTTCTTCTTCTTCTCCTGCTCCCCAGCTGAGCCATGCAAACAAGCTGCCTTGTCCCAGTGGCGTAGCATGGGGGGTGCAGGGGGGGCCGGCCGCACCGGGCGCAACATCTGGGGGTTAGGGTTAGGGGGCGCAAATCCACGGGTTAGGGGGCGCAAATTACTTGCCTTGCCCCGGGTGCTGACAACCCACGCTATGCCACTGCCTTGTCCCAGCCCTCTAAGCTCTGGGGTGAAATTGCCTCAGCTCCCACAGTGAAAGCTGTGGCAATTTCACCTGGCGCCTCGCAGGCTGAGGCCAACGCAGTTTGTTTTTTCTACATTGCAGTACAGTGGTACCTCTGGATGCGAATGGGATTTGTTCTGGAGCCCCGTTCGCATCCTGAAGCGAACGCAACCCGCGTCTGCACGGGTCGCGATTCACCGCTACTGCGCATGTGCTTGACGTCATTTTGACCGTCTGCACATGTGCGAGCGGCGAAACCCGGAAGTAACGCGCTTCGTTACTTCCGGGTTGCCGTGGAGCACAACCCGAAAATACTCATCCCAAATCTACTTCGACCCAAGGTATGACTGTATATCTCCAGACCGCGATGTTTGGCTGGTAATATACCGCAATGTTGAAAAGCTGATATCGCTCAGCCCTAGACCAGGGTTATAATGTTGATGGAGCTGATCTATCCCTGCACACCTCTGGATTTGGACTACAGTCTGTAAAAGTTGAAGCAATTCTGGTATAAACACATTCCAGGTACAGATGAGTATAATCCGAATTCCCTTATTGCCCTCCTGTGTCCTTTCAATTAAAATAACAATTGACTTGTGAGCATTAAGCAAATTCTGAATCACAGTTATTGGTAAGGCATGAGTTTCTGTTCTGCAGAGGTTTTGTACGGGTAGCAAATATTTAAATGTTGGGACCTATACCTACACGCAAAAGCTCATTACAGTATTTCAAACTATTCCCATCTTTAATGTGTATTTTGGAAATAAAAAGTCATTTCTTCTTTAAACAACGTAATAACAAAAAATGTGACTGCTGGCATTGCAATGCTCTTGAGTAATTTGTAATTCTTTAGGTTAAAAAAAACACCCTTTCAATTCCTCAGTAGTGTGTTTATCTTGCTAAGCCACGTAGCGGTAAAGCTTTGTGGATTAATGCCTTTGAATCTGGAAAGTTGCTTCTGATTAGACATTCTCTTGGCTGCTGCTGCCATTTCTTTACTTCTTCTACACAATAACAAACATGATTAGTTCCAATATATCATGCTCTCCTTAACCTGCTTGTAATTGGGAGAATCTACTGTACATATCCTTAAAGTCAAACTCACTCCGAAGATTGACAAGTAATTACAAGAGAAGCGGTCTCATCTCTGGTAATTACAGTTGTCACCATCAATCCAATTAACCAGGATAACTAACTCAATGGACTGTAGTTATCAAAGCTTTGCTGCTAAATCCAGATTGCTTTGTAAGGGGTTTTGTTGTAGAGGGAGGGTATTCATCGAGATTTTTCAGTTTCCCAAAATAGTTTAAAGTGAGAGGATAATGGAAGTTTTTGAAGAGAAATCACATCCCGCCCCCTGGCTCCACAATGATGGGCCTTTTTTGGGTCTTCTCATTCTGTCTCTCTGACTAGCCCTCCTCTCTAGTTGCCATTGGTTGATCTTCTCTGACATCACAGAGAGTCTAGGCAGCCTTGGGCCAGGGAAGTGAGATCTTAGAATTCAAATTACACAGTCCATGAGGAGTTTTAAATTAAGTCATAGAAGCATTGTCCATACAATATCAAATATTACTCCCACTCAGAGTGGATCTTTTCCAAAGCCACTCCCGACATCCGGAGGGGTGGGTTGCAGGCTCACACCCCATTCACACCCTCGCGGGGCTGGCTGCAGCCCCGCGGGACCTGGGGAATCCCAGGGTCATTAAGATTCATCATTCACCGCGCCAGCCAATCGGCTGGCGGCGGGGGCAGGACTTGTAAGGGGCATTTAAGGTCGGGGCAGCCCATGCTCGCCCCTTTCTGTTCTTTCAGCAGCTGCGTTTAATTAATGGACACAACTAACTCCGGTCATTTAATTTCTATGGGTCTACTCTGAGTACATGGTTGTCAGAGGAGTGTTGGGAACCAGGTCCTGACAGCAGACATGTAAAGATAATTAATTCACCTGTCGGCCACACAACTTGTCAAATGCAATCCATGGCCACGTCCCACGGATGATGGATCTGTCTTGCCAGAAATCGTTCATTTGTTTGCATCCTTCAGAAAACATTCCAAAAGCTAGCCCATTTCATTTGAAGGAGAAGCCTTCATCTTGCTTTCAGTCGGGTCTAATCTGCTGTCCTGCAATCTTCCATGTTTACCCAAGGCAATGACAAAGCTGGCCCAGTTGACAGGCTTTCCCATCCCCCTCCTTTCCCCGACCCGTCTCCATCTGCTACTCATCGATTTCCTGTTATATTTTTAGCTACGTTCATTTTAAATAGAGTGTGCCATAATGACATCGGGGAGGGGGGGAAACTGTCTAGGCCTACTGTGTACATCATTGCACACCCCACACAAGCACTATTGTTTACTGTATTTTTTGCTCTATAAGACTCACTTTTTCCCTCCTAAAAAGTAATGGGAAATGTGTGTGTGTCTTATGGAGCAAATGCAGGCTGCGCAGCTATCCCAGAAGCCAGAACAGCAAGATTGCTGCTTTCACTGCGCAGCGATCCCTCTTGCTCTTCTGGCTTCTGAGATTCAGAATATTGTTTTTCTTGTTTTCCTCCTCCAAAAACTAGGTGCGTATTGTGGTCTGGTGCGTCTTATAGAGCGGAAAATATGGTATATACCAAGCTGGAAAGAACTGCAACCCCTTTTGCATCAACTCGCTAGCCCTGCATGGGAATTCAAAAAAGGCCGCATTAATTGTTCTAGGAAGGAGAGTGGAACCCCAGAGACTCATTCTGCTAATGCTACCCTCTCCCCCAGGTTGCCCCCCCAATGCTCCCCACAGGTCAGTGGAGGCTGGTCAGTTATGGCATATGTGACAGTACCCTACCAACCCCTGTTTGCCCTCAGCCAATCCCTACCCGCCGATCTTCTAACTTACAACCAATTCAAGGAGTTCAAAAGCATTGCCTGCCAACTTCCTTCATTATTAGTACAGTGGTACCTCAGGTTACATACGCTTCAGGTTACAGACTCCGCTAACCCAGAAATATTACCTCGGGTTAAGAACTTTGCTTCAGGGTGAGAACAGAAATAGTGCTCCGGCGGCACAGCGGCAGCAGGAGGCCCCATTAGCTAAAGTGGTGCTTCAGGTTAAGAACAGTTTCAGGTTAAGAACGGACCTCTGGAACGAATTAAGTACCACTGTATTAGCATTAGTATTAGTATTTATATACTGCCCCATACCCACAGGTCTCAGGGCGGTTCACAAGATAAAATCAGAATATAAAACAACAAAATACATAATCAAAACTTTTAAAAAATCCAATAACACACACACACACCCCACACACACTTTAAAAGGGCATAGGATGTCAGTCAAATCAACCAAGGGCCTGGTTAAAAAGTAACGTTTTTGCCTGGCGCCTAAAGGTGTGTAATGAAAGTGCCAAGCAAACTTCCCTGGGGAGAGCATATCACAGACGGGGAGCCGCTGCAGAGAAGGCCCCGTTCTTGTGTTGCCACCCTCTGGACCTTTCGAGGAGGAGGCACACGAAGGAGGTTCTCAGAAGATGATATCAGGGTCTGGGGTAGGTTCCTATGGAAAGAGGCGGTCCTTGAGGTTTGGTGGTCCTGAGCTATTTAAGGCTTTATAGGTCAAAACCAGCACTTTGAGTTGGGCCCGGAAACTAATTGGGAGCCACTGCAGTTGGACCAGGATTGGTGTAATGTGCTCAAACCGTCTTGCTCTGGTGGGCAACCTGACCGCTGAATTCTGCACTAGTTGATGTTTCCAAACTGTCTTCAGAGGCAGCAGTACATATATCGCATTGCAGTAATCTAACCTTGAGGTTACCAGAGCATAGACAACAGTAGTTAGGCTATTCCTGTCCAGAGAGGAGCATAGCTGGAACACCAGCCAAAGCTGATGGAAGGCACTCCAGGGCACTGAAGCCACCTGGGTCTCAAGCTACAACAAAAGATCCAGGAGAAGCCCCAAGCTATGAACCTATCCTTCAGAAGAAGCATAACCCCACCAAGAGCAAGCAACCTCCCACCCAATCTGCTTTTTAAAACTAGAAGGGACTTTAAAAGCTATTTGTAGCAGGGCATGTGATGGATGCCATTTGTGTCGACGCACGTGTTCTTTGTGGGACAAGGAATGAAAAGAAGACCTGTTGAGGGTACACGAGCGTCCACACAGGTAGACTGCTTTGTTTGGCAGGGGGTTGGACTCGATGGCCCTTGTGGTCTCTTCCAACTCTATGATTCTATGATTCCATGATTCTATGTTAATGTCGAATTTGAAAGCTCACGGTGCACGCTGTAAGATAAATGCACAAGTTTCACAAAGGCCTCACTTTGGGGGAGCAACCAATAGGGGGCACCCTCAGAATCCTTGTCATCATGAAAACACTAACATTGCAGCATATGTCTTGGCGCATTGGTGTGCGTTTTGCAACAAGTATCCTCCAGCTCAGGGCCCCAGACCCAAAGGAAACATTGCCCTTCTGGGAGTCCAAGAAAAATGCTCTATTAAAGAATGGGTGTTCTGCCACAAAAGTTTTGACACTTCCTCAAATAGTTGGGGCAAGTTGTCCTTTCATCTTTTGTTACTTTGCTATGCCTTTATGAAGTGCAGCACCATACGTATCTTTCAGCATTCCCTCCTCTGTGTTGATATAGCTATAAATAAGGGAAACTACAGCAACCGAGGCTTGAAAATGCAAGGCCTCATACCAGCTCTTTTTTCTTTAGTTCCTTCGGCAATATAACCCGTGCACAGTAGATAAAAACCCTGGAGTCACTCTGCTCTCTTATTGACCTCATTGGTAGCGAAATTTATTACAGCAAATCCCCTATAAAAATGGTTCCAATCATTTCGAGACTTTACAGGGGGGAAATATTGCTACTAAATTGTTTTTTTGTTTGTTCCTTTCCTTCAGCCTCAGCATCACTGTACTCTAGCTCTCCCGGCTGAGTCTAAGCCATGCCTGTCTTAGCTGTATGGCAGGTTTATAATGCCCCCTTGTCAGGTTTCTGCCTCTACTTCTGTTTGCATGGCTGCCACAGAAAATATAGCGGAGTCGGTATGATGATGTTGTGCTACATGTACAGTGATACCTCTGGTTATGTACTTAATTCATTCCAGAGGTCCGTTCTTAACCTGAAACTGTTCTTAACCTAAAGCACCACTTTAGCTAATGGGGCCTCCCACTGCTGCTGCACGATTTCTGTTCTCATCCTGAAGCAAAGTTCTTAACCTGAGGTACAATTTCTGGGTTAGCAGAGTCTGTAACCTGAAGCGCATGTAACCCGAGGTACCACTGTAATGGCAAACAAAGCAAATGCTTTGTGAGGCTTCAGGGAATCCTGTCCCTCTCGTGGTGGCAGCCAAGAAGCAGATAAATTCTTACCAAGTACTTTATTCAATATTCACAGTGAGAGACAAAGCAATGTCTTAGAAAATGGCATTGCTCCAAATAAAGTCCCGACCCCTCTCTCCTATTCTACGTCATCCCTGTGTCGGTTGATCTGAGCTTTCTGCCTCTGAGCTTTCTGTTCTCCTACTCTCAATGCACGCCGGGTCCTGAGAGGGTGTGTGTGTCAGGAATGCTTTCCAAAGACACTGAGTCTGTCAGCTGTCTCCCCCCTGGTTCTTCTTCTTCCTGCTGCTCCTCTCCTAATATTTCCAAGCTTCTCCCCTTTGCAGCCTCTGAACTACTGTTTCAAATCACTGTTGCAAATCTATACTGTCCTCCCGTTCTCGGGAAGATTCGGGGGGGGCGGTCCCAACCATTCCTCCTCATTCCATCCCCTGACATGCTTTGACACTGAGCTACATCCCCTTCCCAAATAGGAAGCTTCAGAGCCATTGCTTCTTCTAGCTTGATATCGTTTACACTGGCTGGTAGCACCTCTCAAGCTTTTGAGACAGTGTGGCGTTTGCCTCCTAGGTGGGTCATAAGGAAAGGGTTAAATGAGTGCAAAGTGATTGGCCAGTGGGAACCCAAGGGGAGGAGTTAGAGTTAGGGTTGGAGTTGTTGGGAAGTCAGTTGGGAGTTGGAGAAGGAAGAGGGAGGAATAGGCAGTGGGTTTGTCGAGTTTTGATGTGAGAGAGTGAGAGGAACTGTTAGGAGGAGTCAGATAGACAGTTGGGATAATCAGTTAGAAGTTATTAGGAAGGTATAGGTCGGTAAAGAAACTAAGATTAAGAAACTGACAAGAAAAATTATCTGAAACCATAACCTTGTTAATGCTTATAAAATAAACTTGCTTATTTGATTTAATGTTGACAACTGTCTGGACTCCGTGTGTACCCGAGAGAAATGGGTTGGTGGCAGCGCAGAAGCAATCACAGTGGTGATTTTGTGCGTGATCGCCACAAAATATCTGTCCAAGTCCTATCTGGAGATGCTCAACATTCTGTAAGCGCTGAGTATTTTCAGTTATCATTGGATGGTTTTAGAGGGGTCCCCCCCTTCTTTAAAGAGAAGAGACTGGCAGGCTCAGGGTTTTCTCCCCAACCTGCTGGTACCACCACCTTGTATGTGATGGTGGGAACCATGCATATATCTGTGTGTGTGTATACAGTCGTACCTCGTTTTGCAGCCGGGATCTGTTCCGGAGCCCCAGCCACTAGCCAAAAAGGACAAAGCACCACATCTGCGCACGTGCGCGGAGCAGTTTGCGCTTCTGCGCATGCACGAGCGGCAAACCCGGAAGTAACCCATTCTGGTACTTCCGGGTTTGCCGCAGACATTCACCGGAATGGACTCTAGGCAAGGCAGACATTCGCGGAGGTATTACTCTCTCTCTCTCTCTCTCTCTCTCTCTCTCTCTCTCTGTGTGTGTGTGTGTATGTGTGTGTGTATTCATCACTTTTTCAATATGTCTTAAAGTGATGTGCACAAAATTAAAATACAGAATGATTGAAGCATTTCAAATCCCAAACACAGCATAAAATACAGGTTGCTGATGATCATCGTCATAGAATAGTAGAATCATAAAGTTGGAAGGGACCCTGAGGATCATTAAGTCCAACCCCTTTAGATGCAGGAATATGCAGCTGTCCCAAATGGGGATCGAACCTGCAACCTTGGCGTTATCAGCACCACACTCTAACCAACAGCACCACAGGATATATCGTGCCCCTCCCCCTGAATTTCGGAAGGTCCCAGGTTCAATCCTCAGCACCTCCAAATAGGGCTGGGAGAAAACCCAGCCCAGAACCCTGGAGCGTCACTGCCAGTCTGTGTAGATAAGACTGAGCTAGGTGGACCAATGCTCTGATTTGTTGTAAGACAGCTTCCTATATTCCTATGCTCCTAAGTTATAGCAGCTGCCCTTTAGGAAGGAACTGTGGTGTCAGCTCCTGACTTTGTGGGGCTCGTTGTTCTGTTTTGGGTGTTTTGAGTGCTTCTTGATGTATCTTTCAGTTCATATGTGCTGTTAGCCACTTTGTTGTTGCTTCTAGTCAAAAAGCAGAATATAAATCTTCTACAGTAAATGAAATAAACAAAACATAATGAACTTTATAGCAATGGAATCTCTAGATGCCCAAATGACCTTTGCTTACTTATTTATTTTATCCGTTTGTTGCATTTATATCCCACTTTTTCGCTAAATAATAATATAATAATAATAATAATAATAATAATAATAATAATAATAATAATAATAATAATTTAATTAAATTTGTATACTGCCCTATACCCGCAAGTCTCAGGGCGGTTACAACATAAAATCACAAAATACAAACACAAAATACATAATGAAAAGTAAAAAAAGGAGCTCGTGGTGATGTACTTGGGTCTCCCACTCCTCAGTTAGTCCACACAACAACCCTGTGAGGTGGGTTGAACTAAGAAACCGGTCCAAGGTCACCCAGTAATCAGAGGTGCCAGCTTCTTCAGAGGATCGGTTGGGCTGATGCACTCAATGCCTTTGAATATTGGCAGGGCCCGACCCCCTCATTAAAAAAAATGGGGGGACCGAAACTGCTTTGGCCCCCCAGGAGTCGGCCCCTATGCCAGTGAGCTTCCTAGCTGAGTGGAGATTTCAACACTGGTGTTCCATGTCCTAGTCTCGTGCTCTTAACCAGTACAGTGGTACCTTGGATTAAGTACTTAATTCATTCCAGAGGTCCGTTCTTAACCTGAAACTGTTCTTAACCTGAAGCACTACTTTAGCTAATGGGGCCTCCTGCTGCCGCTGCACCGCCGAAGCATGATTTCTGTTCTCACCCTGAAGCAAAGTTCTTAACCCGAGGTACTATTTCTGGATTAGTGGAGTCTGTAACCTGAAGCGTATGTAACCCGAGGTACCACAGTATATCATATTGGCTCTCTTACACAAAGGTGTAGGTTTCACTTACAAGCACCCCTGAATGTTTATGGTTCAGGATCAATCACCGGCTGACCACCTGTCCACCTTGGTTTTTTATTTTTAAAAATGTTCCAAATTGGTAATAGATAAATTTGTCACCCGTCTTTTTTTCCCTTTGTACGTGGAAGGCCTTGCAAAGTGACCTGCTTTTTTTTACACCTGCTAAATGGCTGGGGAGTGATTTTGTTCACATAAAGAATGAATGAGCTCAGGAAAGAGTGTTTTGGTCAGGTGGGGGGGGAGGACGTCCAGCAAGGATGCAGCTGTCCTTGTTGAAAACCCCGCCTGTTAGCAGCCCCAACCATCATCTCCGCAAAGTGGCAAAGATTCTCTACCTCCTCCCCTTCCCCCTTCAGACACCAGATGGCCCACAAAGGAACCATATGGGAAGCTTTGATAGTGGATAAATTTACCTATCCAAAGACAGACAAACACATGGCCCATTTTGGAATATGAGCTCCTTTATTCACAAGACTGTAAATTGAATGAGTCCAAACAACCCATATCCTTGGCATCCTTCACGCCTTACCAGAGGGATTGAGTTACTTTATGTACTATGTTTCCTCACGGTAGTGTTTATAGTGCCAATGAAGGTGGAAGACCTTTGGACGTCATCACGATGGAGCCATATGTACTATCATGCCTGATACAAAAATATTCCCATCTGTAGCGTGATGGTACTCTAGGCTCACCGTAAAATCAAGGGGAGTGGGGTGTATAAGAAGAAATTACAGACCATTGACTGATCGGTAACGAACAAGGCATCTAGGCTTGTCTTTTCCTCAATTTGGACTGATGCTGGTTTGGGGGGGAGAAACGTATCAATGCACACTCGTTCCTAAGAAATGACAGAACAGATATGGCTTACATTGTGTCTACACTGCTTCCCAAATCAGTTGGAGTGAAGAAACATGAGTGTCCATGCCATGGGTAGGCAAACAAAGGCCCGGGGGCCAGATCCAGCCCAATCGCCTTCTAAATCCAGCCCGCAGACGGTCTTGGAATCAGCATGTTTTTACATGAGTAGAATATGTGTTTTTATTTAAAATGCATCTCTGGGTTATTTGTGGGGCATAGGAATGCGTTCATTCCCCCCCCCCCCCAAAAAAAAATAGTCCGGCCCCCCACAAGGTCTGAAGGACAGCGGACTGGCCCCCTGCTGAGAAGGTTTGCTGACCCCTGGTCTACGCAGCCTTATATAGTTGTGACAAACAGAAATATGTGGATTTTCCCCTCCAAAATAAGAGCCTTAGTACGCAAGTAGCTCAAGAGAGGCTGGAATAATTTTGCAATTTTATTTACAAAAAAACCCCAAACCCTTTTAACTCCCTTGCAACAAACAGCAGTATTAAACTTTTGAGATCCATAGTTCTTTAGGTGTGAAACAGGATGCCCAAAGAGAGTCAAGGACAGATATGATAGAGACACAAACTTCTCCCTCCCCTAATTCTCACAACTACCGTAGTTAACCCATTCCCATGGCAACAATCTGATGGCGTGTAAACTTTCCTCCTATTGATAGGTAAAGCTTGATGGGAGGGAAACATAGTTAGAGAATCACTGTGAAACAAAAGCTCTAAGCAGTGTTACGTGATGACTGTGATCACATTTTGAATAACTGCAGCTTGCACAATTGTACAAGCCAAGTACCACTCTGTGATTTCTTTCTCTCTTTATTAATGTAGATATAAATTAACTGCTTGCTTTTTCTACTTTAACAACACAGAAAGCCACTTGCGGGCAAAGAGGCAGGTAAAAAAAAAAAAAAGGATGGCAGTGTTCAACTCTAATGTTAAAAGCATATGCAAGACGGTTTAATTGAAACATCATATCTGCATAAGGCAGAAACCACATGGCACTAGTATATTGGAAAAGGCAAAATGCCACCAGTATCTCACCATCTAACACATGGGTAGGCAAAATAAGGCCTGGGGGGGGCGGATCCAGGGCAACCCAGTCAGATGGATGGCATGTAAATAATAAAATTGTCACCACCACCACCACCCACAGTGATTCTGTGGAGCAGTCTGTCCCTTGTGAGATTTCTTTTTTAAAAAAAGTTTTTTATTAACAATTTTCACGTAACAAATTATTCAAACAAATCACCTTCATTATTCCCCCTCCATTTTTTTCTTCCACCTCCCCAACAATCCCCCCTCCCTCCCCTCTACGACTTCCCTCAGCTCCTCTCTCTGATTTCTCAACCAAGTTTATCTTCTGCATATTATAAAATTGTATACATCCTTATATTATCTGTCTACTATATTAACCCTCAATAAATTTGTGTATGTTTATTCAAAACCTGCCAAGGAGTCCAATTCATTTTGTTGTCTTTTTAAATAATTTATAAAAGGTCCCCATTCTTCTTTAAAGTCACAGTTGTCCTTGTTTCATAGTTTGCATGTCAATTTCACCAGTTCTGCATAGTTCATTAATTTCTCTTGCCACTGTTCTTTTGTCGGGGTTTCCTCATTCTTCCATCCTTGTGCATTCAAGACTCTTGCCGCTGTTGTTGCATACATAAATAAATTTTTCCTTTTCCTTGGCAGGTCTTGTCCTACAATCCCTAACAGAAAAGCCTCCTTTTTTAATACATGTTATTTTGAACATCTTCTTCAGCTCATTATATATCATTTCCCAGAATTTTTTAATTTCTCTGCATTCCCACCACATATGGTAAAAGGTCCCTTCCTTTTCTTTACATTTCCAACATGTGTTTGACCCAGTTTTATACATTTTTGCAATCTGTACTGGTGTTACATACCATCTATACATCATTTTCATGTAATTTTCTTTCAGAAGAGAGCAATCTGTGAATTTTAAGTCTGTTTTTCACAGTTTTTCCCAGTCTTCAAATTGTATGTTCCCTTTTGAGATTTCTAACTTGCTGGGCTCATTGCTGTCTTTGATGTACAGATCAATGCCACCTCTGGTAAATCCTTCCCTCCTGGTTCTCTCCATTCTGCCAGCTTTCTGTTATGCCCACTATATCAATGCCATCCTACAAAACCGAACACTCCATTTCACCCATCTATGCTTGGAGCCTTCTAGCCTTGGCGTATAAACACTTGTGTGCTGCCTCTGTCTTCATGTGTCTTTGGCACTTGCATTTTGATAGCACGATCTGTTAGCCAGCACACTGCACCAGCTCTCCAGAAAAAGCCATTCTCTATCTCTAAAGAAGGCAGGGCATCTATCTGATAGTGAGGCTGGAAGCAGGCCCCAAACTAAGTGACTATTAGCCTCTCCACCTTGCAGTTTCCCTCTATCTGCCCCCCTCTTTCCACAAAGTGGAAAGTGGTGTCCTTATCAAAAAGTGGAGAATCAGATCTAGTGGAAATTCTATTATTATTTTTCTTCCTCCCTCCACCCCCTTAATTTTAGCCATAGGACCTGGATGGAAAAGCACTATGACCACTTTTAGTTCTTTATCATTCACTGGTGTGTTCCTTTGCTGTTCTCATATTCTGTTGTGCAAATAATGCACAGCCTTGCATAATGTGAATAAAGACCCTTCCTCTCTATATATTTTTCATTTCTTCGGTTCTGTGAAATGCAGTCCATAAGCACTCCTGCTGGAGATCTGGGGGCGGGGAGAGGCGATGAAGAAAATTCACCACATGTGCTAATCTTGAAAAGGTCACAGACTAATTTAGCTGAACTTCATAAAACTAAACCGTGTTCACCCTAAGTAGTCTAGGAGGACATGGTGTGACTGGAGGTGAAAACCCTTGCATGGCTAATGGCCGGTTTATAGCTAGACAAGCTCACTCGAAATCTGGGGTTGATTCAGTAATCCTTCCCACAGCTGCTTTGTTAATTGGGATGGTCTTTTAATATGACTTGGTCTGGGGAAGCTTCTTGAGTTACAAAACTCACCAGCTGAAGCTTTGCCTCGGAGGTGGATCAGCCCTAAACACAGACCCTCTAAACATTTGGCAAAGGGAAATAAGACACACTAAGGCTGCAGTTCTGTGCACACTGACGGGTAATCTGAAAATCCCCCTGAGATCAGCAGGGCATAGCTCCAAATGCGCCTGCATAACATCAGACCGGGACAAAGAGCCCATCAGCAAACAAGGAGAGTGAAGCATTGCTCACATGCTGCACCAGACAAAGGTGCAAGCTGTGTCTACATATGTGTAAGTGTTTGTGCGGAAGAATGCACGCTTGATGGTATGTGTACACAGGTACCCAGACTGTGTGTTCATTGAATGCTGTTCATGAATAACAGCATGAGTGCGTACACAGATTGCACACTTGTTGAATGTAATGTGTGGACCGTGGGGATCTGCGTTAATTATTCAGGGGAGCAAGATTATTATTATTATTATTATTATTATTATTATTATTATTATTATTATTATTATTATTATTATTATTTACTTATACCCCTCCCATCTGTCCGGGTCTCCCCAGCCACTCTGGGCAGGTCCCAACAGAATATTAAAAACATAATAAAACATCACACATTAAAAACTTCCCTAAGCAGGGCTGCCTTCAGATGTCTTCTAAAAGTCAGTTAGTTGTTTATTTCCTTGACATCTGATGGGAGGGCGTTCCATAGGGCTGATGCCACCACCAAGAAGGCCCTCTGCCTGGTTCCCTGTAACTTTGCTTCTCGCAGGGAGGGAACCACCAGAAGGCCCTCTGTGCTGGACCTCAGTGTCTGGGCTGAACGATGGGGGTAGAGACGCTCCTTCAGGTATACTGAAGGGAGGGGGAAGCAGGCTAATTTTTCACACACAAAATTTGAGAAAAATAGTGCCTGTACCTGTGAAGAGCATAAGAAGAGGCTGCAGGATGAGGCCGATAGAATAATAGAGTTGGAAGAGACCCTAAGGATCATCTAGTCCAATACCCTGCAATGCAGGAATATGCAGCTGTCTCATATGGATATCAAATCTGCAACCTTGATGTTATCATCACCACGCTCTAACCAATGGAGCTATCCTGACTTCAGCAATGGGTATTCAGAAGCTCTGCTGCCTTTGACCATGGGGCAGAGTATAGCCATCAGAGCTAGCAGCCATGAAGTTGTCCAGTTCCTCTGTACATCCGCACAATATGGTGGGCATCACTGCCTCCTCTGCAAGCAAGTTTAACTATGAGTGCCTTTGTAGAACTCAGCAGAGAGCAGGATGGGGACAAAAGTGGAATTGATTGGTTCTGCCTGTGATTGGCTCTGTCCAGTCCCAGTGGCTACTAGCCACAACATGAGCAACGGCGTTCACAGCCTGAACGTTGGAAATAAAAGGAAAGATGAAATTTAGAGCAGGATGATCTCAGAGAAAAAACGAAGGAACAGAGTGGAGAGAATGTCTCGCCCCTGCTTTGCAGAGAAATGCCACAGGCTGTATTTCTTAACAGTTCATTCATCTGATGAAGTGAGGTCTAGGCCACGAAAGCTTCTGCCACAATAAATCTGCTAGTCTTTAAGGTGCCACAAGGCTCTCTGTGATGTTTTATTGCTGCACATACTCTCACTAACTGCTGAAAGACAAATCATCCAAGGATTCCAAAACCTGGTGCATAACATTAGATTCTTGGGGGAGCCCATTGCCCTAAAGTGGCCAACTTTACAGGGGAAAGTCCTCTGTTTTAATGAATCCTCTATATCAGGGATGGGGAACCTGCAGCCTTCTAAATGCTTTTGGACTCCAACTCCCATCAACCATAGCCAGCAAAGTCATAGAATCATAGAACTGTAGAGTTGGAAGGGAACCCAGGGGTCATTTAGTCCAACCCACGCAATGCAGGAATCTCAACTAAAGCATCCATGACAGATGGCAATCCAACCTCTGCTTAAAAACCTCCAAAGAAGGAGAGACCACCACCTTTTGTGGGAGTCCGTTCCACTGTTGAACAGCTTTCAATGTCAGAAGGTTCTTCCTGGTGTTTAGTCTGAATCTCCTTTCTTGTAACTTGAAGTCATTGGTTCGAATCCTACCCTCCAGAGCAGGAGAAAACAAGCTTGTTCCCTCTTCCATGTGACAGCCCTTGAGGTATTTGAAGATGGCTATCATATCTCCTCTCACTCTCTTCTTTTCCAGGATAAACATAGCCAGTTCCTTCAACCTTTCTTCATAAGGCTTGGTTAAATAATAATAATAATAATAATAATAATAATAATAATAATAATAATATATTATTTATACCCTCCCAACCTGGCTGGGTTTCCCCAGCCACTCTGGGGCAGCTTCCAACTGAATATTAAAAACAATACAGCATCAGACATTAAAAACTTCCTTAAACAGGGCCACCTTCAGTTGTCTTTTAAAAGTAAAATAGTTGTTTATTGCCTTGACATCTGGTGGGAGGGCGTTCCACAAGGCAGGCGCCACTACCGAGAAAGCAATCTGCCTGGTTCCCTGCCAAGTGCAAGTAGATAACCTCACTTCTCGCAGCAAGGGAACCGCCAGAAGGCCCTTGGCGCTGGACCTGAGTGTCTGGGCTGAACTATGGGGGTGGAGACGCTCCTTCAGGTATACAGACGGTCCTGTATCTTAAACTGTGGTGCCCAGGATTGGACATGGTATTCCAGGTGTGGTCTGACCATGTCAGTTGTCAGGGATGATGCAACATCTGGAGGGACATGTTCTCCCTGTTAGAAGGACTGACTGGTCCAAGTCTGGCTTAATGATAAAAACACTGTAAGACAGAAGACAGAAGACAGAAGACAGAAGAAGAGCCCTGCTGGGTCACATAAATGGGGAGTTGCCTGTATAGGCAACAGAGGCCCTTTATTACAGACATTCACACCATATGCACAAACTTGAGAGGAGATGTTCACAATGTCATTGTGCTCACTGTGGCCCTACTCCTTACTCCCTTGTTTTTCAACGCAGGAGTGAGGAGCAGCCAATAGGGTCTGCAGCACTGTTTGTATTTTTTTAGCATCTGAATATCTGAGGCACCCCCAAATCCTTCAGAGTTCCCAACTAGAGAGATTCTACTTCAAGTTTGCAAGGTTCCATATCTGTCCAAAGCAGCCCCACTTCGGTTCCTGATTTGGGATTCATCTGCATCTTTTGCATACCCCTAACAAATACAGTGGTACCTCGCAAGACGAATGCCTCGCAAGACGAAAAACGAGCAAGACGAAAGAGTTTTCGGTTTTTTGAGTCATTCCGCAAGACGAATTTCCCTATGGGCTTGCTTCGCAAGACGAAACGTCTTGCGAGTTCTTGCGAGTTTGTTTCCTTTTTCTTAAAGCCGCTAAGCCGCTAAGCCGCTAATAGCCGTGCTTCGCAAGACGAAAAAAACGCAAGACGAAGAGACTCGCGGAACGGATTAATTTCGTCTTGCGAGGCACCACTGTACAATTGTAAGGGATGTGGGTGGCGCTGTGGTCTAAACCACTGAGCCTAGGGCTTGCCAATCAGAAGGTCGGCAGTTCAAATCCCCGCGACAGGGTGTTCGGTCTCTGCTCCTGACCACCTAGCAGTTCAAAAGCATGTCAAGTGCAAGTAGATAAATGGGTACTTCTCCAGCGGGAAGGTAAATGGCATTTCCGTTCACTGCTCTGGTTCGCCAGAAGTGACTTAGTCATGCTGGCCACATGACCCAGAAGCTGTCTATGGACAAACGCTGGCTCCCTCGGCCAGTAAAGCAAGATGAGCGCCGCAACCCCAGAGTCGTCTGTGACCGGACCTAACGGTCAGGGGTACCTTTACCTTTAACAAATACAATTGGTAGGTAATCTGCTGTATGGAACACATCACTATATGGGGGAAAATAGGCACATGTGGAGGAGGTATGAAAAACCCACCTTCTTCAAGAAGGAGCCTGTCCCAATGCATGTTACAGTAATACTCATATCAAAGGGACCATCAAGACCTTTTGCATTCTTAAATGATGTCTTCAGCGGCTTGTGCTCAAGGGAAGCATTGCAGGAACTCCCAGAAGGCCCACCCAGGTGAAGATTCTTGAAGACAGTCATCAGCATACTTGGTCTGCAGAAGCCCTGGGTCATGCTCAGGTCACAGCAGTTCTTTCGCAATTTATGTGTGATAGATAAACGTCAATTACTCTCTTTCCCAACTCAACCATGTCTATATGCCCAACTCTGGTCAAGAGAACTGATTCTGAAAATTCTCAATACGTGGGAAATACTTGTGGCCCTCCAAATGCCATCAACCCCAGCCAGCATAGCCAATGGTCAGGAGTGATGGGAGGTGGAGTCCAACAGCTGCTGCAGGGCCACAGCTCAGAAGCATTGCAAGCAAGTGACTCAGGGAACCTGAGCTCCCCATCTTTAGAGCCCAAAATGGCTGCAGTCTGGATTATCTGATGGAACACTTCTGTCATCTCCTCTTGGAGCATCCTTCAGTCAAGATCTTTAAGGGAACCTCTGCTCCAGAAATTTTATTTAGAGTAGGGAAAGGCTTTGTTGAGGGAGCAGGTTATTGCACTCATATCCTGCAAATGGGCTTCCTATATGCACCTGGTTGGCCACAAGGAACAGAATGCCTAGGTAGGGCCTTTGGTCCATTCCAGCAGGACCCTTCTTATGATCTTATGGTTTTTTTGTTTTTTTAAAAAATTTTTATTGGTTTTACAAATTTTTTAAAGACAAACAAACACCTAAAAAGACATACAAACACGTATAATTTCATAACATTTTTTCATAAACCTCTTTTCCGGGACTCCCCCATACCCCCCCTTTCTGCATCCCAATGTCCATAGTTTTTTAGCAACTTCTAAATATTCCTTTCCAACCTCTGTCATCTTAATCTTTTCTATAATCTGGTCTTATATCTCTGTATCCCTTTTTTTTTTCTAAAAACCTAAACATTCTAGCATTCATCAAGTTTATAATAGTCCTTAAGATAGCTTTTAAATTTTCTCCATTCTTCTTCCGCCGTCTCTTTCCCCTGATCACGGATTCTGCCAGTCATTTCAGCCAGTGTCATGTAGTCCATCACCTTCATCTGCCATTCTTCCAGAGTGGGTAGACTTATGATCTTATGGTTGCTGCTCCTGTTTTGTGGAGTTCCCCCGCCCTCAGAACCATAGGCCCAGTCCAATTTCCTCTTCTCTGCAGGTTTTTTTTAAAACAACTCTACTTCATTTTTGAGATACAATCGCTGATCTCCCAGTGTGTCAACTCACTGCACCTTAATTTTCCTTTGAAGTAGGATACAGAATATGGTCTGGTCAGGAGACATTAAGCCTGGGGCCCATAATACATACCCTGCAAGTGTCCTGGAAAAACAGGGACACCCTGTGTTTCCTGTGAGAGTACTGTGGACATTTTATGATTTCATAGAATTGAAACTGAGAGTTCACCCTGAAAAAGCGCTTTTTCGGGGCTGCAATCTTGCATGGTGCTCCAAAACACCTGGTTTTGGGTGCCGTGAGAGCACGGCCCCCCAAAATACACATCTGTTGGGCTCCATGATCTTGCGTGGGTCATGTGACTCTCATGGGAGCACAGACAAAAAGACATGCATCCTGGTTTTGTTATGACCCTTCCAAGCCCCTCTGCCTGTCCCTCAGGACTCTCACCAGGCCACACCCTCTCCCTCACCTCACCCACCTTTCCCAGACCACAACCCTCACTGTGGACCTGCTCTGCCCCCTTCAGCATTTTGACTTGACTTTAAGGTTGTCTATTACTCAGATCCCTGGGATTTTAAGAGTTTTGGGGTTCCCAAGGGAAGGAGTAAATTCTCAGGTTCAGGAGCCAGAAGCCAAAGAGCAAGCATTTTTACCCAAAACACTCACACATTCAGTTGACATTTTAACCAAGAAAGAAAGTCCAAAAGGTACCATACTTTTCTGTCTATAAGATGCCCCCATGTATAAGACTATTTTGGGAGACTCAAATTTTAGAAAATTGGGGGGAGGGTTCCCCAGAGTTGTTGAGCTTTTCTTGAGGGGGATTGCCGAAAATTGCTCAACCACACGCATCGATAAATCCACCTCTGTCCCCTTGCTGGCAGAAGCTGGCGATCGCCCGCCAAATTGCCACAGCATCAGCCAGTCAACAACACCCATTGACGTAGCAAACAATAACACGAACAATAGCCGCTAGCAGCCACAGCAGCAACCAATCAAACGTCCAACCTATCCACTACCCATGTATAAGACAACCCCCATTTTTGGGAATGATTTCTCAAGAATAAAAACATAGTCTTATACATGGAAAAGTACGGAAACTATTCCCATTTGCTATGGCCCTGAGATACAACTGTCATGTTGGTGGTATGCATGATATATACAGTGGTACCTCGGGTTACAGACGCTTCAGGTTACAGACTCTGCTAACCCAGAAATAGTACCTCGGGTTAAGAACTTTGCTTCAGGATGAGAACAGAAATCGTGCGGCAGCGGCGCGGCAGCAGTGGGAGGCCCCATTAGCTAAAGTGGTAGCTTAGGTTAAGAACAGTTTCAGGTTAAGAACGGACCTCCGGAATGAATTAAGTTCTTAACCCGAGGTGCCACTGTATGAATTAACACATGACATCACCTTACACTGAGTCAGTCTGCTGATCTACCTCTGCTAGTATTGTTTACTCTGATTGGCAGTAGTACTGTAGGGTCTAGGACAGGGATAGAGAAGCTCAAGGCCAGAGGTCAAATGCTGCCCTCCAAGTGTCTTTGCCTGACCTTTGGGAATCTCCCCTCACCATAACCCTCACCAGCCCTTCTCTGCACCCTCCTTGAGAGTTTTTTACCTGGCCAAAATGTGTGCTTGAACCCTGACCATGTAAAAAGTAACCCATTGTAAGAAGGTGAAATTCTCATTTGTTACTCTCCCAACGTTTGCCTCAGGCTTTGCCTGCCACTAGCATAGATTTGAGTGATTTGCCATTTTGACCTAAATTGCTTACATGCAGTATTTGAACTGCTGGCAGATAAGGCATGGCCCACTTTCCTTCCAGGTGAATTTCCATCATGAACTCGGAGAAACACCTGAGATAACAGATCTTGGATGACTAGACTCCGTCCACCAATTCTTGGCCTCAGTCCAATTCTCTTGTGTAATTCAACATCAGGCACCAAACTATCAGCAAAACTTATTGACTCTACTAATGTGGTTTCCTTTCCTCTCCATTTATTTGCAAGGAGTTTATTACTTGTTTTGATTCATTCATTATTCACAATTAGTGGAGGTATAATTTCGGCAAATAAACCTCTTTTTTTGCCTCTCAAAATATCAGCTGTGTTGGTGGTTTGGACTGAACCTAAGAGGAGTCCTCCTGGACTAGACCAAAGGCCTATCTGGAAAGCCAGTGTGGTGTAGTGGTTAGAGTGTCAGTCTAGGAGACCAGGGTTCAAACCCCACTCAGCCATGAAGCTCAGTGGTTGACCTTGTGCCAATCACTGCCTCTCAGCCTAACATACCTCACAGGCTTGTTGTGGGGATTAAAGGAGGGGGGCAGAGACATGTACACCACCTTGCACTCCTTGGAGCAAAAGGTGGGATAAAAATCAAACAAATAAATACAATAATAATCCAACATCCTATCCCATCTCCCACAACCACATAGGTGAGATGAGCCCCTTGTTTTCCCTTAACAAATGGTACTGTGAAGCATTCTCCCTCTGAGACAAGCCATTATGACTTGCAGCTAGGGATGTTGGAGATTTCCAACAGAAACAGAAGTGGAAGTTGCCGGCTTTCACCTATTTGTTCCATGTTCAGAATGGAAATCAGTTCAGAAAGCACCAATCACTATTTGCTGGTTGAGGGAGAGTCCCCAATTGATGGGTAATTGATGGTGTTTTGTTTTTCACTTAAATGTCCTAGCACTGAAAATAATGACGTAGAAATAATTACAAAATTGATTATGTTGAATTCTTAACTCACATAAATAATTAACATAAATGACACTAGCAAGATGAATAGTATTTGGCAGAAACCGAACCGCAGCAGAATGGAAACAGCGCTGATTGCTACAAAGACAAATAGGAACAGAACTCGCTGCCTTCTTCTGTCACTGTTTGTAGCCATTGATGGACCTTTCTACTTGAATTTGTCTAATCCCATAATGTGGCCAATGTGGTGACCTCCAGGTATCATTGGACTACACTTCCCATCACCCCTGACCACTGTTCATGCTGCCACCACAATGTCTTCTGACACCTGATTCCATAAATGCATTACATACTGTGTGATGTACTTCCTGTTGTCTGCACTAAACTTCCTGTCTGTTTCATTGGATGGCTGAGGGAGGAAACCCTCAGTGAGGTTGAAAATGAGGTTAGGTTTGGAGCGTTGGAGATTATTTAAAGTAACTGGCTCACAAACAACTAAAATAAATGAATCTTTAGTGTTCAACAATAGGGCTACAGTAGCATGGGAGCACCCAGCAAAACTTCTTTTAATCTTAATTTTACTATCCTTATGGGAAACCGATATTTGGATAATCAGTGTTTCTCCTGTGTTGAGTTTTTTTTTTAAAAAAAATAGTTATTGTCTAAAACCCTGCATCTTTTTTTCACACACACCCTTTTGAACTATACAATTTTCTGTGAGTCAGCCAAGAGTAATCTGCTGTTACAATCACAGCTCTTGGGTAATGGATATTTTCCAGTCATAGATTATAAGCACTTTAAAGAACATAAGCCCAGGAAAAAAATGGCATTAAAATGGCTTTCTTGTGAGCGATGGCTGCAGAGAAACTGTAACGGTTGGGTGCCGGCAGTGAAAATGAAGCAAGGGCCTCGTTGGGGAAAGGGCATGATCCTGAGATCAAGCATGTGAGGAACAGGAAAGTAGCACGGTTATTACCATTCACGTCCTTGAGTTCTTTCCTGCCCTGCAGAAGCGAAAAAGTGTGTCAGTCATGCATTGCGGGGTGATGGAGTTTGACAAGGATGGTTATGGCTTGTTTTAGCAAATACTCTTTAACCCTCTCTTGCAATCCATTCTTTTTTATTAAAAAAAAAGTTCACAATAAATTCACTTTGGTCTTGTGCCGCTTGACTATTTTTAAATGAGAAGATGTTTGGAACTAACTTGTTTTGTGGCATTTTACCATTTATTGAATGATGGTGGTTTTTGCTGGCCTTGCAGATATGAAGCAAACTTGCCCACCCGCCCAGTCTCAGATGTGAGGTCTTTCTACTGATCAGGAGAGCCCTGATCTACTCAATGTGGCACACCGGGTAAATTGAGTCCTGCCTCCAAAGTGTTCTTTTGGAGATATTTATTCTATTTACAGTAGTAATTGCTGATGCTGCAGTTTTAAGGCTACATGTAATGTGATTCGAAGACACTTACAGAGACTCAACGCTTCAGGATGGTTCTTTAAATGGACGTAAGGCAGAGGGAGAGGCAAACATATATGGAATTTAGTCACCCTCTAGATATATTTCACAATACGTTTCTGAGCACAATTCAAAGTGTTGGTACTGACCTTTAAAGCCCTAAACGGCCTCTGCTCAGTAGACCTGAAGGAGTGTCTCCACCCCCATCGTTCAGCCCGGAAACTGAGATCCAGCGCCGGGGGCCTTCTGGCAGTTCCCTCATTGCGAGAAGTGAGGTTACAGGGAACCAGACAGAGGGCCTTCTTGGTAGTGGCGCCCGCCCTGTGGAACGCCCTCCCTTCAGATGTGAAGGAAATAAGCAGCTATCTTCTCTTTAAAAGACATCTGAAGGCAGCCCTGTTTAGGGAAATTTTAAATATTTAATGCTGTATTGTTTTTAACACTTGATTGGAAGCTGCTTAGAGTGGCTGGGGAAACTCTACCAGATAAATAAATTAATTTTATTTTTATTATTATTATTATTATTATTATTATTATTATTATTATTATTATTATATTGTACCCTTGAATGTTATTTTTGATGCAGTGGTAGAATCAAGTACCTGTTCACTTGTCCCATCACCATTTGAATTATGATGTTTCTTGTGAAATATAGATATTGGTATTTAGCCTTCTGCCCAAATGGGCAAATCTGGCAACGCTTCCATTCTCCAAATTTCTCCAAAAAATCACCACCAAAACTCATCAGTATTTTAGTACAGTGGACGCTCGGGTTGCGAACATGATCCGCGCAGGTTGCGATTCAACGCTTCTGAGCATGCGCAAAGCGCGATTTAGCACTTCTGTGGATGCATGACCGCCGAAACCCGGAAGTAATCCATTCCGGTACTTCCAGGTTTCGGCAGCTCGTAACCCGAAAAAACGCAACCTGAAGCGTCTGTAACCCGAGGTAGGACTGTACGCATGTATCCTAATAGCATGCAAATTTGCCTGATATAATGCATTTTTTGGCATTTTGCTCCATGGATATGTACATTTTTATGCACACCTTCTCCTAATATAGAGCAAGTTGGAGGACAAGGCTACCAATGGCTGCCAGCAATGATTGCTGTTTTCTTGCTCCACTGTCGGAGGCAATATGCCTCAGTACTAGTTGCAGGATCAGCAGGAGAGGGTTGTTGCACTCAGATCCTTCTTGGGGGCTTCCCATGGGCTGCTGTGAGGACAGAATGTTGGACCAGATGGCCCACTGGCCTGATCATGGGATCATAGAATTGAGGGTAATCTACTCCAACCCCCTGCCGGCTCTTCTTGGTGTTCCTTTGCGCTCACATTTTTGGTTGGAGAACTGCAAAATTTGGAGAAGTGCAAATTTTCAAGGATACAGTGGTACCTCTGGTTGTGAACGGGATCCATTCCGGAGGCCTGTTCGCAACATGAAAGGAACGCAACCAGCGTCTGCATGTCTGCGCACGTGTGGGTTGCGATTCACAGCTTCTGCGCATGCGCATGACATCATTTTGTGCGTCTGCGCATGCACGAGCGGCGAAACCTGGAAGTAACCCTTTCCGGTACTTCCAGGTTGCTGCGGGCGATATCCTGAAAGAATGTAACATGAAGCGGATGTAACATGAGGTATGACTGTACTAGGTCGGTCCATTGTTCTGCCTAGCCGTCATGGTTTGCACTGACTTGCAGAGTTCCTTCTGTTTGAGGTCCTTTAACTAGAAATGCTGGTAATTGAGCCTGAGACTATTGGCAAAGCGCGACTCTGCCAATGAGCAATGGACCTTCCCTTTGAAAGTGTCAGCCACTGTTTCTTTGGCTGGTGGAGGGGAGGGGGCAGCAGAATAACAAAAGCTCCCCTTATTTATTTAGATGGCATGCTCTCGCGTTATGCAGTCATTTGAATACGCTTGATTGGAGGCTGCCAATATCTTCTTTTCTTTCCTTTCTTTTTTTAACCACACTGCATTAATTTCTTAAAGTCGGCGCATTAAAAATGCAGGCACGGGCAGCGGCTTTGATAGCAAATGCTGTGATTCATGGATGCGGCTTTTGCTATCAAACAATGTTTGACAATAATCACATGATAATGAAATGTATAATTAATAATAAAAGTGCCAACATCTGTTAGTCTGTTATTACAGACTCATTCTGAGTGCGCTATTTTAAAGATGTCACCATTGACTTAATTTATATTAAAATGCCTTAAATACAGCCTGCTTTCTTTAGCTTCTAATTTAGGGTGGAACATGTCAGGCTGTGGAAGTTGTTTTGCACATCTCTCCTCCCCTCACTGCTCCCCCCCCACACACCCCGTGCAGCTTCCTTTGTCTCTCTTGAAATTTCACAAATGAATGCAGTCCTGCCAAAGCAACTCAAAAGTCACATCAGCAGATGGGTCCAACATTTGACTGGACTCCAAGTCAGCGGACTGGACATCCGATTCTCCGCTAGTGACCGTCTTCTCTGTCGACAGCCGTCTGTCTCCGCATATCCGCCTGTCCTCTAGCAGGTCTATTGATTGGACATGCTTTCTTCCTTGCCAAAAGAAGACTCCTCTTAGAGGCCAGAACTGCTCCCAGTGGAAGCATGAATTTCTTTGAATGTAAACACTAGTTTACGCAGACCTACAATATGCATCCAGAAACCGACGTCTCAATAAAACTGGCTTTACGGCTTGGAAGTTGGATTTCCTGAAAGCCTTTGGCTGGCGAACCAGATGTCTTTGCTACATTTAAGACATTCGGTGACACTTAACAAGAGAATTATAGGACACCAGGGATAATCTGTTGTGCGCGGAACAAACGAAAGGGGCTGCAGCTTTTTGGAGACATTCCCATGCATGCTCTGTCATGCCATCTGCAGGGGAAATTCTACATATGGGGCTCTGTTTGGAGAAAGCAGCAAAGCAACTAAGAAAGCCAGGCCGCCTCTTTTTAGATGCAAATAGAAGCCATTCTCTGACCTTCTGGAAAACCATCCCGAGGCTCGTGGTGGCCATCTGAGGGCTACTCAGACCCACAATGGCACAGTGACCCTTTGGAACATTTGACTTTTGAGAAAGATCTCCATTTGACAATGAACAGCAATGAACCATTTTGACAGCTTTGCTCTGGGCAGGAAATGTTTTGTCTCTCAAGGCTAACAGACACTGGAAGAGGGTTTTTTAAAAAATTAAAAGGCAGTGCGGGACTGAGCCAGCTTTGAGGAGGACCCAGGTGTGCCCCCTGCTCTATCGATAGGTCCTTCTGCAGTGGCAGGCAATGTCAGTGCTCTAAATAACCCCCAATAACTGCATCTTGCTGTTATTTTCATTTCCCATAATGCTGCAGCGCAATGTTCTCTGAGGGCATTGTGGGAAATCAAAATGGCGGCCAAACCCAGTTGCCTGGTGCTGGTTGGGGCTCTGGTCCAGGAAGGAAATGGTTAAGCAGGGCATAGTGCAGTTGTCGACAGAAGGTCCCGTCAAGTCGTGGGGCTCTGACAATGGCCCAAGGATGCCCAGTGTTGAGCCAGGTCTTGTAATGGCCGAGCTAGTCCTGTTGCGTGGCGAGTTCCCGCCTCCCCCCATTGGAATTAAAGACACAGGACACGGTTATTTAAGGTTAATGGGCTAAAAATGGCCACACCTTTATTGGTTACAGGTGATGAGTGGTATTGGCTTAGGCATTGGTCCTAACCGACTATCCGGCTTCAGCCTGTTCGCTTGAAGTCCGGGAAGGGTTAACCACCAGTAGGGGGAGTCCTGCTGATGCACATCAACTAGGAATTCCCCCAGGGTCACCGCTCGGGGGCGTGCCTTAGGCCCTCACCTCCATAGGCTTCAGACAGGGCCACGCCCCCCCCGAATCCTTTACCAGACTACCCTTCAATATGCAGGGGAGGCTATGGCGCTTCCTCCCCCCTTCGTCTACATAACAATACCCCTACCAATGCCTAACCACCAATGCCGAGGAAGTTGTGACGGTTTGCTACGAGGTAGGCGAAAAACCAAGTGGCTGGTGCCAATTTGCCAAGTGGAAAAAATTCCTACCAGGCCCCTTAACGACGACCAACCGAGGTCCATAGCAAGGTTGTGCCAGTGTAATATAGGGCAAACCACGCCCCGATTGGCTGGCTAGGGGATGATGTGGCCGGGCCTCCGCATGTGTGGAGACGGCGTGAAGCCTTCAACTCCACCTCCTCTCGAGTTCGGAAGTGGCTTTCTCAGATGCATCCCCATCAGATGAAGACCTACATGTCGTGAATGTATGGGGCCTCCTGCCTCCAGCTCTATCCCAGACACTTCCAGCACCTCAGAAGAAGCAATGCCAAGCCCCTCTGCAGCAAAGGACCCAGAAGGACTTGTGGACAATGCTCCTGCCTTCCTTACAGAAACAGAAGGTTGAACTCATACCAACCCTAAGGATGTTGGCATCATTAAGTGTAGGTGCAGGCAGCGACCTGTTCATGAAGCCTGCATATCAAGGTCTGCCATGGGCCAGGAGTCAGCTTCACCTGCTGAAGGGAGAGAAGGCAGAGTGATTCCACCTGCAGCTGATCAGCCTTCAAGGGCACAGAGGAGAAGGTGCTGATGAGAACCAGCTGGCTTCAGCCTTCTGAGGCAGAGCTTCCAGGAGGAGTCAGATGCTGGTAACAATGCTTCTAGTTCCTACTCTTACCTTGCTGCTTCCTGCTCGTCTTGACCCTTGACCCCATGACCATCAGATTCCCTGACCCCTGGACTGTCTGACCATGTGGATTGTTGTTCGCCTGACCCTAGGACTGGACCTGACTTTGGATGCTGGCTCTATCCCCAGGCAAGTACACCTCAGAAACTCTTCTGGTTATCTGGTCTCCCACTCCACTGAGCTCTGCATGTTGCTGCTCAGTAATGAGACTATGACAAGGTCCAGAAGAACCAGGCTCCTAGGCAGGAAAGAGCCTCTCAGAAACAGGGAACCTCAAAGGTTGGGGTTACTAGTTGTAACTGGGTCTGGGTGACCAGGCTACCTAAGGTCCCAATTGAAGCTGCTTAGATCCTTAGCTCTGTGCAACTCTTTTAATGAACCCCACAAGCCCCCACAAGCTACCTTCCATGTAGCTTGAGGGCTGATACAAGTAGGAACGTTTTCTTTGGGAGGATGGAATGCTAGGGCAGCATCCAGTCTTAGCACTGTGAGATTAGCACGTACCCAGTCTCTAAAAGCAGGCAAATGCTTATCTCTAGTCTTAGTGCTGTGGGACTACATGACTAAGATCACAGGTAAGCCTGCACTGACTTGACAGGTGGTTGGTTCTGCCCAAATATCAAAAATGGCCTGCAAAGGGTGGGCTAGTTCTGGATTCAGCCCCCCAACTGGATCAAGTTCTCCAACCTGATTCTGGGTTCATGTTTGCCAAGTGGGCCATTTTAGACAAGTCCCAAATTTTTACAAGAGTGCTCTCTTCATATTTCAACAAGAGGACTATGTATTTTGTCCTTGGGTATACCTGAGTCCAAATGTAAAATGGCCTTCAGCTATAAGGAGCAAGCCAGCTTGATATAGTGGTGTAACTGGACCAGGCTAACTCCAAATCCATAGGACTTGCCGATCGTATGGTCGGCGGTTCGAATCCCCGCGGCGGGGTGAGCTCCCATCTTTTGGTCCCAGCTCCTGCCCACCTAGCAGTTCGAAAGCACTCTTAAGTGCAAGTAGATAAATAGGTACCGCTTTATAGCGGGAAGGTAAATGGCGTTTCCGTGTGCTGCGCTGGTGCTGGCTTGCCAGAGCAGCTTTGTCACGCTGGCCACGTGACCCGGAAGTGTCTCCGGACAGCGCTGGCCCCCGGCCTCTTAAGTGAGATGGGCGCACAACCCTAGAGTCGGACACGACTGGCCCGTACGGGCAGGGGTACCTAACTCCAAATCCAGTCACACAGAGAATAAAAATTGAAACAACTTTTATGTATACTACCTTGAGATCATGGTGGGGGGAGCAGAATTAGGGATGGGGAAGAAATGTAATTCAGGTTGCAATTAAGGCAAACCAACCTAATTTGTATTTTCCAAGATGCTAGATGAACCAAAACCCAAGCATCCTTGGAAATTTGCACTTATCCAAATTTTGCAGTTCTCCAACCAAGTAACATGCAGACAGGGTGGAAGTTTGCATAAAATTAGCATGTATTAGGGAAGGTGGCCTTTCAAAAATGTGTACAATGGGCAAACTTGCATACAGAACTGTGTATATTAAGTGAAATTCGTACTTAAATGCTGGTGAATTTTCATAAGGACTTTCTTTAAAAAAATCACAAACTGGTGTGGAACTGTGAAGAATTGAACAAAATTGGGGCAGAGGGGTGGGGAGAGAGAGAATGAGAGAAACTGAAATTGACAGACATGCCTGTCTCTAGGCAATGATGCAAATGGTGACACAGAAATGAGTGCGGAAATGTTGGTTGTGAATGCAATTTTTTTATCAGTGAATTTGTACAGCTAATGAACTAAAATTAGATCCCTGTAGTGCTTCAAGCACCTCTTATGCAAGGACCAGGCAGCGGTTAGAGGGCGCTATCATTATCTATAACCTCCACTGGGCGACATTCCATTCAGCCTGGCGAAAGAGATCTGTGGAGCACTTTCTACCTGACACGCCATTTATTCTTCCTATATTAGTACACAGCTAAACTCTGTGATTATAGCTCTCCTAATATTTTGTGTATAGAGGGCACTTTACAAGGTATTGGATTTTAACTACAAAGATATATGCTTCCATAAGTGCAGGCTATTAAAACAATTTAATAGCATGTCAACAAGCGCTGATTTGTACATAAAAAAACAGGATTGTTTTGTTTTTAATTCATCGAGCCAATTCTGCTACGCACCATCGAGAGCTATTGAGAATTGCTTTGTGCTAACAGGATTACATGACTAGGACTGTGAGTTGCTTCCATCTTAATTCTCCCAAAGGCCGCCCGCAGGTTAAAGAGAGACTGACTGAGTGACATTCGGTGAATGGAAGGAATGAGGCGGCTCTGTGGCCGGTTTGGCACCGGCAGTATTTGACATCCCCTCCCCTCCATGTAGTGTGGAGGCTGAGCTAATGGGTGTCCCCATTCACGGAGGTGGGCAAGACAAGTGGAGCCAAAAGAATAATACACAATAAATAATTCATCCAACCAAGCTGGTCATGCTTTCCTTCTTCCCTGAAGATCTGGGAGTCCGTCGCAGTTTTCCAAATGAATTTATTACTTGCCATTAATTAAAAGCAATCGTTCTCGGCCCTTTCAGACTCAGGGACTGCTTCTCAATACAATCGGCAGCACTGGACTCCCCCCCCCTTTTTTTTTTCTTGCTCTGAATATTCCCAGCCAACTTCCTGCTCTTATCTACCTTCCTCTGAGTGTAACCAGACAAAATGGAGAGCGTCGACTCCTGTACTTTTTGTTGCTGCACAGGAGATGGCATGTTGGTAGGTATAGCTTTTCAGCGTAGCGTGAAAGCGCTGTACTTGCGTACTGAGGTCCCCCAAAACACCCCAACCCCAATAACTCACACATCACATGGAAATTTTGTTTAAGGTTTTTGGCATGATTTTGGCCACAACTTTATTAACATACATAGATGTGAGTGGTTGCTTAGGCATTGGTTGTGACTGTCTGTTCCTCCGCCTTGGGAACAGAACTGACTCCCGGATTCCAGCGAAAGTCAGTGAGGGAAAACAATATTGGGGAGAACTGGAGCTGCGACACAGGCCCTCACCTCTTCCCCTCATGCTCCCAGGGGCTTACGCGGCCCAAACCCGATTCCAGGGGTTTGGACGAAGGGATGATAAGCCCCTGAATTCCTTTAATGGAATTCCCTTGCAGCAGCAGCATTGGAGGGGCAGGCCCAGCCAATTCCTTACCCCTCCACCAACCAATTTTAACCAATGCCTAACTGCCAACCTTACAAGTTGTGACGATTTGCTACGCAGTAGGCAAAAACTAAATGGTACCAGCCAATCAGCCATATGGACAAAATTCCTACCAGGCCCCCGCACCAAGGCGGACGACCCCATGACAGGCATAGCAAGGTCAAGTGCAAGCCCAAAGAAGGGAAGGCGGGCGGGTGATCCGGTGCCCACAGCGAAAGAGAAAGCAGATCGCTGTGAGCATGGCTTAAATAAACTATGTTCCCACCCCCAAATTGGCAACATCAACTTTACCTCAGCAACTCGGGCAACCAATCCTTGCCAGGCCCATTTAACCAAACTGCCCGGCAACAGCGGGGTGTCTTGCCTGGCCCCAACTGCAGCACGTGCTCTCTATTAATGAGAACACGCCTTGCAGAAAGTTCCCTTTCTACACAACCAGGGGCATCATCTAGGGGGGCTGGGGGGCCAAGTCCCCTCCCCAAAATTCTCAAGGAGGGGGCCAGGACCCCTCAATATTCTGTGGCAACCATGTGCACATCCATTGTGCATGCCACACGTCATGCTGATGTCACACGCCCAACCCACGCAGCATGCATGCCACACGTCATGTTGTGCAGCATGCGCGAGTCACATCAGCACTCAATTGCAGTGGCAAGCTAGCACGCTTGTACACAGCTAACAGTGCAATCCTATACAGGTATACTTTACAGCAAGCCCCATTTACTACTACTACTATTTATTTATTTATTTATTTATTTTTGCTTACGCACCAACAAAATGCAAAAAAAGAAAGTGTTTACGTCACTTGTTACAAATTACACCATTCACCAAAAAGGATAAATTTCTATAATTGACAATAAATCTCCTTGTAGTTCATTGACTTCCCGTCTTCTCCATACTTCATTTCTAATTTACTAACTTTTTGCATAAACCTATCTATTCATTTTACAGTAAAATATTACTTCTCCTGTATCCTTATTTCTTACTTGGTACAACCACAGAGGTTATTCAAAAGCAGCAACCGAGTTCAGACTTCCACAGTTGTTTTTAAGATATCTTTTAAGAGGTTCCCATTTTGTAATAAATACTTGTTTGGACTTATCTTTCATTTGTTCAGTTAATTTGGCTAACTCTGCATATCCAACTAATTTCTGTAGCCATTCTGACCTCGAAGGGGTTTTATCACTTTTCCAGTTACTCGCAATTAAAATTCTCATGGCAATGGTACCGTGTAGAAAGATATATTTCACCTTCGGAGGAGTATCCAATCTTGTGATTCCCAGTAAGAAGGCCTCTGGGTTTTGGTTTTGGTTTTTTGTTAAAGAGGCTCCTAACAATTTTTAAAGTTCTAAATAGACATCATCCCAAAAAGGTTTAATTTTTTTACATAGCCCTATTTACCTCAGTGACTTTACTCATAGGCAAATGGGTGTGTATGTTTGCTGTTTCTGTTGGTTAATTGTATGTGTATAGTCAGCTGCTCAGTCAAAGATGTGTTGCAGCTTAAACAGCTAGGAGGCCTGTTTCCCTTGGCACCTGGTCAGTCTTGCTCTAAATTAAGATTAAGGAACACCTGGCTCTCTAGAGTTTGTTGGACTCCATCTCCCATCAGCTACATGCAGTAGTCAGTGATTACGATATTTTTTTTTTTTTTACGATAATCTTTATTGTCATTGTCCCATACAGAACAACGAAATTGAAAAAATCTACATCAGACATTCAAAAACCAACAAGCCTGCTATCCCAGCTATCCCAGCCTGGTTAACCCCCTAAAAACTCTGATACCCCATAATTAAATACGATATACTCCCACAGAGACTACCTTACACTGCGTTTAAAACCAAAATTGCATTTGGATAAAAACTGTTTCTCAGGCAGCTAGTCCTAGTCTTTATAACCCTGTACCTTCTTCCAGAAGGCAGAAGCTGAAAGAGATCATTTCTGGGGTGCACACTATCCTGCACTATCTCTGCAGCTTTCTTATGACACCTGGAAGCATAGATTTGATCCAAGGTGGGAAGAGTGCACCCAATTATTCTCTCCGCAGTCTTTACAACCCTGGACAGCATTGTTTTTTCCCTGGCCGTGCAGCTCCCAAACAACACATAAGTTAATACACTCTCAACAGTACAATGGTAAAATGCCATCAACAGGTCCTTTGAGAGATAATTTTTCCAGAGGATTCTCAGAAAATATAATCTCTGCTGTGCTCTCTTTATCAGGTCTTTACTGTTTTTTCCCCAGGTTAGGTCACCTCTCAACTCCATTCCCAGAAATCGAAACACCGAGACCTGTTCCACACACTTCCCCTCAACAATGAGTGGCTGAATATTCAATTTACATTTCCTAAAGTCCACAACAATCTCTTTTGTTTTCTTTAAGTAAAGGAGTAAGTTGTTTTTCCTGCACCACTCCCCCAACTGCTCAACGTCCTTACTATAGGCCGCCTCCCCCTCTCCAGCCGTGATTAAACCAACCACCGTTGTATCAACTGCAAACTTAATGATCTTATTACTGGGGTATTTGGGGGAACAGTCAGCTGTATAGAGCGTATTAGGAATAGGAACATGAGAAGAGCCCTTTTGGATCAGGCCAGCATCCTGTGCCAAACAGATGCCCATGGGAAGCTTAGTGGGACTTCGGCATCACACTAGTGATTCCCACCAATTGGCATTCACTGTGGAAGTAGAATAATAGCCTTTCGTAGCCCAATCCTCCATGAATTTGCCTAATCTTCTTTTAAAGCTTATCTAAGTTGGCAGCCATCACTGTCTGCTTTGGGAGCAAGTTCCATCGTTTATGCAGTGATCCATCTTCAGCATGCCAGGCCTTCGGAATTTTTGAATACCTCTATGATGTTTCTGATTCATCTTCTCTTCTTCAGTCTTAACATGCCCAGCTATTTTCACAGTTCATCCATAGGACTTTGTTTCCAGGTTCCTCACTGTCCTAGTCAACTGTCAGGCTTTGGGGGCTCAGCTTCCTCCCCCCTTGTCCGTAGATAAGCAGTACAAAGAGAAAGCAGTCTCTTACTACCAGTACCAGAAATGTTTAATAAACCCAGCAAAATAACAAGCAACCATTCTCGGAGTGCAGGTGCTCCCCAGTTAAGCTTCCTCCCACTTCGCTCTAGTCACTTCCATCCTCTTGTCTCCTAGCCACCTGATCTCTCAACTATTGAGTCTTTTGTGCAGCCACCTTATCTAATCTTCTAGCCTTAGGACTGAGAGTTGGCTAGCTCATTCTCTTCCCATTCTTCCTCTTGCTGTTCAACTCCCAGATCTGTCCAGCTATTGCCTTCCGAACTGTGCCCCTCAGAGAGCCATTGTTCCAAATCAACACTGCTCCTGTGGAGTTTGAGGATCGTGGCCATGTTGGCAGAGGCTCCCACCATTCCTCATCAGAGTTGTACTCCTCAGCTTGGTCTCTGACACCACCCTACTCTGCTGTCATCTCTCATTTGTCAACATCCTGCTTAGGTAGTGGTGTCCAGAGCGAGGAGTGGGAGAGGAAATTCTATTTTGTTTGCATTTTAATAAGAAACAACCTGTTTTGCACTTTCCAAAACTGTATGTAATAGACGTAATAAATTAATATGTGAACCAAAACTCAGCCATCCTTTGAAATTTGCATTTCTCCAAATTTTATGATTCTGTTCTCTACTCAAAATGCGTATATTAGTGAAAATGGCATGGAAAAGAGCATAAGAAGAGAAGAAGAGGAGGAGGAGTTTGGATTTGATATCCCGCTTTATCACTACCCAAAGGAGTCTCAAAGTGGCTAACATTCTCCTTTCCCTTCCTCCCCCACAACAAACACTCTGTGAGGTGAGTGGGGCTGAGAGACTTCAAAGAAATGCGACTAGCCCAAGGTCACCCAGCAGCTGCATGTGGAGGAGCGGGGAAGCAAACCCGGTTCACCAGATTACGAGTCTACCACTCTTAACCACTACACCACCCTGGCTCTCATAATATTGGGGGGTGGGGTTTGATTGAAAAATCTGTTTATTAGTCATTTGTTTTTCAGTTGTTTAGACATGTCCGACTCTTCGTGACCCCATGGACCAGAGCACGCCAGGCACTCCTGTCTTCCACTGCCACCAGCAGTTTGGTCAAACTCATGCTGGTAGCTTCGAGAACACTGTCCTACCATCTCATCCTTTGTCGTCCCCTTCTCCTTGTGCCCTCCATCTTTCCCAACATCAGGGTCTTTTCCAGGGAGTCTTCTATTCTCATGAGGTAGCCAAAGTATTGGAGCCTCAGCTTCAGGATCTGTCCTTCCAGTGAGAACCCAGGGCTGATTTCCTTCAGAATGGATAGGTTTGATCTTCTTGCAGTCCATGGGACTCTCAAGAGTCTCCTCCAGCACCATAATACAAAATTATTAGTCATAAGTGCATACAAAGCTGTTTATTGGGAGAAATCCATACAAAAATGCTGAGAAGTTTTCATGGGGTTTTTTCAGGAGGGAATTGGAAATTGCAGCAAAAATCTTAGCTTTAAGATTAAAAAAAATGAGAAACAGAGAAAACTGAAATTGACAAATTTGCCCATTCCTCCTCTGAACTGAATACTAAAATGCAGATTGACCACCACAAGACAGAGTGGAACGATGACTGAGGATACTGGCATGCTCTTCCTTAGTGTTCACAGGAAGGAGTGGTAAATTTATTATAAGAGCCATCTCAGCTCTTCAAAATGGGGTCACTTTCTAACCTTGACCCTAGGTTCCCAAGAAAGGACTCAGAAAGGTTTCTTCTGGGACAGCATTCACTGCATCCCTTAGCAGAGGTGATCCATTGTCTTGCAAGGTACTGAGAAGACAGCCAGCATAGTTTAATGCCATCCCAGACAATGCAAAGTGATTTTCAGTGCTCTCCTGTGCAGGATCAAAGTACGTAATCTTACCTTCTTGAAAATGCAAGAAATAATCTGTGCAAATTGCCTTGCCTCATTGAAGAGCTACATTAATAATTATTATATCCTTGCTGAAACTTACACCCGTCCACCAGGTTAGAGGTAATAAAATTAAATTTAGGGGAGTGCAGAAGCAATATTCCAGGCACTCTGGACCCCAGCAGCCACACAGCAAGCACCTGGTGTTTAGAGGCATAATAAAACTTCTTCAGGTCTCTCATCGTTTGCCAGCAGTTATGTCTGTACATTCTGATGCAAGAAAACATGCCTGTGCACCCAGCAAAACAAGCAAGGTGTATTTCTTGTGTGTTAGAAGTTGATCTAATTGCAGGAGATGGGGGGGGGAGAGACACTGGTTGGGGAAATCCTCATGCAGTATGACTGGGTCATTTTTAAAGAGCAAGCTGCCGCCTGATAATTTTTGGAATGTGCACAAGTGCTTTGCAAGAGTGGAGTATTGCTTAGGTATTCTCTCTCTCTCTCCATCAGGAGAACTTTTAAATCCTTGGTCAACAACTCGTTTGCTTTGAGTGCTTTGTCTATATATATATATATATATATATATATATATATATATATATATATATATATATGCTTTCGTAGATTTTCACAGGTACAGGAATGTAGGTTTTGGTGTCTTCGGGTGTCTTCCCGTGTAAGAGTTGGGGTGTCTAGGCGACGTTTCGACGAGGTCTCACTCGTCATCTTCAGGCTGGTGCTTTCGGCTTCTTGTTACTAGAACAGAGCTCTGTTCTAGTAACAAGAAGCCGAAAGCACCAGCCTGAAGATGACGAGTGAGACCTCGTCGAAACGTCGCCTAGACACCCCAACTCTTACACGGGAAGACACCCGAAGACACCAAAACCTACATATATATATATATATATATATTGCAGTCCATAGACCCACAAAACAGTTTCAAAACAAGATACAGTTAAGACAACCAAACAACAGGCAAAAGAGACCTGGAATAGAATAGGGTCAGAACGCAGAGCAAAAGAATCGCATCCACATCATTTGCGGATGTGCTCAACAGATATTGTAGAATTTCACAGGGGTATTTTTTTTAAACACACATACACAATTACACCTGTGAAATTATATGCAATTCATTGAGCACATAAAGGAATCATCCCAAAATAATGTTAGTGCCTTATACTCTGTACAGTGGTACCTCAGGTTAAGTACAGTGGTGCCCCACAAGACGAATGCCTCGCAAGACGGAAAACCCGCTAGACGAAAGGGTTTTCCATTTTTGAGCTGCTTTGCAAGACGATTTTCCCTATGGGCTTGCTTTGCAAGACGAAAACGTCTTGCAAGTGTTCCGATTTTTTTTCGCTTTCCCCCCTTTTTCTAAGCCGCTAAGCCGCTAATAGCCTTTTAGCCGCTAATCCGCTAAGCCTTTAATAGCCGCTAATAGCCTTTTAGCCGCTAATCCGCTAAGCCTTTAATAGCCGCTAAGCCTTTAATAGCCGCTAAACCGCTAATAGTGCTAATCCGCTAAGCCACTAATAGGGTTGCTTCGCAAGACGAAAAAACCGCTAGACGAAGAGACTTGCGGAACGGATTAATTTCGTCTTGCAAGGCACCACTGTACTTAATTCGTTCCGGAGGTCTGTTATTAACCTGAAACTGTTCTTAACCTGAAGCACCACTTTAGCTAATGGGGCCTCCTGCTGCTGCCGCACCGCCAGAGCACAATTTCTGTTCTCATCCTGAAGCAAAGTTCTTAACCTGAAGCATTATTTCTGGGTTAGCGGAGTGTGTAACCTGAAGCGTATGTAACCTGAAGCGTATGTACAGTAACCCGAAGTACTACTGTATGTCTTAAGGAGCTAAAGAACCACACAACTTGTTTGAAGTACTCAAGAAGACATTGTAGCTTGATAATCAGCATAATTGGGGGGCTAATAGGATTGTTTTTGTTTTTGTTTTGTGGTTTTATATCTTGATTTTACTCTGTGAACCGCCCTGAGACCCCCGGGTATAAGGTGGTATATAAATTCAATAAATCATCATCATCATCTCAGGCCACACGGCTCAACTCTTTAAGCCCCTGGCAAGTCTTTCAATAGTGCTTTCTATCAAGAAACTTAACTGTGTCCAAGCCATTGGTTGCACCTGCAACACATGAAGTCCAGGGATATTCAAAATGTAAAGAAGGGAACAGGATCACATCTAGTGAGCTGATTTTCTGTGCATTGATCAGGTTCTCCACACTGAACCTACTACCTTCTCCAACTTAGATTATCTCCAGGTTTCCTATCATCTGCAAAGGTGTGAAGGTACTCAATGGTAGACTTTTGGATTTAATAGTTTTATAGGGTCCCCCTTTAATGAGAGTGCCAGAGCAGTGAGAGGGTGGCCCAAGATCCCTCAGCCCACCCTTCATTGCTCTTATTCATCCCATGAGACCCTGAAGATGGTGCCTGATATGCTGAGACCACTGCCACTCTTGCCCTGGGTTCAGAATGTTTTGAAATTGAAATAGTTGGTAGCTGCCTCAGCTGCCATAGCATCTATTTGCTTCCTCTCATATTGCTGCCTGCTGCTGTGTGTTATTTTGAGGGTCATTTGACACAGCAAGGTACTAAGGAGCATGGTAAATGACGATCACTTTGAAAAAGTGTGGCTCCCATTTGTGTCTTTCATGAACAGGAATTTGCAGACCATTACTCTTCCGGCATCTTATGTGCCGTAGGTCATATCCATGCCATACATTTAAAGCACACAACTTCCTCAAAAAAGCCTGGGAACTGTAGTTTACCACACACACACACACACACTACAGTTCTCAACATCCTTAAAAAACAACTGTTCCCGTGATTCTTAAGGGGAAACCATACGTTTTAAATGTATAAAGGTAAAAGGTAAAGAACTCCTGGACAGTTAAGTCCAGCCAAAGGTGACTATGGGGTGTGGTGCTCATCTCACTTTTCAGGCTGAGGGATCCAGTGTTTGTCTACAGACAGCTTTCCGGGTCATGCGGCCACCAGGACTAAACCACTTCTGGTGCAACGGGACATCGTGACGGAAACCAGAGTTCACGGAAATGCTGTTTACCTTCCCACCAAAGCGGTACCTATTTATTTACTTGCACTGGCATGCTTTCGAACTGCTAGGTTGGCAGAAGCAACGGGAGCTCATCCCGTTGCAGGGATTCGAACTGCTGACCTTCTGATCCACAAACCCAAGAGGCTCAGTGGTTTAGACCACAGTGCCACCCATGTCCCTTTTAAGTGTATGGTGTGGATGTGACCTCAATGGTGGGAGCTGCTGATACATGCTGTCAAAATTACAGGGTTGCAAAGGTTCTCTGTTAAGGAAGACAAGAGTATTAGTAGTAATTTGAGGCACAAATTTATTTCTGTCTATTTGTGAAAATTGTGGCTTTCTATGATTTGCTTGCATTGGACCGTTGAGTTCTGTCTGTATTTGCTGTTTGAAATAATGGAATACATTTACAAAGAAGAATAGATATGGCTGTTTTAAACATGGTGTATGGGGAGGGTTTCAGCTGGAACTGAGTTCCAGCACCTCTCAGGTGGGTGTCATTGCCATTCTAAGAGAACAAGTGGTGAATTCCAGCACATCTTTTTCTAGAAAAAGAGCACTGGTGGTGCATATAATAATAATAATTTATTATTTATACCCCACCCATCTGGCTGAGTTTCCCCAGCCACTCTGGGTGGCTTCCAACAAAATATTAAAATACAGTAATGCATCAAACATTAAAAGCTTCCCTAAACAGAGGTGCCTTCAGATGTCTTCTAAAAGTCTGGTAGTTGTTTTGAACAAGCTCAGATAGCTCTGAGTTCATATAAAAAAATGGAAATATGGCTGTGGTGACTTAAAAATTAAAAACCAGAGAGCAAATTTTTGTGAAAGAAAGTGGGGGGGAAAGGTTCACGTGTTAGGAGCGGGAAAGTTTTTGGAAGTCTGAGTTTTAATTACAAACTTACATGATTTAGAGAAAGCCTTTTCCACAAGATGATCAATAGATATATTTATGATGGCCAGTTATGGACAGCTGGCGGATTCTGCTTGGTTTGTTCATAGTAAGTTTAAAAAGCAAGGTGTGCAAACAGGAAGAACTGTGGGGATGGGTACCTGCTGAACACTGTGAATTGGTGAGCTCAGTGGGGCTGCCATTTCATGTGGTCTCCCTATTTGTTGGCCCGAAAGGTAATGAGGGCAAATGGCGAGGAGGTCTCCACAGAGCGCCAGAGCTGTTGCTAAATTAATCATGTATTACTCAGAGCTAATTTAGAAGAAATAAAAGTGTGACAAAAGGGCATGCTGAATTCTGCCTCAATATGCCCTGTGGTAAAATAATAATAATAGTAATAGCAGTCAGGTGATGGAATGGCTTTCTCAACAACTCACTGCTATTCAGACTCTGGAAAGCAAAGATGGTTGTCAGACAAGACAAATTACTTATAATGAACCAGAATAGAGGCCAGATACGTTTCCATCTAGAGCAGGGATGGGGAACATGGGAAGCTGCCTAATATTCAGTCAGACTGTTGGCCCATCTAGCTCATCTAGACATTGTCTACACCGACTGGCATCAGCTCTCCAGAGAAGGAGGGACATTCCCCGCCTCACCTGAAGATGATGGGGAACCTCTGGTCCTTCAAATACTGTGGAATTTTGGTTCCCATCAGCTCCAGACAGCATAGCCAATGATCAAAGATTATGGGAGTTGTAGGAGTTGTAGGGATGCGGGTGGTGCTGTGGGTTGAACCACAGAGCCTAGGACTTGCCTATCAGAAGGTTGGCGGTTTGAATCTCCAACGGTGAGCTCCCGTTGCTCAGTCCCGGCTCCTGCCAACCTAGCAGTTTGAAAGCACATCAAAGTGCAAGTAGATAAATAGGTACCACTCTGGTGGGAAGGTAAACGGTGTTTCCGTGCACTGCTCTGGTTCGCCAGAAGCGGCTTGGTCATGCTGGCCACATGACCCGGAAGCTGTACGCCAGCTCCCTCGGCCAATAAAGCGAGATGAGCGCCGCAACCCCAGAGTCGGCCACAACTGGACCTAACGGTCAGGGGTCCCTTTACCTTTAGGCCAGGAATATCTGGAGAGATAAAGGATCCCACCCCTGTTCTAGAAAATATAATGGGTGCAGTTACGGTATTTGGTGCTGGCTTTCTAAGTATCCGCTGTAAGTTAAAAGATGCGCAAAATAAAGTTTTGCTCACAGAGCTTTAAGGAATGAAATATAAGAACTCAGGCTTACATAAATGAGAGGGTGGAGAACTGAATTGAGCTGGTGGACAAATTCATGAAGGATAAGGCTATCAATAGCTACTAGCCGTGGTGTTTGTATCCTACCTCCACTGCTGGAGGCAATCTGCCTCTGAATACCCATTTGCCGAAGATCTCAAGTGAGGAGAGTCTTCCTGCATTCAGGTCTTCAGCGTGGTGCTCCCTGCCGTGAGAACAGATTGCTGGAGTAGATGAGCCTTTTGCCCAATCTAGCCGGGCTGTTCTTAGGCTCTTATATTCTTTCTCCAGATACTGAACTCTGCACAGCTCTAGCCGACCCACTTTCTCAATGTGCTAATTTTGTTCGCTTGAACTCGGTTCCACTTGGCTGGATTTGGCATCTGGAAGAAAGCGATCTAGAGGCCAGGGTCTCTCTTTTTTTCCTTGTGATGAGTCTTTATTCCCCCCCCTTTTTTAAATCATTTTTATTTGGTTTTACAAATATATATCCATATACAGAGATTCCTCCCAATCTCTAACGGTCTTCTATGGGGGTCTTATTTTGAACATTAAAACTGCATTCTTCCATACTCCTAACTTTTATATCAATCCATATTATCCATGCCAATTGTTACAGTACAAGTGAGATAAAAATCCTGCCCATGTTTCCATCTGCTTACAGTGGTCTCCTAAACAACTTAAATTCCCCCCCCCATTCTTTATAAAGTTTTTATCCTCTTGGTTTCTGAGTTTTCCCGTCAGTTTTGCCATTTCGGCATAATCCATCAGCTTGGTTTGCCATTCCTCTCTGGTAGAGACCCTGTCTTCTTTCCATCTCTGGGCTAGTAACATCTCGGCAGCTGTTGTTCCATACATGAAAAGTCTTTTCTGCTCCTTTGGAATGTCAGTATCTGTAATTCCTAATAAAAATGCTTTTGGCTTCTTAACAAAGGTTCTTTTAAACATTTTTTTCATTTCATTATGTATCATCTCCCAAAAAGTTTGCTCATGTGCCTGTCTGTGTTGAAGATCTAATGGCCCTGGAGTTTTATGTTAGCTTTGTCTTTTTTTGCACCTTCTAACACAGGCGGCGTTGTGGTGTAAACCACTGAGCCTCCGGGCTTGCTGATCAGAAGGTCGGCGGTTCGAATCCCCGTGATGGGGAATCCCCGTGATGGGGTGAGCTCCCATTGCTCGGTCCCTGCTCGGTCCCTGCTTGGTCCCTGCTCCTGCCAACCTAGCAGTTCAAAAGCACATCAAAGTGCGAATAGATCAATAGGTACCGCTCTGGCGGGAAGGTAAATGGTGTTTCTGTGCGCTGCTCTGGTACGCCATAAGCGGCTTGGTCATGCTGGCCACATGACCCGGAAGCTGTATGCTGGCTCCCTCGGCCAGTAAAGCGAGATGAGCACCATAACCCCAGAGTCGTCCATGACTGGACTTAATTGTCAGGGGTTCTTTACCTTTACCTTTAAATGGGCCATGTGCTGAACAGGTAGAGTGGGAGAAGGATTGTGCTTTGGCCACACCGACTGAGCCTTGTTCATCCACCAGCCTGGCAGAAGATGTGAGTAGCCCCATTGTGCACATACAACATTTGCTTGAAGTCCATCTAGCTCAGTATTTTCTGTACCGGCTGATAGCAAGTCTCCAGGATTTCAGACAGGGGTCCCTCCCTGGAGATGCAGGGAATTGAGCTATGGCCAATTCTTTATCCTGGATCAGGAGGTGACCCTGCCGAATCTCACAAATAGCAGAAAATGTAGAAGGACTGCATCTGGCTAAGTCTCACTCAGAGTGGGCCCACTGAAATTAATGGGCCTAAGTTGTGCTCATTAGATTCAATGAGTCTACTCTGAGTAGGCCAAGAAAATGACATGGTTGCAAGCCCTTTTCATACTCACCAACATTTCTTCAATGAAAACAGGGATGTCCTATTCCGTAACAATAATAATTTTATTATTTGTACCCTGCCCATCTGACTGGGCTGCCCCAGCTGTTCTGGGCAGCTTCCAACATATATAGAAACATTAAATATTTTTTAAAAATTCCTATGCAGCGCTGCCTTCAGATGTCTTCCAAAGGTTGTATAGTTAACTTATCCCCTTGACTCAGGAGTCACATGACTCTTTATCCTCCAATGAAAATAGGGACATCCTACCATACCTTCCAACATTTCTAACATTTCTCTGATGAAAATAGATATATCCAAAGAAAAAGCTGGACATTCTGGTATCAACTCAGAAACTGGGATGGCTTCTGTGAATCCAAGACTGTCCCTGGAAAACAGGGACACTTGGAGGGTCTGGATTTAATTGTAGACCTTGGCCCATGTCCTGGCTCTTGCTGGATGAAGAGTTCAATCTTGGGTTTTGGTTTTTGCCAAAGCTTCAGTGGTCAAATCAGTGCAATACATTGGCAAGGGATAAAAGTTACAGCAGGTGGAATGTGTATGGCTAGGATTGCCCTTTTTGAGCATAGAGTTGCTTGTTTCAATTACATTCTCTTTTCCCAATAACTTCCTTTGCTCCACAACACAACAAAGGCACTGTTGCAGCAAGTCAGCCAAACTTTGATAGCAGAAGTGTACATCTGGAGCCGAGAAATGACTGCAGAGCCAAAGCTGCAATCCAAGGAGGTGTTTGCTCAGGGTTGCAACCCCAGAAACAGAAGTTGGCGAGAACTCGGCCAGATGTGCTTTTTCTCCTCGGAGAATCTTCTTTCAAGCTGTCTCCGGTGGAGCTATCTCAGCAGAGGATCTCCATATACAAATACAAGAGAGGGGCAGGAAAAACACTTTGGTGGGGAAATGTATTAAAATATTACAACTGCTCATCAGAAACAAAGAATCCATAAATCATTATTTCATCAAGTCACCAGCTTCCAACCGTGTGCTCTTGTTCCAGCAACTTCATTACAGCAGAATCTCTTTTGTTTCCTTACACTTGAAAATGGCCTTCATCTTGCAATAACAAAATGTGCTTTTCCTTCCACGGTAGCTGACAACATTACCGATAACGCCTTTTTAAAAAACGAAAAACATACTTGCAATTTTACAAGGTCAAATGATTTCCTGGAAGTAAGCAGAAGAATAGCAGAGATGGTCCCACACTCGCTGAGAAGTTTTCGTTGGCGTTAAAGGGAGGTGGTGGCAGACCCAAGATAAGTTGTCCTGCTTTTATTAAGGGATGCACAAACTCTGCCTCAGCCTGCAGTTCAACTCCTAACAGCTACTTAAAGATTTCATGACTCCCATGTCCTTGTGCCAGGGCAGGGATATTAACTGATAGCTTTCTTACAAATGTGTCAAATGCATGGATTGATGCCATTGGCTTGAAGAGTTAGTGTTTGCTGATATGGTCCAAATGTGTCTGATTAGCATTAGGAACATAGGAAACTTCCTTGTGCTGACGCAGACCCACCTTGCTTAATATAGTTTGCACTGGCTGATAGAAGCTCCTCAGAATTGCAGACAGCCATCACTCCCAGCCCTACCTGGGGATTGAACCTGGGACCTTCTGCATGCAAAGCAGATGCTCTGCTGCTGAGCCACAACCTTTTCCCATTCTTTACATTGGGCTAGGAGATGACCCTGCTGAATACGACAAAGCAAAGGTTGTTTTCTGCCAAGTCAGAGCAAATATCTCCCTCCCTTCCAATGCAATGACCACCTGTACAGCAAGAAAGTCTGTCGTATAATTATGTGGGGTTACATAGCATGTGTGCTGGTCCCGGGGGCTAACCGAGAGGCAAGGTCCGAGTCCAGTCCAAGGTCGATGGTGCAAAATGAAGGCAGTCCACAGAAGTTGAAGCTGGGTGCAAGGCAGGGCATCAGGTGAGGTCAGGAGCTCTGGCAGGGAAGCAGGACAGGGATCAGGCTGGAATTGACAACCAACAATGTTGCTCCCGCAACTTGGGACTGGGGCTGGCTGGCTTTTATCTCCCCTGACGCATAGGGCGGCCCCGATCCTCAGGTGATTCGCCTCTCCTGGCCTGGAGGCAAGCACTCCTCCTGCGGGAACTTAGTTCCCTCCGCCTCTCTGCCCTGAGCCTCTGCAGCTCAGGAGAGGCTAGAGGGTTACCCGACCCAGATGCAACCTCAGCTTCCCCTGATGGGGCTGAGAGTGGAGCACCTGCAGGCAATGGGTCCTCCATTCCCTCAGGAGCCAGAGCAGACTCAGCTCTTGCCTGCACCTGAGGATCCAGCACAGGTGAGGACCCTTCAGGCTCAGGCCCCAGCCCCAGCTCAGCTGGTTCTGGAGGCGGGGGATCCTGTGCAGGCTGGGATTCTCAGGTTCAGCATCAGAATCCGATTCCCAGGCCATCACAGCATGATTCTCCCTCATCATCCTCTGGTCCTTAAGGTGGAAGATGGCAACAGGAAGCCCAGAGTCACTCACACCAGGGGTCTACTCTGGTTGGAAGGAGGGATCTACTTCGAAGGAAGAAGATCCAACTGCAAGCAGTGTTTCGGCAGATGACCAGGTAGAGGAGGATCTGACTCTAGAAGGCTGTGTTCACACTCCCATTTACTACAGTGTTTCCAGTGCTGGGTCTTCAATCTGTGTTGACATGACATTTCCCAAAATGCACACGTATCCTCTAATTTGTTGCCACCGTTTGATGCATTGCTTCTCAAATCAGCATCGCACCAGCTGGAGTCGCTAAGCCATTCCTAGATTGCCTCTAACTGTGGTGTGAACATCATTGCATAGGGTAAAGACATTCCTACACGTCAACACCCTCTTGTGTGTAGACACACAGAAACAAACCTGATGCGAACAGCTAGCAGGGAAAGACCTGTGAAACACCAGAAAAATACAAAACTTCACTGCACTCTAAGGTGGTAATGTGAAGACACCATAAGTGTCTCCAACTGCTCTTTGATGGGTTCACAGTTCCCTGTTTTGTTCATTAGTCTCCAGCTTTGGAAATCTTCCTGACTCTGACCTCTACAACTAGTTCTGGTCATGAACCTGTTTGATAGCATTAGCCAACCTGATGTCCTTCAGATGTCCCATCATCCAGCACATCATCTCTTTCCCTGTCTTTTTCTTTTTTCTTTTTACATTAGGCATAGACCACTGGCAGTGGGGGGCAGGGAGATCACCGCTTGTTTTTGCGATGAGTAAAAGCTGGGTGTTTGTTGCTGGGGTTAAAGCTGCAGTAGCAGGTTATAAACTCTCAGCAAGACAATGGACTGTCATGCGATATTAAATCCATCAAATCTTTTCTTAGGTGCTCTATAAAAAGTAATGCATCCTTCGGTGTAGTAAACATTACGGCTAATGATGAAGTACGGTGCAGAGCATTCCGGCCTTGAGAGCCTGAAGCTGCCATATCTATTGGGGCCTTGTTGTGTGTCAAACAAGTTTTTTGTAGATTTTTGAAGCACTGCAGAACCCCTGGAAAAGCTCTGCACCAGAGATGACAGTGAGATGTGTGTGGAACAGCGCCCTCCACGATAGGATCATAGGGAACCTGTAATGAATATGGGTTGCTCGTGCGTAAGTTACCGCCACTCCTGGCTAAGTTGGCTTGTTAAACCTTTCCTGCCTGGACAGCCTTTCACTTCGTGGCTGCCTCAGTCGCTAGCAGAATCCGTCAGTGGGCGTTTCTTAAACCTTTTCCAGCATAAAAGTTGTTTGACGCCAAGTCTCCTCCTACTCTCCCTGCACGGAAGTCTTCTGCGCAGGGAGGATGTGGGTAGCGGAGGACCCGTGCTCTCCCCGCTGGTGTCCAGCGAAGAGTCCTGGAGCCCTCTCGCCGATTCCCCCATCTGCCCCCCTCTATCCCTGGTGTTGCGCTGATTTCCTTCCCCAGCTGAGCTGCCTCTCTCCCTGCTGGGTCCCTCTCCAGCATCACTTGAGAGCCTTCCCTCCGCCTCTGGCTCCGATGTCAGTTCCCTGACAGAACCTGAAGCAGAAAATTGCACCAGCTCTTCTTCCCCCTCCCTGGCAGTAAAACTTCAATAACAATAAATTAAATATCTAGTAATTTGTTGCCCTTTCGTGATATGCAATGGCAGATGTCGCACCCTGAAGAGGAGACATGCTCTGCTCCCAAGAAACAGATACACACACACATCTGTACATCTATGTAGAGTTGGCAGGTAGGTAGAAGTCTTACCTTTGTGCAGCAGCCAACCTGATCAACAGGTTCTCCTGCCATTATGTCTGGCTGATTCTCTGTTACTAACAATACATCAAGAGGGTAGTTAAGATGCCCTTTTTAAAAGTCTGTGCTCATGTGTAATTATTTTTCTGCCTAATGTATGATCATAAGTGCAGTTTTCATCATTAATGGTTTTCAGGTCTGGTGGACACGTCATCTAGCAGCCATTTATTGCTTCACATGCTACTGGTGACCTTACATTATCATTTAATGATGCTGAAATAAAGTAGAGTTCTCTGAGCGAGTGCTGGGATGTGACAAGAGTTTCAGAATCGGCAGTGGCATGCTGGATTTTAGTAGCTATTTGGCAGAAGTTGTCCTACATAAAGTTACATTCTGATGGTTGTGTCCAGACTACCAGATGAGGTTGTGGCTTCTCCCAAAGATGTGCTTGCTTAGATTGTTTCAATTTATTTGCATGAGAGGAAAGGCTCAACAGGATTCAAAGATCTTGGGTAGCCATGCTAGACCATCAGGTGCAAAAAAGAGGAAGAGAAAATCACAGAAGTGCAGTGGCTTTAGTGGGACGGATTAAAATATCCCAAAACACGGGCGCGCTGTGGGTTAAACCACAGAGCCTAGGGCTTGCCGATCAGAAGGTTGACAGTTCGAATCCCCGTGACGGGGTGAGCTCCTGTTGCTCAGTCCCTGCTCCTGCCAACCTAGCAGTTCGAAAGCACGCAGTGCAACTAGATAAATAGGTACCGCTCCGGCGGGAAGGTAAACAATGTTTCCGTGTGCTGCTCTGATTCACCAGAAGCGGCTTAGTCATGCTGGCCACATGACCCGGAAGCTGTATGCCGGCTCCCTCGGCCAGTAAAGCAAGATGAGCGCCGCAACCCCAGAGTCGGCCATGACTGGACCTAATGGTCAGGGGTCCCTTTACATTTACCTTTAGTGGGCAAGCTGTCGGGTTTTCCGGGGAAGGGAGGGGAGTTTTTTATGGTGGTGAAGCCCAAAAGTCTGCAGATTTCTATATTCATTTGAATCAGGGATGGGGAATCTTTTTCAGTCCAGGGGTCACATTCCATCCTAGGGAATCTTTCAGTGACCACATCCTGGTCGTGAGGAAGGCCAGAAGCAAGACTGGGCACAGCCATAGGTCAAACAGCGGGAGGAACAATAGCCACAACTTTTATCTTTGCACAATAGGTCATTTTTCCAACCACCAAGAAAACAAACCAGGATTTTCTACACCCACAGTTATACATGCTTCTCTCTCCATCCTCCATCCAGACAAGTAAAGGGCCTTCTCAAACTTCAAGAAAACAGTCTAGCTGGACAAATGCACTTGAAAAAGTCTCAGGGAAGTAGTTCTTGTGGGAGAGATATGGCCTGAGGAGCTGGATCTGGCCTGAGGACAGCCCTGAGGGTTGATCAGAGAGGACCACAGGGTTATCTTTACCTCCCAGAGTTTCCCACCCTGATTTAAATGTTTTATATACCACCCTTTGCACAAGTCGTGATCGGAGTGTGGATGGAGGAGGAAGAGTCACTGCAGTTCTTTGGCTCAGGTGGAAAGCAGGCTGCTGGAGGCGGGGGCCCTATAAGAGCATGAAATCCAGAGTCTACAATTAATTGCTTTCACAACGGTCTCGCTGCAGATGATACGAAATGCAGAAATAAACAAAAACCAGGCGCACAGGGGCAAATCATGTCCTTATATTTTGGCGGGTGGTGCTGTGGGTTAAACCACAGAGCCTAGGTCTTGCCGATCAGAAGGTCGCGGTTTGAATCCCCACGACGGGGTGAGCTCCCGTTGCTCGGTCCCTGCTCCTGCCAACCTAGCATTTCGAAAGAATGTCAGAGTGCAAGTAGATAAATAGGTACTGCTCCAGCGGGAAGGTAAACAGCCTTTCCATGCACTGCTCTGGTTCGCCAGAAGCGGCTTAGTCATGCTGGTACATGACCCGGAAGCTGTACACCGGCTCCCTCGGCCAATAAAGCGAGATGAGCACCGCAACCCCAGAGTCGGTCACGACTGGACCTAATGGTCAGGGGTCCCTTTACCTTTATCTATTTTGGCTCTCTTGCTCCTGCTCCATAGATCAGCCTTCCCCAATTTTGTGACCTCCAGCTGTTTTGGACCACAGTTCCCATCAGCCACTGCTGTCATGCTGCCAGCTGTGGTCGGAAACATCCCGTGGGCACCAGGTTGAGAAAGGCTGGTGTAGGAACAAAAAATGTTCTCCCTCCCTCACCCCAACTCTCTTGTGCTGCGCATCGGGCCCAGCCAGTGTGGATTTATCTCTAGATGCTGTAGCATTACAGTAAGGCATTTAATGTTTAGTTTGGGAAATGAAAGGGGTTGTATAAATGTGGGATGATACCATTATAAGAGCAGTGCATCTCTCTGTAAATAATCTCTGTGGGGAAGCCAAACAATATAAGTAGCAGTTAAAACAGTTGTGTCTGTGTGCTTTCTTCAGAGAAGGGCAGTAGACGGCCGCTTTGAAGGATCTTGATGGGCCACAGTGCGATACATGGAATTATTTGGGGTATGAACCGCAGCAGCAAAATTAAACCTCAGAGGCTGTTGCAGATTATTTTTCACTAAGACTGGTGGGGCGAGGAGGAGATTGTGTTTGAAGATAATTGCCATTTTATTGCACAGATGACTTTTCCCCTTGCATCTGTTTCACAGATATCAACCTTTAAATTTTATTTAATTTGTATTGATATTTTTTTTCCCTGCACTTTTATAAGCCAGCATCACACATCTCAGCATAGGCAGAAAATGATTACTTAAGTGATGATTTAAAAAAAAATAAAAATGGATGTACATTAGCACATGAATGATTAATTCTTGTTGGTGACTGTAAGCATCCCAGCTACGGTTGAGTAAAATATTGATGGCACAAAGGAAATGAGCTGCTGCTTAATTTAGTTTTTGTTCTGGTAATGTGTAACTAATGTTGTTTCCTCCTAGCACTATGCATTTAGGGGCCCTTTTTAAATGTTAATTCCTGGCGGTGGTGGTGGAACCAGGTGCTATAGAACGATACAGAAGGTGACAGGCCTGTGGGGGGGGGGGCATTACTCTGAGAACCCGTTAGCCAATTTATTAAAACCAATGGGACTTCCACAACATCTACAAAATGCCGTGGCATGGAGTGCCCCTATTCACTCTGCCAGCTAGCCAGCCATGCTGCCTTCCATGGCACACTCTTCCATTTCCCCAGTGGTGGCTAGTGTCCAATGGGGCTGGTGGGGCGGAAGATGGGGAGGCCCTCAGTAGGTGGCGCCAGAGCCGACAACAGGCAGAGGCAACTCACTCTACTTTTGTCCCCTTGCTCTCACTCCCCCTGAGTTCTACAAGAGCACCACTGAGACTAAGGAGGAGGATTCAGACAGCCAGGGCCTCCCTCTGGACTGGTTATAAGTCAGAAGTCAGGCAGGTGCAGACTGGCTGAGATTGGTGCCCCATTTGCCCACATGGACCATGCTCTGTTGTATTTCCCCTCGCCATAGCCTTCCTTTCCCCTCCAACAGCCGGCCAGTATTAGGTGGCCATTGAGGATGCTCAGTTCTCATTTCATGGTTCATTGGGGGTTCTGTAAACCTTGGGGTTCCCACAGACCTGCTGATACCTCCTTCTCGTGCAATGGGTGGTGTCTTTTGGGGTACATAAGCAGCAGCACACAAGTCCTGAACATCAGAAATAGAGGGAATGATAGATTGCTGAGATGTTAACCGAACCACGTGCTACATATTGCAATTCTCCTTCTAAATTGTGGTCACACCGTACATTTAACACATGTTTAAAGAATATGGCTTTCCCCAAAAGAATCATGGGAACTGTAGTTTGTTAAGGGTGCTGGGCGCTGTGGCCCTGTGAGAGGTAAACTACAGCTCCCAGTGTTCACTGGAGGAATCTATGTGTGTTAAATGTGCTTTAAATGTATGTTGTAGGTGTGACCTATGTTTGCATATTGGGGGAGGTTTGTTTGTTTGTTTGTTTGTTTGCTGAATTTATAATTTATAAAGGGGCCCTGGGTAGCAAACAGATATACAGTTTACAAAGGAAAACAAAGCAAAGGCATTCTAAAAGAGATTAAAACATTCTAACAACAAATACAATGAAAAACATCTAAAAGCTGTTACAATTTAAAACAGTCGAAAAGCAATTGCAATTACAAACATGCTTCTATCCAGTGATCTCAAGGTTGCCAGGAACAGTATTCTCCAGCCACCAAAGGCCTGGGTAAACAGGAATGCTTTCAGATTCCTCCTGAAGGTTAGTAATGATGGAGACAGGTACACTTCACTAAGGACGACATTCCACATATTAGTGAAAATAAAGTACATTGCATGGAGAAACGTGTGCATTAGTCAAAACTGCATATAAAAGTCTGTGCTTATTAGGAGAGATTCACAGTAAAATGCTGGCAAATTTTCATGAGGGTTTTGAAAAATAACAATGAATGCAAACTGCTGTGGAAATGTGGAGAACCATGCTTAAGAATTGGAGAAACAGAAAACAGAGAGAAAGCGAAACTGGCCTATTCTTCCGCCTTTTCTGTGTCACAAATATTGCCTTGCAAAGGCAGCCTTTCATCAAATGATCTGGGGCCATTCCTACTAGATGTGGAGAAGGTAGAGGGGTCTGCATGATATTCTGCCCCTCCTCTCGCAGAGCAGGGATGAGAGGCTTCGCTTTCCCCAGCTCCGAGAGCCGCTTGGAGCGGCAACAGCACTGCCTCACCTGCTAAGCCGTTGGCCATGGCAGCAATTTTGCCACCAGACATTTTGACATTCTTGGCCCGGGCTCCAGCTCCCTATTACTCAGGGTTGATGTACCGACTGGGTCTTTGGCATGGCTCTCTCTGCCTGTCCATCTGTCAGAGTGGCGTTTTGCCCACTGTGGTGACATGCCTGTTTTGATTTGGAAAGGGATGCTCCTTAGCAATGAATTCAGGAAGCTCGTCTCGTCTTCCTTTAGTAGGTTGCCTTTTGGATAGCGGCCGTCACGCTTGCCAGTGCACAACGCCAGTAGCACAGTGAGAAAGTTGACTGCGAAAGTCCCAGGACAGGGGGATCTCTGTTCTGATGGGGGGAGAATTATTGGCTGAGTCAAACAGAGCCAACTATGCCTGTATTTGGATATATCAGTCATACTTGTTGGGCAGGGGGCATTTCCTTAGGCAAGCTGGGTGACTTTAGGGTTGGCACCTAATAGCTGGAAACCTGATAGTCCCTGGCAAGCAGAACGGTACCCAAATAAGCCCCACAATTAGTATCATTCATCCCTTTGTTTGTAAGGTTGCTGCGTGAGCCATTCTCAAGCAACCCATCTGTTGGGATATCTAGACATGGGGACGTTTTCAATGTGCATGTATTTAAATGAAGTAACAAATGCAAATGAACACAAATCAGCATCCGCACTTGTTTTGCACTCTCTGTCTGGATTGGCAACGTTGTTTTGGTTTCCTCTTTCTTTTGTTGCTTGTTCATTGAGCTTCTTAGGGACAGTGCAACCTCTTTTTTTATCCCGAGGGCCACATTCTCTTCTGCACAACCTTCTGAGGGCCACATGTCCATGGTGGGCAGAGCCAGAGGCAAATTGGGCAAAGCAACAGTGGAGGCTGCCCTGTTCAGGAGAATTGGGCACTGCCCTACCAGTCATCAATCTGCCCTCAGCAAAATCCCACCTGGTTGCCATCTGACTTACAAGCAGCCCAAGAGTAGCGTTGCCTGTGGCAGTTTCCTCTTCCTTAGTCTTAGTGCTCTCTTTGTAGAACTCAAGAGGGAGGAGGAGAGTGAGAAGAGCGCTAGAATTAGTTGATTCTACCTGTTGTTGACTCTGGCTATCCTTTCTGTTGGCCTCCTTGCCTTCTGCCCTACAGTGTCAGTGGGCACTAGCCGCCACTGCAGAGCAATGAATACAAATTTCACCTTTGTAATTGTAATAATAATAATAATAATAATGACCGCTCCCTGCTTAAAACGGGGGGCGCCCTTTGCGTGGACGCGTGCAGCCCCTAGACCTGGAGCGGCCCCAACAGCATAGGCTTGGTTTGCCTTCCCTCAGGTGGGATACCTGGAGGTCTCCGCCTACCTCAGTCAGTTGTCCAATCCCACCTGGGGGAAGCGTTGCCAAGGAGACCAGGCCAGGTAGGGGAGGGATTACCTGCCCACACAATAGAGGGAGGATCTTACCTAGGAATCCTCACTTGGCTCCAGAGCTTCTCCCACCCTACCCACCCTCAGTTAATGTCTTATTTTGCAGGTTAACTTTTCTTCACAGGTTTTGCAGGTTAACTTTTCTTCACAGGTATGCGGGCGCTGCTACGTTAAGGTCGCTGTTAAAGGGCCGGAAAGGAATTTTCCTGCATTGGCAGGTTTCGCCTTTCCCGTAACAAAACATCACAACTTTGGCGGTATCAGGCCTTGGGCGGAATCCTTTTGTCCATCTTCCTCTTGCGGCGGCGATACCAGGGTTCCCCGTTAAAGGGGTTTTCTGAAGGGAGGCTTTCGCCGTACACCGAAAGGTCGTCATTGCTCTCTCCTGCGGCGGCGGCGTTACGGGGGCGGCCATCTCTGCTTGAACATATGTTCTCCAGAGCCGGCCCATCCCCCCCACACACACTGGATAAGCCTGATGCTCCCTAGGTCCCCGGCTGGGGACCCGGGAGGGAGAACGCCCAATGCCTGAGCCAAGGTCTACCCACATTTGAAATTTAATAAAGTTGTGGCCAATTTAATCCCATAGCACGTTGTCTTGAGTCATTATTCCACATGACGGGGGGACCGTGCAGGATCTGGGGACTCCGCCAGTCCACGCAATAATAATAATAATAATAATAATTTATACCCCGCCCATCTGGCTGGGCTTCCCCAGCCACTCTGGGCGGCTTCCACAAAGACCAAAAATACACTGTCACACATTAAAAACTTCCCTGAACAGGGCTGCCTTAAGATGTCTTCTGAATGTCAGGTAATTGTTTATCTCTTTGACATCTGATGGGAGGGCGTTCCACAGGGCGGGCACCACTACTGAGAAGGCCCTCTGCCTGGTTCCCTATAACTTGGTTTCTCGCAGCAAGGGAACCACCAGAAGGATAATAATAATAATAATAATAATAATAATAATAATAATAATAATAATAATAATAATATATTTATACCCCGCCCATCCACTCTGGGCGGCTTCTAACAAAATATTAAAATATAGTAATGCATCAAATATTAAAAGCTTCCCTAAACAGGGCTGCCTTCAGATGTCTTCTAAAAGTCTGGTAATTGTTGTTTTCTTTGACATCTGGTGGGAGGGCATTCCACAGGGTGGGTGCCACTACTGAGAAGGCCCTCTGCCTGGTTCCATGTAACCTCACTTCTCACAATGAGGGAACCGCCAGAAGGCCCTCGGCGCTGGACCTCAGTGTCCAGGTAGAACGATGGGGGTGGAGATGCTCCTTCAGGTATACAGGACTGAGGCCGTTTAGGACTTTAAAGGTCAGCACCAACACTTTGAATTGTGCTCAGAAACAGTACAGTGCAGTGCATCCTAGGGACATTTATCTTATTTATTTTATATATTGCATTTATACAGCTGTGGAGCCATTGGGTGTGTTCTGCATGTCTTTATTTATTTATTATTATTTATTGTCCATCAGTTTGTGGGGGCACCTCCCCCCCCAAGGGATCTAGGCATCTTAGAGTTGGTACCCCTGGCTCTTAAACTGTTTACCCTGTGGATATGTTGGTCAATATCTTGGATGCATGTTTGAAGTGTGATGTAGCCTTGAGATTGCACTTCCCATGAGGGGGGAAATACAAAGAGAGAGAGTTCTGTATCCTTTGCCAAATACAGAGCTGTTCGGCCTGATTTTGCCTCTCTCTCCCCCCCCCTTTCTTTCTCTCTCTCTCTCTCTCTCTCTCTCTCTCTCTCTCTCTTTCTTTCTTTCTTTCTTTCTTTCTTTCTCCCTCCCTCCTTCCCTCCCTCCCTATTTCTCTCTCTCTTTCTCTCTCCATCACATTAGATATTAGGTCTATTACCTTGACCTTTCTCCCCCAACTAAACACTGTTTGGCAGACTTTGTAATAACTTCAGCATGGTTCAGTTGCTTATTGTACAATTTGCTATGCTAATAATCCCAGCGCATTCTGCGAATGTGAGCAGATTTTCTAAGTTAAGGCCGGATGCCCTTGGCGATGTGCTGCCAACATGAACTGCCAACCTCTTGATTTCCTTTGGCTTTTCCCAAAACCAGATCACACCCAGCAGCATGTGTGCATTCCCACTTTCTTGAAGTGCTGTCATGTTCTTCTCATAGCACACCCTGACATCCCTAGGGGCTTCGCTTTTTGGAAAGAAAAAAAGAAAAGATCAGTAAGCAAATGTGAGCAACAGAACCACAAAACTGTTTGGAGTGCCCTGATGCTAGTGCTTTTGTAAGGACTGGGGATAAACCAGAGCAGTCTGGTAATTTATCTAGAGGCAAGCTGTGTTGCATAGTGGTTGGTCCAAAATGGTGAGAGATCAGCCACAGCCATTGAAACAAGTCTGGTGATGCATTTCAAAGTTTGGTTTGAACCATTCAGTTTTAGTTTCTCCCTGTTTCTCCTTTTCCAAGTCTTATGTTCAGTTCTCTGCACTTCTGCATGAGCTGGGCAATTTGAAGAAGTCCACATGAAAATTGCTTATATGCAGACTACTCTTAATATTCATATTTTTAATGCAATTTTGCCTGATGCACACATTTTTTTTTCAAGCAATTTCTCCTAATACTGTAATGGAGTCTATGTTTCTATGCTTCATACAATCGACAGCCTGAGAACATAAGCAGTGTCTGTTCTGATAAGGCATACCAGTCAGTCTATAGTTTAGAACTTCAGATGGAAATACATTTAATCTGGCTTTGGTAAACAGTCGGCGATAATTGGGCACTGACAAATTCGTAAGATACGAAGGTAATTGAAAATCATGCCCAAACTGAATTCCGGACACGAACAGTCCTCAGGTTACATATGATCAAGAGTGAAGATGGCTGTATGCAATATCCCATAACCTCTGCCTCAAGGGTTTAAAATCTGACTCAGTAGAAGGAAGCTTTCTATATTCCATTTTGAGCTATGTAAAGGAGTACACACCAGAACATTAAGTCAAAGGCTTTAAATTACCCAGTTGTTTGTTAAAGGTTCTCAGAGTTGAAACTTTGTGAGGGGTAGGCTACAACATACTTTGGGAAGTGTTCTAAATGTGCTTCATATGTATGGGGTGGATGCAGCCTAAGTGCTCCACTGGTTGTTGTATGGGCAAAGTGGCATAACCTGGAAGATAAGATGCACTTGTGATGGATGGCGGCTAACAGATTGAGGTTGAATCCTGACAAGACAGAAGTACTGTTTTGGGGGGACGGGGCGGGTGGGTGTGGGGGACTCCCTGGTCCTGAATGGGGTAACTGTGCCCCTGAAGGACCAGGTGCGCAGCCTGGGAGTCATTTTGGACTCACAGTTGTCCATGGAGGCGCAGGTTAATTCTGTGTCCAGGGTGGCTGTCTACCAGCTCCACCTGGTACACAGGCTGAGACTCTACCTGCCTGCGGACTGTCTTGCCAGAGTGGTGCATGCTCTAGTTATCTCCCACTTGGACTACTGCAATGCGCTCTACGTGGGGTTACCTTTGAAGGTGACCCGGAAACTGCAATTAATCCAGAATGCAGCAGCTAGACTGGTGACTGGGAGTGGCCGCTGGGACCTCATAACATTGGCTTCCAGTACGTTTCTGAGTACAATTCAAAGTGTTGGTGCTGACCTTTAAAGCCCTAAACGGCCTCGGTCCTGTATACCTGAAGGAGCGTCTCCACCCCCATCGTTCAGCCTGGACATTGAGATCCAGCACTGAGGGCCTTCTGGCGGTTCCCTCATTGCGAGAAGTGAGGTTACAGGGAACCAGGCAGAGGGCCTTCCTGGTAGTGGTGCCCACCCTGTGGAACGCCCTCCCTTCAGATGTGAAGGAAATAAGCAGCTATCTTCTCTTTAAAAGACATCTGAAGGCAGCCCTGTTCGGGGAAGTTTTTAATATTTAATGCTGCATTGTTTTAAACACTTGATTGGAAGCCACCCAGAGTGGTTGGGGAAACTCAGCCAGATGGTCAGGGTATAAATAATAAATTATTATTATTATTATTATTATTATTATTATTATTATTATTATTATTATTATTATTATTATATCTCCGGCTCTCTGCAGTAACTTAAGTAGTGCCTATGCTCTTGAAAATTGTACATTGGAAGAGGTATTGTCATGCTCACAACGAGACGCCGTGCCTGCCTTTCTCCTGCCCCCAACCTGGATCCCACTTATACAGGTGGTGACATTCCTAAGACAGGTTGAGTGATGGTTGGCTGAATCTCAATTTTTCATGGTGACAACCCTACAGCCTATCCTTTCGTTAGGATGGAATGAAGGCTGAATGCATGTTTGCTCATAGAATGGCTCTGCACATTAGCTCTTGGCAACTGAAAAATAATCATGCTACCTATAGATTTTTTTTATGTGACTATACTATGGAATTGTTTCTTTGGGGCAGTGGTAAAATATAGAACGGGAAGCAAAATATTATTTCCCTACCAAAAAACGAAAACCCAAAACAACCAAGAATAATTTTCCAAACAAACTGTCATTTCTGATAAGGTTAGCACTGTTGACAGCTAATTAGAGGGAGCTACCAGTGTCCCACAGAATCAGACTCTGGAGGGTAAAACTTTCCTATTGACACCAAAGTAGGCATCGTTCTATGTGGACAATCCACTGCGCATCGCCAAGGGCGAAAACCTATATGTCATCACAGATTACGCACGTACTGTGGGCTGTATTATGCATTGCAGGAGTTTAAGGAAATCCATTTCATCTCATTTATCTGCATTTGATTGAAGGAGTTTAGACAAATGTTCGCATTTGCTTGGTTAAGACTGCCATGAGAAAGCCCAGGCAAAATTCTCTTTCTTAATATAGAAGCTACCAGGTGTTTCATTTTTCTCTTGTCCTTGATCTTAAGCAACCATTTCTCCCAAAACATAACATGTACGTTGACTTCCACATGGGATGTGTTTCATTATGTTTTATCTTTGAAATCCTCTGCAGCTCAACGGCATTAAAATTGAAATTAAAATCCCACCTTCCTATTCATCAACATCATACTTTGCTGTAACTGAGGTCAGGAGCAGTTAAAAACAACAACTTCTTGTCTCTGAAATATGTTTTGGTAACTTAAACAAAAAGCCCAAACAGCTTGCCCTGTCTTTGCTTATGAAAATCAAATGGCAATAAATGAGGCTCGGGAGGATGCAGGCGTCTCTGAATTTCAGCCACACTGAGATTCTCTCTGCAACCGAAGTCTGCTTAATAGGGATTTAGGGTACTTTTGCACACAGCCCCTGTGGCCTTGGCAAATATATCCTGGGGAGCCATCCTTCCTTCCAAGGCAGGCGCCAGGAGTCAGCATTGTTGGGAATGTGCCAGTGTTCATGCTAAAGCAGAGGCTTCGCTGCTGACCCTGTCTTTCCTCTTGCAGCTTGTTCAGCCACCCTCTTCAACCATGCAGTCATTGGCCCTCCTTCACACGTCATGGCAGAAATTGGGGGTGAAATTGGATTGAATTCCTATTTAGAGTCGAACTTACCTTATGGGCACTTAATGAAACAGCACACAAACTGAAACCCAGCAGTCCTTTGAAATTTGCACTTCCAAATTCTGCAACGCAATTCTCCAGCCAAGTAACGTGTACAAAAGTACACATGCTTGAGTAAAATCTGCATGTTGACGCATGTATCAGGGAAAGTAACATTTCAAAATGCATCATTATCCCATTTTATAATGTGTATAAAACAGAGAGAACAATTATAACAACAGACAAAGATTAAAAGATAAAAAACCAAAAGTATAGACACAAAGAATGAGAGATGCACATGAGTAAAAATAAGTCCAAGTAAACATAAAACAAAGGAAAAGGACCCTTGGACGGTTAAGTCCAGTCAAAGGAGACTATGGGATTGTGGGCCTCATCTAACTTTGAAGCCAAGGGAGCTGGTGTTTGTCCACAGACAGCTTTCCGGGTCATGTGGTCAGCAGGACTAAACCACTTCTGGTGCAACAGAACACCATGACAGAAACCAGAGCGCATGGAAACACCGTTTACCTTCCCGCCACAGTGGTACCTATTTATCTACTTGCACTGGTATGCTTTTGAACTGCTGGGTTGGCAGGAGCTGGGACAGAGCAACGGGAGCTCACCCCGTCGTGGGGATTCGAACCGCCAACCTTCTCATTGGCAAGCCCAAGAGGCTCAGTGGTTTAGACCACAGCTCCACCCGCTCCCCTGAACAAAGTCCAAGTAAAAACTATCAGCTTTATCAGTTCATTGAGCATAGTTTCAAATTTACCAGGCTTGTGACAAGGATTGTCTTGAAATTGATGGTTCCGTTGTATATGTTATAAAGGAAAGCCAAATCATATAAAAAGTGTCCAGAGGTTCAAGTCCTTGTCAAAATCCCAATTTTTGTATGATATTCTCCATTATAGCGATATTCCAGAGTGAGCAGTACCAAGTGGCAAGTGTAAGATTTGGGGCTGTTTTCCATTGAGTTGAATTGCGGGTGTGTATGGTTGTATTGTTATAATTTTATACTTTTAAAATCAAATAAAATTTATTTCAAAAAATACTGTTCCTGCTCCCAAGATCATATAGAATACCAATTCTTTTGAACATTACATTTACATTTGTATCATCAAAACTATTCAGTAGCATTAATTTCGGACAACAACCAGTAGTTTCTTTAGTAATATTTATCCTTTCCCTCAAAATTAAATTCCAAAACTCTACCCAAAATGCATGTATTGGGAGAAATCTGCCCTAAAATCCTGTTGGATTTTAACAAGGAACTTTTTAAAAGGAAGACAACCATATCATAGAATCATAGAATCATAGAATCATAGAGTTGGAAGAGACCACAAGGGCCATCGAATCCAACCCCCTGCCAAGCAGGAAACACCATCAGAGCACTCCTGACATATGGTTGTCAAGCCTCTGCTTAAAGACCTCCAAAGTAGGAGACTCCACCACACTCCTTGGCAGCAAATTCCACTGTCGAACAGCTCTTACTGTCAGGAAGTTCTTCCTAATGTTTAGGTGGAATCTTCTTTCTTGTAGTTTGGATCCATTGCTCCGTGTCCGCTTCTCTGGAGCAGCAGAAAACAACCTTTCTCCCTCCTCTATGTGGCATCCTTTTATATATTTGAACATGGCTATCATATCACCCCTTAACCTCCTCTTCTTCAGGCTAAACATGCCCAGCTCCCTTAGCCGTTCCTCATAAGGCATCGTTTCCAGGCCTTTGACCATTTTGGTTGCCCTCCTCTGGACACGTTCCAGTTTGTCAGTGTCCTTCTTGAATTGTGGTGCCCAGAACTGGACACAGTACTCCAGGTGTGGTCTGACCAGAGCAGAATACAGTGGCACTATTACTTCCCTTGATCTAGATGCTATACTCCTATTGATGCAGCCCAGAATTGCATTGGCTTTTTTAGCTGCCGCGTCACACTGTTGGCTCATGTCAAGTTTGTGGTCAACCAAGACTCCTAGATCCTTTTCACATGTACTGCTCTCAAGCCAGGTGTCACCCATCTTGTATTTGTGCCTCTCATTTTTTTTGCCCAAGTGCAATACTTTACATTTCTCCCTGTTAAAATTCATCTTGTTTGTTTTGGCCCAGTTCTCTAATCTGTCAAGGTCGTTTTGAAGTGTGATCCTGTCCTCTGGGGTGTTAGCCACCCCTCCCAGTTTGGTGTCATCTGCAAATTTGATCAGGATGCCCTTGAGTCCATCATCCAAGTCGTTGATAAAGATGTTGAATAAGACCGGGCCCAAGACAGAACCCTGTGGCACCCCACTAGTCACTCTTCTCCAGGATGAAGAGGAACCATTGATGAGCACCCTTTGGGTTCGGTCAGTCAGCCAGTTACAAATCCACTGAGTGGTAGCATAGTCAAGACCGCATTTTACCAGCTTCTTTACAAGAATATCATGGGGCACCTTGTCAAATGCCTTGCTGAAATCAAGGTAGGCGACATCCACTGCGTTCCCTTCATCTACCAGGCTTGTAATTCTGTCAAAAAACGAGATCAGGTTAGTCTGACATGACTTATTTTTCAGAAATCCATGCTGACTATTGGTGATCACAGCATTCCTTTCTAGGTGCTCACAGACTGTTTGCTTAATGATCTGCTCCAGAATCTTCCCTGCTATTGATGTCAGACTGACTGGGCGGTAATTATTTGGGTCCTCTCTTTTCCCCGTTTTGAAAATAGGGACAACATTTGCCCTCCTCCAGTCTGCTGGGACTTCGCCTGTTCTCCAGGAATTCTCAAAGATGACTGCCAGTGGTTCTGAGATCACATCTGCCAGTTCTTTTAATACTCTTGGATGCAGTTCATCTGGCCCTGGAGACTTGAATACATCTAAACTAGCCAAATATTCTTGTACTATCTCCTTAGTTATTCTGGGCTGTGTTTCCTTTGCTGAATCATTTGCTCCAAATTCTTCAGGTCGGGCATTGTTTTCTTTATCGGAGAAGACTGGGGCAAAGAAGGCATTGAGGAGTTCAGCCCTTTCTGTGTCCCCTGTTTGCATTTCACCATCTTCTCCTCTGAGTGACCCCACTGTTTCTTTGTTCTTCCTTTTGCTACGAACATACCCATAAAAGCCTTTTTTGTTGCTTTTAACCTCTCTAGCAAGCCTGAGTTCATTCTGTGCTTTAGCTTTTCTGACTTTGTGTCTACACGTGCTGGCTATTTGTTTGAATTCCTCTTTGGTGGTTTCCCCCCTTTTCCATTTTTTGTACACATCCTTTTTTAATCTTAATTCAGTTAAAAGTTCTTTAGATAGCCACCCTGGCTTCTTTAGGCACCTTCCATGTTTCCGTCTCATTGGTATTGCCTGACGTTGTGCTTTTACTATCTCCCTCTTAACAAACTCCCAGCCATCATGAACTCCCTTTCCTTTTAGTATTGCTGTCCATGGGATCTCACCCAGCACTTCCCTAAGTTTTATGAAGTCGGCTTTCTTAAAGTCAAGAAATTGAGTCCTAGTATGCTTGGCTGCTCCTTTCCGCTGTATAGTAAACTTCAGAAGAGCATGATCACTCGCGCCTAATGATCCTTCCACATCTACCCCACTAACCAGGTCATCAACATTGGTTAGGACCAGATCTAAAATGGCTGTTCCTCTTGTTGCTTCTCCCACTTTCTGGACAATGAAGTTGTCTGCAAGGCCAGTGAGGAATCTGTTTGACCTTATGCTCTTGGCTGAGTTTGACGTCCAACAAATATCCGGGTAATTGAAGTCCCCCATTACTACTATCTCCCTTCCTTTTGCATGCTTGGCCATCTGTTCCAGGAAGGCATCATCTATGTCCTCCGTTTGGCTTGGGGATCTATAGTAAACTCCCACAATGAGGTCTCTGTTATTCTTCTCTCCCTTAATTTTGACCCAAATGCTCTCACTTTGGCTTTGAGGTTCTAAATCTTGGATCTCTTCACAGGTATACACATCCCTGACATATAACGCCACTCCTCCTCCTTTCTTGTCTGGTCTGTTTCTCTGAAATAGATTGTATCCCCCCATTATTACATTCCAATCGTGGGACTTATCCCACCAGGTTTCAGTGATCCCTATTATGTCATATTTTTGCTGTACCAAGAGCTCAAGCTCATCTTGTTTATTTCCCATGCTTTGCGCATTAGTGTACAGACATTGAAGTCCATTAATCATTCCCCCGTGTCTCTTATTTAAGGATTTTTTCCTCCCACCACTAGGTCCGTGTGCTGTTTGCTCCATTTGGTCTATGACATTTGGATGATTATCTTCATTAATTGATAGACTCCTACCTTCAGGAGCACTGTCTCCCTCCCCCACATTAGTCAGTTTAAAGCCCTCCTGATGAGGTTTCTGAGATTTTTGGCAAAAACATTTCTCCCAACCGTTGTGAGGTGCAGCCCATCACTTGCCAGAAGTCCATCTTCAAGAAACTGCAGTCCGTGATCTAAGAATCCAAACCGTTCCTGTTTACACCATTTGCGAAGCCAGCTGTTCACTTCCACTATTTTCCCCTCTCTCCCTGGGCCACGTCGTTCAACTGGGAGGACAGACGAGATGACAATTTGTGCATTTAGTTGCTTCAATTTCCTGCTGAGAGCCTCGTAGTCTCTTTTGATCTTCTGGAGGCTATTGCTTGCAGTGTCATTGGTTCCCACATGAACCAAGAGGAAGGGGTATTTGTCAGTGGGTTTTATGATTCCTTGCAGTCGTTCAGTTACATCTTGGATCTTAGCCCCGGGGAGACAGCACACTTCCCGAGACATCTTGTCAGGCCCACAGATCACTGCTTCTGTTCCCCTCAGTAGGGAATCCCCTATCACCACTACACGCCTCCTCTTGGGTTTGGTCGGGGTTCTTCCATGAGCTGTCCGTTCCAAGGTCGCCTGCACATTCCCTGAGGACTGACTTTGCTGCTCGTCTTCATATACCTGATCGACTGTAATGAGGGAGAGATCCTCAAATGGAGTCTGCTCTTCGTCCTCCATGCTAGGGGAGAGGACCTCAAAGCGATTGTGTATTTCTAAACAATCAGAGTGAACCCTGGCCTCCTACTTCTTTGAGTCACGTTTCTCCATATATCTGGCTCCTGTGTTGGTGAACTATCCTCCTTCTCAGGGGAGTCCCCTGTCTCCTCCTTGGTGGGGACGGTGTGCTCTGTTGCTTCCAAGAAGAGCTCCAGCTCTCTAATTCTTTGGAGCGTAGCTACACGTTCCTCCAGTTGCTGGACTTTGTCTTTTAAAAGGGCAATCAACATGCAATTGCTGCAGGTAAAGCTGCCTGCAACCTTTGGCAAGATGGCAAACATTGCGCAGGAATCGCAGGCGACTGCAGCTGTTCCCTCCCCTTCCATCTTGAGATCGTGTTGTTGGGGGTGGCTACAGAGGTCCTCCATCATAAAAAGCTTGAAGACAGGACAAATAACTTCCCCCACAAAAAAACCCTAGGTCTCCCCCAACAAACGTTTGAGACTAGCTCCCCTAAATCATGCTTTTAATACTTGTTAACAATAATATGGAAATGTAGAGAATTGAAGATTGTGGAAATGAAAAACGGGGAAACTGAAACTGACAGATTTGCCCTATGTCATGGCAAGCCAAATTATTACTTACTGGGACTGTTCAAATGTGCACATTCCCAAAGAGGAACTTTCGCCAGCTTTGTTCATCCCCAGGCATTCCACCTTAGTGCACAGATCCCACTTTGTGCGAAATGAATCCTCAATATTTTCATTTGTGCGGCATGTGTCCAAGCATTGCCCCAGTTTTTGTGTGCTTGGCCATGTTTCAGGAGGCACCTGTTTTGTGCCACTGCCCTCTAACCAGTGTGAGCTGTCAGTTTCTGAGCTCAGTTCAGAAGAGATAGGTGGTAGATAAGAGGCAATGGTACTGAGTCAAAGGGCTGCCCAGCAGTCTTCAGCTGTTGACAAAGTCTCGCCACAATAACCAGGTTCGCCGTAACTCAGGCAGACATGTAACTCCTCTTCTCATCACTCATGCCCCCACAAGATTAGAATTCTGAAACTTCTGTTAAGAAACCGGAAGCATTCCTCCTAGGAATTTTAGACCAAGGTGTAAAAAAAAGAAGATTGGAAATTATTTATGTATGCAACAACAGCTGCAAGAATCATATTAGCACAAACTTGGAAGGCAGAAGAAATACCAACGAAAGAACAATGGCAAGGAAAACTTATGGAATATGCAGAACTGGCAAAACTAACAGGAAAAAAATACATGAAAAGGACAACAAAGACTTTAAAAGAGAATGGGAACCATTTACAACATATATGAAGAGGCAACATAAAGAAATGGACTCATTGGCGGGGTTTGAGTAAACAATCACACCTGTATACAACAAAAAATAGGATTATACGTATTGGGGAAATGTTGGGGAAACAATACACAGGGTGAACAATATGGAAATAAAAAAAATGGGAGTATGAGGGAAGTCCAGGGGAGGAGGGTGGAAATATGAAAAATTGTTAAAGATATGTTGTTAGAAGAAGTATACAGTCATAGCTCAGGCTGCAGACACTTCAGGTTGTGTTTTTTCGGGTTACGGACCCGCCGAAACCCGGAAGTACCGGATTGGGTTACTTCCGGGTTTCGGCGGTCGCACGTGCACAGAAGTGCTAAATTGCGCTTTGTGCATGCGCAGAAGGCCAAAGCACAACCCACGCGTGCGCAGACGCGCTGGTGCGGGTTGTGAACATGCATCCCACACGGATCACGTTCGCAACCCGAGCGTCCACTGTACATGGAAAAATCAATAAAAAATATTTTTTTAAAAAAAAGAATTCTGAAATCCTAGGCATAAGATAAACAAACAAAAGCCATGAAACAGCTGCCCCCATGTGCATGCATATAAGCCTGACATTTATTGGCAGGAGGAACAGGAAGGGGTGTAAAGCCACAGAACTTTTTTCAGTTCAGGCATAGCCCGTCATTAGCGTGGGGGGAAGGAAAATCTGCCACACTCACTCGATCATAACAGTGACACGTGGCCAAAGCTGTAGACAGTCAGCTGCAATTTCACTCTTAAAAATGCCTTATCGAAAATCCAGTGTGCCAAATCTAAATGGTAAGTGCAGAAAGGCCCTCGGTCATCATTCTGCATCTTCTAAGTATGCTCAATTCTCACTGGGCCATTTTGAAGGGAATTTTTTCTCTCTCTAAAGATGTTGTTGTTGTTGTTAAAATAAAAAAATAAAGACCAACTAAGTTAGTTCTTGGTATGAGCTTTCGTGTGCATGCACACTTCTTCAGATACACACTGAAGAAGTATCTGAAGAAGAAGTATCTGAAGAAGTGTGCATGCACACGAAAGCTCATACCAAGAACTAACTTAGTTGGTCTTTAAGGTGCTACTGGAAGGATTTTTTTTTTATTTTGACTATGGCAGACCAACACGGCTACCTATCTGTAATTGTTGTTGTTGTTGTTGTTGTTGTTATCTTTTGCAAAATATGGGCTTTCCTTGTGGCTGTGAATCCCTTTGTGAATGGATTGTGCTATTTGCTGTGTAAGGGGCCACACTTGGAGAAGGACTTTGGTATTAGAATAGAGGATGCTCCACATAGCATAGAGATATGTTCATTATAAAAGCTGGACACCATTTATTGGCAAGTCAATAATGCATTTGACTGTAAAGCAAATGCAAAATAATTAAATTAGTGCATATATGCTGGAGGCAATCATCTCCTCCTTTATAGTCCAGTCTTTCTCTCAGCTTCATTCTATAATAAATTCTTTCAGTGAGAGAAGAAGGGTCCTTTCATCGTTGTGAAGAAATCCAGTCTGGGGCTGGGGGGAGTTAGTAACAGAAAGAACTAAAACCCAATCACAAAATCATGAAAAATGTGACAGACAGAACACAAAACATACTATATCTCCCAAATAGAAACCTTCAAAGCCCTTCTTTCAGTTCAGCTGTGGAATGATTTCCCAAAAACGCTGTCCCAGAACGTTCAGGGTCTTATCCAAATGCCTCGCCCGTCTCATCTGCCTGCCAACCATTTGCCTCGGGAAAAGTCCCTCAATGGTTTCCTTCAAAATACCAAACTTTCTAGGCATGTGAAACTCAAATGCACACTTCTCCTCTTGAACCCTGAAAGGGGAAGGGCCATAGCTCAGTAATGGAGCGTCTACTCTGTATGCAAAAGGTCCAGTCTCTACCATCTTCAGGTATGGCTGGGAGAGAACCCTATTTGAAGTCCTGGAGAACCTCTTGTCTGGGCAGACAAGACTGAACTAGATGAGCCCAAAATATGCCTGGGTATAAGTCAGCTTTCTATGTTCCCAGGGCTCAATGTTTATTTGCCAGGGAGGTTGCAGAAGTCACTGTATGTATCTTAGCATATCTTTGTATGTCACGCATACCAAGTGGGGATCTCAGGGCGTTCCAGATGTTGTTGGATTCCAGCTCCTATCAACCACATCTGGCAAGGCCATCAGTCCAAGATGATGGGAGGTGTAGCCCAACAACATCCAGATGGCCAGTTCTCCATTCCTACTACATACCAGTAGTAAACTAATTCTTGGATCCTTATGGTGGGATGCGGGTGGTGCTGTGGGTTAAACCACAGAGCCTAGGACTTGCCAATCAGAAGGTCGGCAGTTTGAATCCCCGCGACGGGGTGAGCTCCCGTTGCTCGGTCCCTGCTCCTGCCAACCTAGCAGTTTGAAAGCACGTCAAAGTGCAAGTAGATAAATAGGGACCGCTCCAGTGGGAAGGTAAACGGCATTTCCGTGCGCTGCTCTGGTTTGCCAGAAGCGGCTTAGTCAAGCTGGCCACATGACCCAGAAGCTGTACGCTGGCTCCCTTGGCCAATAAACCGAGATGAGCGCCGCAACCCCAGAGTCAGCCACAACTGAACCTAATGGTCAGGGGTCCCTTTACCTTTACCTATGGTAGCCAAAACAGCACCATTCATGCATGAGAGAGGGATGAATGGACTCATTAAGGTTCAATCCACCCCAATCCGCCTCACCATACTTTTAAAGCAATCTTACACCACTTTCCCAATCATAGCATCCCCTGGAAGAATCGTGGGGATTGTAGCTTATTAAGGGTGCTGAGAGCTGTTGGGAGACCACTTGGAAGCTACAGTTCTCAGAATTCTTGGGATTTCATGACGGATTTATGTGGTATAAAGGTGCTTTGCAGATATGGCATGGATGTGGTCACATTACACATGACACACAAACTCCAGTTTGTCCATCTTCTTTGAGATACCTCCTTTACTCTCCCCCTCCAGTTCCAATGATACTCAATCCGTTATGAAGATGCTGTGGTCTGGACAAAGCTCAGTTCAGTCAAATACTGTATTTTTCGCTCTATAAGATGCACCAGACCACAAGACGCACCTCGTTTTTAGAGGAGGAAAACAAGAAAAAAAATATTCTGAATCTCAGAAGCCAGAACAGCAAGAGGGATTGCTGTTCTGGCTTCTGGGATAGCTGCACGGCCTGCATTCGCTCTATAAGATGCACACACATTTCTCCTTACTTTTTAGGAGGGAAAAAGTGAGTCTTATAGAGCAAAAAATACAGTAGGTTTGGGAGAGCATTCCACATCACAGGTGCTACCACTGAAAAAGCTCATCTGTATGTTACTACAAGCTGATCACCATCAGCCCATGCCAAAACAAGCTGGATTCCATCTGCTGATCTTAATGCCCTTACCGGGCAGTGGAGAAGACTCTCTTTTAGGTAACCTTGTCCAGAGGTTTATGAAGACCTCCCTTGGTTCTAATGATGTTCTTTGTGGGACTCTTTATATGGAAGCAACTAACGAATGCAGTAACCCCCTCTCCTCTTCATTTGGTGGGTCTGCCTGCTCATTCTGCACTTCCTTCCAATTGCCTGCCAGCGTTTGGCACCACCAGACGGCACCATCCTTTGTGCTAGGCGTTAACTGGGCTTGGTGTGACAGAATTATTCTTTCATAACTTCTGTGTTTATCCCACTGGGTGATTCCAAGTTCTCAGCATACAGCTCAGGGCCAGGTTTCTTTAGAGACCCTTTCCCCCCCCTTATATAACTGGTAGGTCCCTGCATTCATGTTTCTCCTTGAAGTTCCTAAAATCCCAGAAGCCCACCCCACAGTAAGAGTCGGAACAGGAATTTCAGTGTAGCTGTTCCTGTCTGTTGAGAAATGGCAGGTGCTCACTGTGTGTACCTTCTGGAAACAATCGAAGACATTTTCATTATGGCAAACATTTCCAGATGATTGAAAAGGTCTATCTGCCTTAGGTGTTCATTTTGAATTGTTTTTTAAACCTATCTTCAGCTGTTGTTTCTACTGTTTTGAAAACTGTCTTAGGCTGTTTTTATTGTATGTTTATAAGTCTTTGAGACAGCTAAAAGGCTAATAATAATAATAATAATAATATAGAAGGGTGAGAGAAACACTCTATCTTCACTTTTCCGAACATCTACATTTCCCCCTTCCTCACAAACATGCACACAATACTTGGGCCCATCCAGACTAATGTTTTATTGTGGGTATGCTATTGACACAGAGTGAATTGGTGGTAGATATATTTTGCTTTCTGTATTGGGCCCAGGCTACCTGAAACATTATATCTCCCCATAGATGCCCAGGTGCTAAGATCCTCAGGTGAGCACCTCCTCATGGTCCCATCAATATCAGAAGCGCAGTTGGTAGTGACGCAAGACAGAGCCTTTTCTGTGACTGCTCCCATATTATAGAATTTCCTCCCCAAAGAGATTAGATTGGTTCTGTCTTTGTTGTCTTTCTGCTGGCAGGATAAGACCTTCCTGTTGAGAGAGGCTTTTGGAAACCAAGGTGCAGATGATGCTGATCACTGGGCAGGTGTCAGGGCAAAATGTATTTTAATTGTTGGTTCTAGATACGATGTCTTTTCATTCTTTTTAAACTAGTTTTAAATACCTTGACTCTGTATTACCTTTCCTTGGAGGGGGCAGCCAAAATGGTGCTCCTCCCTATTGTAAATGTTTTAGACTATGGTTCAGTTTGAAAAATGAAACCACAGCCTAAGTGCCTAATCTGTTGGGTGGGGGAGTGGAGTGTATTCTTTTTAAAAGTTTGCTGAAAGATAGAAAAGAATGGAGGGAGACCTGAGACATCGCTTGTTATCCCTTTTGTGGCTTTTGTGCAACGCTTGAAATCCGAGCTTTCCAACCAAGATTATTCATGTTGAATTGTGTAATGTAAGCAGAGTAATGTGATGCTAATCTACAGATAAATGTATCTTGTGGTATTTATATGCAGTGAGTAATCGCCTGTCCTACAAACCACAGGTTTGAGTGTGAGATGGTTGCAGAAAAATGCTGGGTTTCCTACTCATTGTTGGAGCTGTTTCCTGCTGTTTCTGACAGCTGTGCCACTGACTTCTTCAAGGGGAAAACCCTATTGTTTCTTAATGTTTCCTGTGTGTCTACAATTCAACATGCATAGGCAATTTACTTGCACATATCCATTCCTGCATGTACAGGCAAGGTTGTAGAGTCAGGGATGGCGTACTATGTGTGTGAGGAAGCACCTAGCCTGCCTGCTACGCTCCATACTCCTTATATACCCAGTTGATCACCATGTTCTGAGGACTCCTGCAGGTACCATCATATCAGGAGCTCCATTCTGCACAAGGTAGGAATCAGGCCTTAAGTGTCCTGGCGAATTCCCTCCCCTTGAATATTGGACAGACATTGTCTCTGTTGTCTTTCCAGCACCAACTGAACACCTTCCTCTTTCAACAAGTATTTTAAGAGGGGAGCTTTCCCAGTCTGCACCTATATTGGAATTGTTTTTAAGTTGTTGTTATTGTTTTATCCATTTTATTGTTTGTAGTTTCAAACCCTGAGTTCTTTCTGGAGGACGTGGATAGCTCAGATGGTTAGAGCATGGTGCTGATAATTGGATCCCTGTATGGGATAGCTGAGGGACGTGGGTGGCACTGTGGTCTAAACGACTGAGCGTAGGGCTTGCCGATCAGAAGGTCAGTGGTTCGAATCCCCTCGACGGGGTGAGCTCCCGTTGTTCAGTCCCAGCTCCTGCCCACCTAGCAGTTCGAAAGCACGTCAAAGTGCAAGTAGATAAATAGGTACCACTCTGTCGGGAAGGTAAACGGCGTTTCCATGCACTGCTCTGGTTCGCCAGAAGTGGCTTAGTCATGCTGGCCACATGACCCAGAAGCTGTCTGCAGACAAACGCCGGCTCCTTTGGCCTATCGAGTGAGATGAGCATGCAACCCCAGAGTAATCCGCGATTGGACCTTTACTTATGGGGCAGCTGCATCTTTCCTGCATTGCAGATGGTTGGATCAGATGATCCCACGGCCCATTCCAACTCTACAACCTATGGAGAGCACAGTATACATTTTAACAAATAGTAATGGAACATAACAACAACATAATAAACAATATTAGAATGTGACAACAACATAAGAGCTGCCCAGAGTGGCTGGGGAAACCCAGCCAGATGGGTGAGGTATAAAAAATAAAATAATAATAATTATTATTACATGGGAAGCACCTGCTGGATGGCCCATCTATTCCAGCATTGTGTTCCCACCGTGGCCAACCAGAAACCCATGGGAAAACCCCAAGCAGTACCTGAACACAACAGCAACCCTCTACCCTCTTGCAGCTTGCAGCTACTGGTATTCAGAAGCATATTGCCTCTGACCGTGGAAGGAGAACATAGCCATCAGTTTCTACTCACTTTGTCACGCACCCCTCCAGATCCTCCATCCAGGCAAGAGAGAAACATTATCCAAGTTTAAGCTGATATTCTGAATGGAGAATATTTGTGTGTTCATGTGTGCTGGGTACGAGACGGCATTATGCTGTAGAATGAAAAAGGACCCCTTCAACCACCTCTGCTTGTTATAATGATGGACAGTTTGGACAGAGCACATACTCTTATAAATCATGTTCCATGAACTACATGAGAAGGATAATTTCTGCCCTCTCTCACAACAGGAAGCTGGGGCCGTGCTGCAAATTTTCAAAACAGCAGCTTGTTAGTTACATATCAGGAATGCAGAACCGCAGTCCCAAGGGCCAAATGTGGTCCTCCAGGCCTCTCGATCTGACCCTGGCCACACCCTCTCCCAAGCCACAGCCATCGCCAGTGAAGGTAGAGAGGATTGTGCAAGTGTAAAGGAAATGGCCTACTGTGCAAAGGTAATCTGATCTGAGGATATGCTCCCTGTTACAGCCTTTCAAGGCCATAGCAGAACGCCTTCTTGGTGCACACCAAATTCCAAGAGCAGGAAAGGAATTTTCTTGGTGAGACTCCCATAAAGATCTTGACAAAGCAGTGCCTGGGAATTGAATTCTGCCAGAGTGCTATCAGATTTGGGGATTCATTTGGCAAATTTCGTAAAACAAGGGAATAAGAATCAACCAGTGTACAGTTTCCTCTATATAAACTGTTGGTCTGAAAGTTTTGTGTATGTGTGGGGGTTTTTTATGGCAGTGTATAAAAATAATAATTTTAAAAAATTAACCAGGCACATCACCAGGAGAACTCAAGGAAATAGCTTTCTCCTTACTGTAAACCCTTTGTTCACTTATTATAAAACAAGTGTGAGTTCTCTCTCTCTCTCTCATCTTGATGGATTTAAGGATTCCTGCCTTGGCTGTAGAGGTTGACCACCCTTGTTTATTGGATACAATGAGTTCTGAAATTAACGGAGGCTTTTCCTGCTGATTTAAACCATTTCAGGATCAAGTCCCGAGAGAATGAGTTAATTCACCACAGCTGGGCTGCGGCCTCTGTTTGTTCCAGTGTGTCGTGGACAGTCCTCCTACTGAAACCATGCAGCTGGCGCCCTTCCCTCTCAGAACGAGGGGGCCCTTTCTCTGCCAGACACTATACATCCCCTCACACTCGTCCCTTTATACAGCAGCTCTGTTTACTGATGTTGGGGGTGGGTTACATAATGTTTATCGCCATCACATTCTTCATGGCCCTGTGGCTGGGGTGTTCATGCTGAGCCAAAAAGGTTTGCGTTCTAAAACAGGGAAAACACAAACGGGCACGGTGCTCCAAAGGGTGATAAGATGCATTCCCCCAGAGTCTTTGTTTTGTGTGTGTGTCTTTATAAATACCTGGGGAAACTTGTCTAAAGCATTATTTTCACTGCTCGGAGAACCACAAAAGTAGAGGAAGGGTCATTGCTCAGTGTTAGAGCTGCTGGAGGCTGGCCCATTCGAGCAGCCCCACCAACCTCAGTTGTGATTCCTCCAGGCCCACCTTGTTTCTTACACCTAACCAGTCCAGAGGGTGGCCTGGCTATCTGCTTCCTCCTTCTTCATCTCAGTGTGGCCCTTTAGAAGTCATCAGGGAGGACAATAAAGACAAAATTAGATGGTTCTGCCTGTCATGTAAGGGACGCAGGTGGCGCTGTGGGTTAAACCACAGGGCCTAGGACTTACTGATCAGAAGGTCGCAGTTCAAATCCCTGCGACGGGGTGAGCTCCCATTGCTCGGTCCCTGCTCCTGCCAACCTAGCAGTTCAAAAGCACATCAAAGTGCAAGTAGATCAATAGGTACCGCTCTGGTGGAAAGGTAAATGGCGTTTCCATGAGCTTAGTCATGCTGGCCACATGAACTGGAAGCTGTACGCCGGCTTCCTCGGCCGATAAAGCAAGATGAGCACCGCAACCCCAGAGTCGGTCACGACTGGACCTAATGGTCAGGGGTCCCTTTACCTTATGCCTGTCATTAGCTCTGCCTCTATATACTGTTTGGCTCACTATCTTCTGCTCTATCAGTCTCCAGCCATCACTAGAAAGTTCCATTCTTTGTGTGCAGAAAGTCCCACATCTCCAAGTAGGGCTAGGATCGTCTCTGGGGCAAACCTCTGGAGTGCCAGTGCCGGCCAATGTGGATCAAGGATGGGGAAACTTTGATGGCTTTTCAGTTGCTGCTAAACGACAACTCCCATAGCTCCTGATCATTGGCCATGCTGATGGGAGCTGCCGTCCAGCAACCTTAAGGGGGCCACAAGTTCCCTACCCTGATACAGACAATTCTGAGCTAGATCAATCAACAGTCTGACTCAGTATAAAGCACCTTCCTCTGATGAGTAGTCCTGCAACATTGTTAAAAATTTCTTCATCGTTTTCTTCTGCTGCGCTGTCAATTCTTAGGTGTTGTTGTGTTGTTGGCTTTTTTAGTGCTTCAAACTGTCAAGCCATCATTTGGAAAACAACACCTCTCCCTGTTTCTTGTTTTCCCAGCCATTCTCCCATCTTTAGATTTGCAGAAAGTGCAAGTGACGCGTCTGCCGTCTCAGTGATACGGCAGTAGGTTTCTGCCGACACCTGTGACACTTGTGCTGTCACTCTGGTTTGGCAGCAGTAAACTGGCATCGAGTGTACTCTGGAAAATCTTTGCTGTTGATATGTATGTTTTGATAGCATGGCATTCAGTCCATTGCTGTACTTAGCCAAGGAACAACAAATCAAACTCAAATGCTGAAGAACACCCAATGTGTATAGTTATAGGATTGTGGTCTGATTGCTGTGAGAGAGTCTGGGTACAGATAAGAGATGGCTAGCAGGGGACAGAATGAGCTCCAGACCTCAGGCACACAGAGGCAGGGTGTGAATGGTTGGGGGAGTCACCACCACAACCACAAACCCATTGCTCAGGCCATTTAGGGCAGAAGGCAGGGTCAAGCAAATCACCCTTCCATCTACCTTGAAGCTGGTGGTTATGTCCAGACCAGGCCTGATGTAATGAAGGATGGGAGAGCCATTCAATTCAGTTCACATTTAAAAGCAAACCTACCAGCTTTGCACATTTCACAACAGTATGTGAAGTGAAACACGGACAGCCTTCGAAAATTCACAGTTCTCTGAATTTTGCAATGAAGTTCTCTAGCCAAGTAAGGTGTACAAAATGCTTTTACTAGGGGAAAGTGATGCATCAAAATGCATATGTTGGTGGCAATATTGAACAGCAATGCATTATAGTAGAATAAATTGTTTGGCAAAGATGCACACCATAGACAATCCAAAAAATATGTTTAGTAGAAGGTTGCGCTAAAATGCTGATGAATTTTCATGAGGGCTTTATAAAAATTATAATAAAAATCACAGCTTCTTACAGAAATGGGGAGAACTGAATATGCGATTGGAAGAACAAGAAACCTGGAGAATTGAAGTTGACAGATTTGTCCATTCCTGTAAGTAAGAGCGGTTCTGCCAGCAGTGGGGCCAATAGATTCCAGGCTTCTTCAGCCCCTTCCCACTCCTGCAGTGCCCAGCTTTGAAGCTTTCGGCGGGTTGCCAGCAGCAGGGATCCTGCCACTAGTATTCCACCTGCGCTCACCCATTCAGCAGGTGGAACAGGGAGTTGTCCGCTGGTGAAGTGATGCTTGCCTTGCTCTGTGGGCTGAGGCTGGGTGGAGATACACCTCTGCTCAATCCAATCCCAGCTCCATCAAAGCAGGAAGGTTGTTTAGATTTCAGCCTGACCTCTGAGCACACCTGTACAGGATTGCACTAGAAAGCTCCTTGATAGTCAGTGACCAGGCATGCCTACCACTTCTGTTGTCAAAGAAATTGCAAGGAAATGCCCCCAGAAATTGAAATAGCTGGAGACACCTCCCTGCTCCCTGCTCAGCTAAGGATGATGCAATGTGTGAAATCATTTTGAAACTGAGACAGAGTGAAGGGAGGGAGCATTGAGCTCTGGCAGGTAGCTGGCGGGCTGCCTGGGCTGCATCTCTGGCCATCTAATGTGAGCCAGTGGATTTTCTGCTGGCAGGAACATCAAGCTTGCACCCCTCCACCTATGCATGCCATATGCCTTGGTAAATAAACCCAGGTAATACCCAAAGTGTTTAATCAGTAGAATCTTATATATGTCTACTTTGAAATGAGCCCTCCTGCATTCACTGGGGCATACTCTGAGTAGGATTCATCTTGGCTACCTCTAATGGCTGAAATACCTGTCCCTGATTTTATTGGCTGTGAGAGTAGATGTTTTAATTGTTTTCAAATATGGCATTAATGCCCTTCTTTCAGATTAGTCTGGTCTCCAAACGACCCATTTTTAATTAATAAATACATTTTAAAATAGAATAGTTTTTCCAAAATACAGGTCAAGCTACAGAACACAATGCACACCAAAATTATAACAGTACAGGGGCTACACAGTAAAAGGGGGGGAACTGTTTGGGGAACTGTTGTGGGCAGATACCACAGGGCACTTTGACCACAACAGCTTTAGCAGAAGAGGATAAAGGTAAAGGTCCAGAAGAGGATAAAGGTAATGGTCCCTTACCATTAGGTCCAGTCGCAGATGTCTCTGGGGTTGTGGCGCTCGTTTCACTTTACTGGCCGAAGGAACCGCCGTACAGCTTCCGGGTCATGTGGCCAGCATGACTAAGTCGCTTCTGGCAAACCAGAGCAGCGCACGGAAACACCATTTACCTTCCCACCGGAGTGGTACCTATTTATCTACTTGCACTTGACATGCTTTCGAACTGCTAGGTTGGCAGGAGCAGGGACCGAGCAACGGGCGCTCACCCCGTCACGGGGATTCGAACCGCCGACCTTCCGATCGGCAAGCCCTAGGCTCTGTGGTTTAACCCACCGCGCCACTTTGACCACAACAGCTTTAGCAGAAGAGGATACCAGGATGCTTTTAGAGAACCCATAAGCTTCATTGCCCCGTTCTGAGTCATTGCATGCATGGTAAGTGGGTACCAAGTGCTAACAAATGTGCCCTTTACATTCCTTCCTCTGCTAATCCTATTTATATCAGTCTAGCAGAAGTTCTAGCCCCAGGAGTTGAATTCCGTATATTTTATATACCAGTTAATAGTCAGAATTACTACTGGATTCAGTTTTCCACTCTCCCTAAGTTTGGACCTCCACCTTGCAGCAAACCATTCAGATTGATCCCTGTAGAGCTCGCTTGAGTAGCTGGACCCTTGGGACAGATAGAGTAGAGAAGCCTCCTTCAACCTGGTACACTCATACCTCGGGTTACAGCCGCTTCAGGTTGCGTTTTTTCGAGTTATGGACAGCCAAAACCCAGAAGTACCGGAACGGGTTACTTCCAGGTTTTGGTGGTTGTGCATGTGCAGAAGTGCTAAATTGTGCTTTGCGCATGCGCAGAAGCACTGAATCGTAACCCACGTGTGCACAGACGTGGATTGCGAATGCTGCGGGTTGCGAATATGCATCCCGCACGGATCACGTTCGCAACCTGAGCATCCACTGTACACTCCAGATGGACCACCCTTCCCATAAACCGTGGCCATTGGCTATGCTAGGTAGAGTTGGTAGAAGTTGGGAGTCCAGCTAGCAACATCTGGAGCATACCAGGTCAGGGAAGGCTGGAGTAGCATAAAGTCTGAATGTAGATGGGCCAATATGGAGAGAAACCCAAGAGGTCATGGATGAGATGCACAGCCAGATGCCAGAAAAGGGCCCATGAGTTTCCGTCCCCTAAGCATTCTTTCAAGCATTTTTCTCCACTGAAAAAACAACAACACTAAAGAGATTGTTCTACTGGATTTAGCAGAGTGTTTACATGAGATACTGGCTATTTACCCTGATGATCCTTAGTCCTGTGCCTGCTTTCAGGGATGTCTTCAAGTACAAAGTGGGATGTCTGGTGTGGGGATTACATGCTTTTGTGAATACGGGGCTCGGGTGGCTACCTTGGTTGCAATGGCCTGCCCATAATTCAGCAACAGACACAGCCCCCCTGCCTCACTTTCCCATTCTCCCAGGTGGCAGGGATTAGGAACAATGAACAGGAAGCTTGGATCAAGTCCCTTATGGCAGATTAAAGATCAGGCTTATTGCTTCCAAGGGGAATTTGACATAATTGCCAATAAACAGGCTGTGACGTCAGTAGAGAAAGTGGGCAGCTGCACCATTGGGACATGGGTTTCAACTCCTGCATTTGATCTTACTGTATTGGCCCGAATATAAGCTGCACCCAAATATAAGCTACACCTTTAAAATGGGGGAGGGGGAATGCCCGAATATAAGCCGCTCCATTCCTCGCTGCTCCTGGCTGCATACTGGCGGGGGGGGGAGCCACATTGTATTACCGGCGGCCTTTCCCCTTCCTGGCCTTGGGGGAGAGGACGGGGGACTACGCTTGGGACAGGCGCCGCTTTGCCACGCTCCTGGCGCTGTTTGCCCTGCGCTCCTGGCTGCATACTGTAAAGTCGCGAATATAAGCCGCACTTTAACTTTTCAAGGTAGGAATTTGGGGGAAGGTGAGGCTTATATTCAGGCCAATACGGTATTTTAGTCTGCATATACACCATTCAGTGGTGTCCAAACTTTTTTCCAAGGAGGGCCAGATTTTATCAAGTGAAGGGCCGTGAGGGCCGACCAAAGTTGTTAACCTCAACAACTTCAATCCTTAAAAAAAGGTTTTTTCAAGATTTTACCCCAGGAAATAAAATGCCACAGGGGCCAGATTAGGCCCCCGAAAAGGACTTTGGTCTTGCCATCTAAAGAGCACATAATTCCCCCCAAGGTATATACAGTGGTACCTCAGGTTACAGACGCTTCAAGTTACAGACTGCGCTAACCCAGAAGTAGTACCTCAGGTTAAGAACTTTGCTTCAGAATGAGAATAGAAATCACGTGGCGGCAGTGGGAGGCCCCATTAGCTAAAGTGGTACCTCAGGGTAAGAACAGTTTCAGGTTAAGAACGGACCTCCAGGACGAATTAAGTTCTTAACCCGAGGTACCACTGTATTAGCAGTTGTCCCTTGTTAAGGGTGCTGGGAATTGCAGTTCTGTGCAGGGTCGACAGCAGTTCCCAGGATTCATTGGGGGAAGCCATGTGTTTAATTTTTTAAAAAAATAATTTTTATTGAATGATTTTGTGTTACAAAAAACAATACAGCCATACTACCACTAAATATAATTAAGAAATAAAAATTACATACATCGATATTTAGTTTGTTATTTGTTATTTACCGTCTTATTTCCTCCAAAACATTGCATACAACAACACACATATGTGCAGACACCCACACCTGCACACAAAATGGTAATAATGAAAGTAAATATTTTCCCCCCTGTTATCTTCCAAAATCTTTTCTTCAACTTTGACTTCCTGTCAAGTCCCTTTGCATATATTTTATCTTACATTTGAATGTACACAAAACAATAAACCTTTCTATATGGGGAAGCCATGTGTTTAAAATGTGCAGTGCGTACACAGCCCAAGAATCTTTCCCACCATGACATCCCACCACACCCAAAGTCCTTTTCCACAGGAGTATCAAAGCTCCTGCTTCCCTGAAGAGAAAGCCAAACAAATAATTGCATGGGTCTGATGGTTGGTTGGTTGGTTTGTTTATTACAATATCGTATCCCGCCCTTCAGTTCAATTACGACGCCAGGGTGGCTCACAATTATAAGTAAAGCAATCAGAAGACGACAAATTACAATGCAGTAACTAAAAAAAAAAAAAAAAAAGGACACCGACCCTCCACATCTCACAGTGGCAGTCAGCAGCATTAACCAATCTAACAGCAGATTAAAATATTTTTTAAAAAGCTTTTCAGATAAGTGTTGTCGCGCAAAACAGCTCACATCAGTTAATGAGACCATGAAGCCCTGGTCTCAGGATTGCAAGCTCAAAAAGTAGGCAAAGGAAGCGTGGTGAAAAGCAGAGGGGAAAGGTTTTAGAATGACAACTGGGTCACATCCACGCCATAGCACCAAAGCACTTTGATGCCACCTTAACAAGTCATGGAGAATCCTGGGAACTGTAGTCTGTTATGGGTGCTGCTAATTGCAGCTCTGCAAGGTCAGCACCTTTAACAAACTACAGTTTCCAGGATCCTCCGTGACTTGTTAAGGTGGCATAACAGTGCCTAAAATGCCAGGTGTGGATGTGATCCTGGAGGAAACAAGTTCCACAGTATAGGTTTATTATTATTATGTTCTTACATCGCTATCCCATCTTTCTTCTATCATGGAGTCCAAGGCAGCATTGCATGTATTTCCCAGGTAGCCCCTCCATCTAGGCACTGACCAAACTTAGACCTGCTGAACTTCATCCACCAGCCTCATCAGGTCATACCCCTGGACCCATCCCATGCTCTCCAACATTCCCCTGGCAAAAGTTTTTGTTGTTTAGTCGTGTCCGACTCTTCATGACCCCATGGACCAGAGCACGCCAGGCACTCCTGTCTTCCACTGCCTCCCGCAATTTGGTCAAACTCATGCTGGTAGCTTTGAGGACACTGTCCAACCATCTTGTCCTCTGTCATCCCCTTCTCCTTGTGCCCTTAATCTTTCCCAACATCAGGGTCTTTTCCAGGGAGTCTTCTCTTCTCATGAGGTGGCCAAAGTATTGGAGCCTCAGCTTCACGATCTGTCCTTCCAGTGAGGACTCAGGGCTGATTTCCTTCAGAATGGATAGGTTGGATCTTCTTGCAGCCCATGGGACTCTCAAGAGTCTCCTCCAGCACCATAATTCAAAAGCATCCATTCTTCGGCAATCAGCCTTCTTTATGGTCCAGCTCTCACTTCCATACATCACTACTGGGAAAACCATAGCTTTAACTATATGGACCTTTGTTGGCAAGGTGATGTCTCTGCTTTTTAAGATGCTGTCTATGTTTGTCATTGCTAAATGGCAAAAATTAGGATGCAGGTATTTCGGTGTCGCGCGCCTGTGCAAGCCAGCTGACTCGTGTGAGAGTGCGGCACCAAAAGGGACACATCTTCTGGTGCCAGAGAGCGCAGCACCACTGCAAGCGCCAGCTGCAAGCGCCGGCTTATCCTCCTTCCCAAGTTCAGTAGCAGCAGTGCTGGAGCAGGGAAGTGGGACATTCCAGGATCCAATCAGAAGCTTCTGTAATTCCGGCATGTCCTGGGAAAATTGGGACAGTTGACAATGTGTTGTGTTTTTCACACAATAGTCCAGATCAGAGTTTATCAAACTTAGGTCTCCAGCTGTTTTTGGACTACAACTCCCATCATCCCTAGCTAGCAGGACCAGTGGTCAGGGGTGATGGGAACTGTAGTCCAAAAATAGCTGGAGACCCAAATTTGGGAAACCCTGGTCTAGATTACCTGTTTAACACAAGATCCCTTCATGGGGTCTTGTCCATGGGTCGGCAATCTAAGGTCCGTGGGCCAGATCAGGCCCAATAGCCTTCTAAATCCGGCCCGTGGACAGTCCAGGAATTGCCATGTGGATCACCAGTGCATACGTTTTTTCCCTCTCCCTCCCCCTCCCTCACACGGCAGCGGCGGCGGCGGCGCCTCCCTCCCTCCTCCTGGCTTCTCCCTGCCCTGCCTAGAGGAGGAAAGGGGCTGGGCTTTGTTGGTGCCAGCCGCTCTCTGGAGCTCTTTCGTGTGCCGCTCATCATCCATTTCCCCCCACAAAATATAGTCTGGCCCTCCACAAGGTCTGAGGGACAGTGGACCAGCCCCCTGCTGAAAAAGTTTGAGGACCCCTGGTCTTGTCTGAGCTTCTCTTTGTTAGGATTCCACTTTCTTAAGTAGAAGAGAGTAGAACCGGTTTGTTTGTTTGTTTAATAAATCAACGAAGATAAAGGGACATCTCCCAATAAATATTCCCCCGCTCCATACTCACTAACTCTCTGTTCCACCTCTCAGCATTTCTTCACCACATCAGACCCACCAGGGGCCAAGGAAACCAAGCTCTCTATGATTATCCTGATTGAAGGTTAGCAGTCCACACTAAACTAATATTATCAGTTAAGGGTTGATATTTACCAGTAACTCCGCTTGTGGATTGCAAATTAGTCTCTAAATACCAGTTTGAATGCTAATTTTTAGCCCTAATTATATGCAGCCTTAATAATTACATCCTATTTCATTGTTATAATTACCATAGTTCATGGCAAGACTCTTCGTGCGCCGTTTTGCAAGTGTGACTCCAAAGCCATTACTGTGATAAACAAGTATTAAAGCTACACAGTAATTAGTTACATACCAATTTACATTTGAATTGTGTATACTTGGGGAGAAAATAGCGTGAAAAGATTTCCAACAGCACCAAAATGCACTGGGGCAGAAGCAGTGCTTTATGGGAACAAAAATAAGGGAGAAACAGGGCCACTTTCTTTCCATAAAGGCAACCAATTGGCAGCTATATAAAAGGGCAGTTCCACGTGGCAGTTTATTCTGAACTCAGGGCTGCTCACGAATAGAAGTTTGGCAGCATCCACACTACAGTACAGTGGTACCTCTGGTTACAAACTTAATTCGTTCCGGAGGTCTGTTCTTAACCTGAAACCGTTCTTAACCTGAGGTACCCCTTTAGCTGATGGGGCCTCCCGCTACTGCCACGCGATTTCTGTTCTCATCCTAAGGTAAAGTTCTCAACCTGAGGTACTACTTCCGGGTTAGCAGAGTCTGTAACCCGAAGTGTTTGTAACCGGAGGTGTTTGTAGCCCAAGGTACCACTGTATCCTCATCAAAATGCCAATTCATCGTTTGCCTCCTGTTTAATCCGGACTTAACATTTATGCAGGGCTTTTATTTATTTGTTTATTGGATTCTCTGCAGAAACGATAAATCTGGATTAAATGGGAAAGCAATATGGCCTGGATTTTATTTGATTTTTATGATCCGATGCCACACAAACCTTGTACGTATGAACAGCGCTGAGCAGAATGAAACTGACATGTGAAAATGCTGAGTACTTTTGCAGAGTAACCAAGATGGACAGTATTGTTCTTATACCAAATGGACATCAGGTATCAAATGGTATCAGTGGATCCGTAAAACCTGCCCTGTTTCTTTGCAGTATGTAGATGCGGTTAAGTTATTTTATCCTTGTGCTGAAGGATTACAAGTGTGCAATGAAATATACAGCTCTGTGATGTTAAGGCTGCTCTCGTATCTCGGTGAATGATGATGAGCCAAGGTCTGCTATCACCTCAATTGCTCGGAAGATCCATACTGTGTGTGGTGCTTTGTATCCATCCTTGATTATATCCAGATCAGGGTTGGGGAACCTGTGGCCCTCTAGATATTGTTGAATTACAATTCATAATATCCCAGACCGTTGGCTGGGCTAGATGAAGTTGGTGGGAATTGGCCATAACTCCGTGAGTTCCAGGTCCAACCAGCATCTCCAGGAAGGGCTAGGATAGAACCCGGTCCAAAAAACTGGACAGTTGTTGCCAATCATGTTGCCCATTCCTCATCTAAGGTTTGTAGCCAATTAAGTCCTACTCAGAGTATACCTGCTGAAATTAATGAAGCAAAACTAGCAATGCTCGTTGACTTCAGTGGGTCAAATCTGAGTAGGGCTACCATTGAAGACCACTCTAAATGGGTCAATGTAATTTTATCAGCACGGAATATTATACAGACCACATTATTCCCAACTGCTCATTCTGATAATTTAGACTACTAAGATCTTAAAATGGGAGGAAGGGGGACTAGGGCTATCTATCAATGGGACCCCATTGCTCTTGGCTGGTCACCAACTGGATGCCACCAGGTGTGCGGGCTGCCAATAAGCAGAGGGCCACATAGAGATACATGGAGGTAGAGCAGCTCTCCATTACCAAGGATAACTTCAGTTGGGAATAAGAAGAAGAAGAGGAGGAAGAAGAGTAGTTTGGATTTGATATCCCGCTTTATCCCTACCCGAAGGAGTCTCAAAGCGGCTAACATTCTCCTTTCCCTTCCTCCCCCACAACAAACACTCTGTGAGGTGAGTGGGGCTGAGAGACTTCACAGAAGTGTGACTAGCCCAAGGTCACCCAGCAGCTGCATGTGGAGGAGCGGAGACAAGAAGCCAGTTCTCCAGATTACGGGTCTACTGCTCTTAACTACTACACCCCCCTTGGGGTCCCTTCCAACTCCACAAATCTGTGATTCTCTGATTCTACAGCTAGAGCCACCAGCACCTGTTGGGTGGTTGCACTAAGCACCCTTTCCAGCAGCTGCTGCTCTCCTCAGCCTCAGCCTACTTTGCCTCACCAGTGATCAGGACATGACTCACCGCCAAGGCTTAGGAGATGTCTGTCAGCATTTCTGAGATGCTGAGTCAGTGCTGACAGACAGGGACATGCTGCTGCTCAGTGAATCAGCAGACCCAGGATTTCCAACCACATCATCGTATTGCGGAGATTTTGTCACCATCTCACCATCATAATGCTGGCGAGACACTGGGACTTCATTTATTTATTTATTGAATTTATACACCGCCCTACACCCAGAGGTCTCAGGGCAGTTCACAGAACAAAATCAGAATACAAAACCACAGCATATATCAGGGGTAGGCAACGTAAGGCCCAGGGGCCGGATCCGGCCCAATCGCCTTCTCAATCCGTCCCGCAGACGGTCTGGGAATCAGCGTGTTTTTACATTAGTAGAATGTGTCCTTTTATTTAAAATGCATCTCTGGGTTATTTGTGGGGCCTGCTTGGTGTTTTTACACTAGTAGAATGTATGCTTTTATTTGAAATGCATCTCTGGGTTATTTGTGGGGCAAAAGAATTTGTTCATTTCCCCCCCCAAAAAATATAGTCTGCCCCACCACATGGTCTGAGGGACAGTGGACTGGCCCATGGCTGAAAAAGGTTGCTGACGCTTGGCATATACAATCGAAACAAAAACAACAACCCAATAACACCCCCACTACAAAAAAGAACCACATTTTAAAAGGGCATAGGATGTCAATCAAACCAACCAAAGGCCTGGTTAGAAAGGAACGTTTCTGCCTAATGGCATGTGAACTGGCCGCAAATGACCAGCAACAAGGCCTTGAGGTTGTAATGGGCAGCTTGGTGAAGATGTGAATCCAGTGTGTGGTAGCTGTAAGAAAGGCAAATTCTGTATCAGGGATCATTAGGGAGGGACTGAAAGTACAACTATCAATCGCATAATGCCATCCAATGAAAGTGAATATGAGAAGATTCAGGGCAGGCAGGAAAAGTTCTTTTTCACACTGCAGGTACAGTGGTACCTTGGGTTAAGAACTTAATTTGTTCTGGAGGTCTATTCTTAACCTGAAACTGTTCTTAACCTGAGGTACCACTTTAGCTAATGGGGCCTCCTGCTGCCACCATGCCACTGGAGCACGATTTCTGTTCTCATCCTGATGCAAAGTACTTAACCTGAGGTACTATTTCTGGGTTAGCAGAGTCTGTAACCTGAAGCATTTGTAACCTGAAGCGTCTGTAACCCGAGGTACCACTGTACTTAAAATGATGGAATTTGCTACTATAAAAGGTAGTGATGGGCACCAACCTGGGTGGCTGTAAAAGAGGTATAGACAAAGTCATGGAGGATGACACTATAAGCAGCTCCCAAGCACAATGGCCATGTTCTCCCACCACTGTCACAGAATCATAGAGTTGGAAGAGACCACAAGGGCCATCGAGTCCAACCCCCTGCCAAGCAGGAAACACCATCAGAGCACTCCTGACATATGGTTGTCAAGCCTCTGCTTAAAGACCTCCAAAGAAGGAGACTCCACCACACTCCTTGGCAGCAAATTCCACTGTCCAACAGCTCTTACTGTCAGCAAGTTCTTCCTAATGTTTAGGTGGAATCTTCTTTCTTGTAGTTTGGATCCATTGCTCCGTGTCCGCTTCTCTGGAGCAGCAGAAAACAACCTTTCTCCCTCCTCTATATGACATCCTTTTATATATTTGAAGGATGTGAGTCTCTGTATACCAGTGGCTGGGAATCACAAGTTGGGAGAGCGCTCTTGTTGGCTTCCCATATGTATCTGCTTGGTCATAGTGAGTGCTGGACTGGATGACCCTGCAGCTTAATCCAGCAGGGCTCTTCTCCTGTCCACATCCTGGTTTGCAAGGTGTGTTTATTTACTTAGCTAGCATCCACTTCCACTCTTACTCGGTCCAAGCTGTCAAATTAAAAGAGACAGGCCCACCCCCCCACCTGCATCACAAATGTGTTGAATTGTGTGCCTTTTTTAAAAGAAGCTATTCCAAGATAAACAAGCATTCAATAGCCCTCTGCTTCTAATTTTCTTAAAACATTCCTTCCCAAAAGTTGTCAGAATGGGGGTCGGGTTAAGAGTTGCAGTGAGGAACAACTTCCAGGATAATTCAAAGATAAGGCTAAATAGCTTCACAATGTGCTCTTTAATCTGCTTGCTATTGACACAATGCTGGCATATTATGTCTGCAGGATTTAAGGAGCTTTCCTCCCCATGTAGCTGATGGTTTATCATGTCAATAGAGGCCTGAATTTACAAGCAATTGTTGTGCAGAATTTGTGCCTACACACAGAGAGAGGGGGGGGGGAGAGGCCTTTTTCAATGTTTTCAAGATTATGAAGCTCACATTCTGCTTCATTTTTTATTATTGGTTTTAATGTTTGTACCATTTTTATAAGTCGCTTTGGGTTGCTTTGGTGAAGAAGTGACTAATAAATACAATTAATAATATATATATATAGAGAGAGAGAAAAGGCCTATCCCACTAAGAGAGGCCACAAACATCTACAACCCTCCAGGGCCGAAATCCTGGTTACAAAGAAACATTTCCCCCTGGTGTCTTAAACTAGAAAGTGATGTGTCATGTGTGCCTCCCTAAGGATTGCCTCCCATATGAGGGGAGCCACCACTGAAAAGGTCTGCTCTCCTGTTCCTCCCCTCTGCTCCACCCTCAAAGGGTATGTTGACGGCATCTCAACTCAAACAATACAAAATTTTGCTCAAGTCTCCAAATGCAAACTAGATTGTCTTCCTTTCCAAAGGGGCAGCCAATTTAGGCTGTAATCTTAGTCACACTTCTGTAGGACTAAAACCCAGTGAGACTTTCTTCTGGAGACACCTACCATTGCAGCCAAAATAGCAAAGAGTCTTTGCAGAGTCTTAAAGACTGCCGCATCGATTATGGCATGAGCTTTAGTGGTCCAGAGTCAACTTCATCAGACACATGGCGTTGTTTGTTTATTTATCCAAAAAGGGGAGGGGGGCTTTTAAGTGGTTTACAAGTAGAAAAACCAATTACAGGAGCATTAAAGTATAAGCATCCATAATTAAAGTACACAGTTAAAATACATGGTAAAACAATCCCATTAAAACATTTAAATATAAACATTCATAATTAAAAGATCCAATAAAACAATCCCATTAGAATAACACAGTAATTAAAACAGGAGACTCGGGCTGAGAAGTCACAGGGGTGTCTGTGTAAGCAGGTACAGCTTCAGAAGTCAGCAGAATTCAATTCAGATGAGGGCCTCTCCTGTCTCACCAGGGAGCACGTTCCATAACATGGGTGCCACCAGTAAAAAGTCCATGTCACCACGAGCCAATTATTATCAGATTGTGGGACAGCTAAATGGTATATATGCATATACAGTGGTACCTCGGTTTAAGAACAGTCCAGTTTAAGAATGATTTGGTTTAAAAACTCTGCAAAACCAGAAATAGTGTCTTGGTTTGAGAACTTTACCTTGGTCTAAGAATGGAATCCGAACGGTGGAAGGGCACCGGCGGCAGGAGGCCTCATTAGGGAAAGCGCACCTCGGTTTAAGAATGGTTTGGGTTTAAGAACGGACTTCAGGAACGGATTAAGTTCGTAAACCAAGGTACCACTGTAAATAAAAACAAAAAAAATGAAAAATATAAATATTAAAATGTGTCAGGTGTGTGTAGAGAGAGGGGGAAAATGTTAGTAGTGAGATCAGAGGGAAATGAAGTTGATAGTTCAGAAGGGTGGAACATGGTGTTGATAATGGTGTTGATTCGATCCCTGAATGGGACAGCTGCATATTCCTGCACTGCAGAGGGCTGGACTATAGGGTCCCTTCCAACTCTACAATTCTATGAAATACAACTGTGATAAGTACTTTAAAACCTAAATGTAAAAATAATAATAGTGGCCCCGCACAAAGCTTTGTCCCCCACATTAAACAGTTGGCCTGCCATTCCTCATGATGTCTCTGGCAGCCAGGCAAACTGCAGAGCGTGACATGGTACATTCTTATGTGTATAGGAAGAAGTGTTGATGGTTAGTTCATAGAATCATAGAATCATAGAGTTGGAAGAGACCACAAGGGCTATCGAGTCCAACCCCCTGCCAAGCAGGAAACACCATCAGAGCACTCCTGACATATGGTTGTCAAGCCTCTGCTTAAAGACCTCCAAAGAAGGAGACTCCACCACACTCCTTGGCAGCAAATTCCACTGTCGAACAGCTCAGGAAGTTCTTGCTAATGTTTAGGTGGAATCTTCTTTCTTGTAGTTTGGATCCATTGCTCCGTGTCTGTTTCTCTGGAGCAGCAGAAAACAACCTTTCTCCCTCCTCTATGTGACATCCTTTTATATATTTGAACATGGCTATCATATCACCCCTTAACCTCCTCTTCTCCAGGCTAAACATGCCCAGCTCCCTTAGCCGTTCCTCATAAGGAATTATCGTTCAGTGGAATTATTGTTCAGTTCAGTTATCGTTCAGTGGTCGAGCATCTGCTTTGCCTGCAGAAGGTACCAAGTTCAACCCACCCCCCTGCTTTTTCAGTCCATTTGGACAATAGGGAGCAAGGGGGACGAATGGTCTGAGTATAAGGCAGCTTCCTAGATTTAGATTTAAAAGAGGATTTGGTAGCTTCAGGGAAGGGGGGGAGAAGCGATTGGGAGTTTCCATCGCCATCTTTAAGATTACAGCTAGATCAGGCTTAAAAGAGAAGGGAAGAGACTTCTCCATACTTCCTTTCGAGTACTGAGTTTGGGCACACCCAAGAGTTGGGATGCCTGATCACTCTTGTAAAGGTAAAGGGACCCCCGACCATTAGGTCCAGTCATGGCCGACTCTGGGGTTGCAGCGCTCATCTCGCTTTATTGGCCAAGGGAGCCAGCGTACAGCTTCCAGGTCATGTGGCCAGCATGACTAAGCCGCTTCTGGCAAACCAGAGCAGCGCACGGAAACGCTGTTTACCTTCCCGCCGGATTGGTACCTATTTATCTACTTGCACTTTGACGTGCTTTCTAACTGCTAGGTTGGCAGGAGCTGGGACTGAGCAACGGGAGCTCACCCCGTCGTGAGGATTCGAACCGCCGACCTTCTGATCGGCAAGTCCTAGGCTCTGTGGTTTAACCCACAGTGCCATCCACGTCCCTGATCACTCTTGTAAGCCCAGCACTAAGAAGGATCTTGCCCTCTGCCAATGGGGGAGAGCAATCCTGCTTAGTGCTGAGAGCTCTCTGCAAGGGCTGCTGTCCCCTTGCATCGGCTGCTTTGAAGCTTCAAAGCCACAATTCTCTGAGTGCTTTAACAATGAACCCATCTTCCCAGGAAACTGGGAAATGTAGCTCCGCAAGGGATCAAGGGGTCTCCTAGCAACACTCAGCACTCTTAATAAACTACACTTCCCAGGGTTCTTTGGGAGATTGTTGAAAGTGGCACGATGCCAGTTTAAACGTAGAGGACCCCACCGTCTGAGACGCTCTGTCACACTGTCAAACCATTTATACTGTCAGCTCTTCCTAATGTTTTGTCCAAATCCACTTTTCTTGTCATTTGAACATATTGGTTTGGATCCTGCCCTCTGCAGCAACAAGAAACAGATTTGTTCCATCATTTATGGGACAGCCCTTCCAATATTTCATGGTGGCTATCGTACTGCCGCTAAATTATCTCCTCCTCATTACTTTCTAGGCGACACTGCTTTAGGAAAACCAGTGGGGTGTATTTGTGGGCATGGCTTTGTGGCTGTCAGGGTTTTGCAATGCTCATGCCATCTTGGATCTGCCTCAAAACATTTCAAGCCTCTCACAGACTTTCCCCTTGATACCCACACATTGCATCTCCATATATATATATATATATATATATATATATATATATATATATATATATATATATATATCCTTCTGGTTTGCAGTTTGATTCTTAGATGACATATGCGGTTACCACCCTAGTTTCTACACTGAGCGTGCAGATTTTGACACCCGCATCATTTGGGTTACTCCCTTGGAAAGAGAGACGTGAAGAATACCCTTCTGCTTCTAAAGAGGCAAAAGCTTCTGGTGTCAGAAAATGGGTCTGTTGAATGTCAGCTGTACAGAAGGCCGCAGTGATGTAGTCTTCAGTCTGTCACCACCCGAAAACATCAGAGTGAAATATCCAAAGGTTTGCCTGCCAAAAATGGCCCATTCCCATGGCTGGGAAACTTTGTTGGCAGTCACTGAAGAGAATGTACTGTGGGCCAAACCTTTAAACCTCTCTCTCTTCCTCTACCCCACAATCACATCAGTTGTTAACTCTCTAAGCAAAACTCCCATCGAAATAAAAGGAGTTTTTGTCAGCTTCTGCTTTTTGCATGGGGAGAATTGTGCCACAAATATTTCTTGCAAGTAAATATGAGATCTTGACCAGGTCTGTGAAAGGAGGAACCAAGCGCCTTTTAAGGCAAAGTTACAAGTGCAATTTAACAACTTTGCAGAGTTAGTGAATAACCACGGGGAGTAATATATTGAAGCCTTGGGGTGCCTTGCTGCTCCTGTGGCCAAACTCCCGGTGATTTTACTTAGCAGGTTTTCAGCCTTGGACTTGATAGAGAAAATCAGTTTTTGCTGCAATATGTTTTTTGAAATGAAATTCTGCTTTCCCTCCAAGCTCAAATAATAAAGCTCAGAGAAACATCCCCCTCCCCAATTTTCCAAGTGGTGCATTTTTTCCCTACCGTTCTATGCCTTCAATGATTCATGTTTCAGCAGAAAAATTAATAAATCATCGTCAATTCTTGGCATTTATTTCCAAGATTGAACCCATGGTACTTAAAAAAACAAAAAAAACCCCTATATATTACTCCCCTATTTTATTGAAGACATTTCAGATCTCCCACACCCCTCCTTTCCCTTTTTTTTTACCTTGTCTGTGAAAATGGACTCTCATTATCCTGCCAAATTACAGTGTACTGAAGGACTGTCATTTAAAGTAGGAATGAGAAATTTTGAGCAAGCAATCTTTGAGAAAAAGGAAACGTGTTCCTGTGTGTGTGTGTGATTTGATGGGAGTTCTTTCCCCCACCTGTCTGACTTCTGATAACTTATACATGTTTATAAAGTTGTGTGATTGGAGAATAGTTGTGGGCTCGCTGGTGAAGGACGAGAAAAAAACCGTGTTGAGGGGAGAAGCTTGGAGACAGAAAGAGAGGGAGGAAGGAAGCAAAGAAAGAAAGAAAGAAAGAAAAAGAAAGAAAGAAAGAAAGTTAGTTAGTTTTTAGAGCCTACCTTGTTTCTGTGATTTCACGTTGTGTTTTTAACATTGTGTTTAAATTGTTGTAACCTGTCCTGGAACCTCAGGAGGAGGGCAGGTAACCAACGTATTATTAGCAACAGCATTGTAAGTACCATTGAAGAGGTGTTGCGCAGAGAAAAAGAGAAGGAAGGAAGGGATTGCAGGGAAGATTGGGGACAAAGACAAAGCGAATGATTTGAGAAGGGGAAAAAAGAATTGGGTCTTAACTTTCTTAACTTTCCTGGAGGGCTGTGTTCATTCAGAGCCTGTTGGCAGCTATTGTTTGTCCTCAGGATGTCTGAAATAAGGCTTGAATAATAAAAGAGGAGAGGAGAGGAGAGGGAGGGGAAAACGAGAGAGAGAAAGACGGCTCCTTCATGACCACTGCGCGAGCTTTGCCAGTGTAACGGAGGTGTTTGGAGTTGTAGCAGCTCCTTGGAAGCGGGGGTGGTGGTGGGGAGGCCACTGAAGGGTCAGAGGGAAAGAGACAGCGAAGGAGGGAGCGATGGAGGGGCGGAGGGAGAGATGGGGGCCTCGCCGCAGCCAGTGAGGGCGAGCTGCCCAAATCTGCTCGCCTTATCCCAGCCTGTTGGGGGTGGGACCCTGAGCTCTCCAGCCGCCTGATGGTTGGGAGGGAAGCGGCGGCGGCGGCAGCGGCGGCAGCTGCCTCCCCCCTCTGGGCTCCTTTTGCCGGAGTGACTGGAGATGGATCGTATTACACCATTTGCCTCGCTCGGGTTTGTTTTGCTGCCGGCGCGTCCCGGCGCTGCTGCTGCTGCCGCCGCGAGTTTTTGCAGGAGGAGGTTTGCGAGGATGAAGACGGCCAGACGCGACGCTCGCGGGGAAGCGCCGAGCTGGAGCTCGACTCTTGATTCGATTCTGATATTTTGATCGCAGATATTATTATTATTATTATTATTACTACTACCATTCTTTCTCCACCCTTCGCTCTTGGTATTCCCGCGGCGGCTTCCTTCTCCATCTCCCCTCCACCAAGCCCGTGGATGAGGTAAGGAGAGCTACGTTTCCACAAACACACACAAGCCGATTGCAAAAGCCATTCCCCCCCCCCGCTTCCTCCTCCCCCGGTTTGCTTGGCAGAAGCCGAGCTACGACAGCGCGTCTCAGCATCTCACGGCTGGCTAGTTATTGTCTGAATGGCGTGCACACGCAGGACAGCTGATCGGTTTGCAACGCGTGTCGCGGCGGAGCTTCGCTGGGGGAGGAAAATGGTGTTGGGTGTTTATATCTAGGTCTGTGCGTGCACGGGGAGGCAGGACGGGAAGAGTCCTGAGACGAAACCGGGTGTTGGTTAAGGCGCAATCCTGCAACAATACTTTCCCGGGAGTCATTCGCATTGGAGTCAATGGGGCTTATGAGCAGAGACGTGTGGATATCCGCGCCCCCCCCCCGTCCCTGGGTTATTTTCTTTTTGACTCGTTGCTTGCAGGCGCTGCAGCTTGTGGGGAGGTGAGGGCTGCCGAAAAGCGTTTCGGAGGCGACGACCTGCGTGTTAGATGGTCGTTTGAAAAGTTGCAAGGTCTGCCAGTGTCGGATGCGCTCTTGCGCTTTTCTTTTCTTTTCTTGCCTTCCCCGTTTTTCTGTGCGTAGGTGTTTTTTTCTTTCTTTCTTTACGCTTATTTCGTTGTGAGTTATTCGGTTTGGAGGAATCGGACCGAGAAGATCGCGTTCTCGGCTGCGGGCGAGAAAGCAAACGTGCGGGGTTTAGGGCTGGGAGAGCGAACCAGCCAAGTTTGGATTCGGAGCGGTTCCCTTCGCAAGGGCTGGCTGAGCTTTGGGAAGAAAGCGGCGGCTGCGGAGGGAGGGGTGCTGGGCGACAAGGAGACGGAGAGAGATGCTGCTCTCTTGAAGGGCCAGCCGAGCAGGAGAGAAGGAACAGGAGGAGGATGAAGGAGCCAAGAGCCCTGCGGACAGCTGGGGGGCTTTGGTCGCAAGACGGTTTTGCACCAGGGGTAGGGTTGGGAGTGCTTGCTTTTACCCCTCTGGCGGTACAGAGGATTAGAGGAGGAGAAGGGCTGGGAATCGTTCATGGACCGGTAGGGAACGGAGAGCAGCAACTGGCACCTGGTTTTGTGCTGGTGTGTCAGATCTGAGCAGCAGCAGCAGCAGCAGGTAAAACATCGGAGGTCCGCAGAGCATTGGCTGGCCAGGTTGGTTCGGGATTCCTGAAAACTCAGGCTTGCGATTGCTAGGAGCACAGGAACTCAGACCTTTGGCCCATCACGCTCAGTACTGTCCACACTGGCTGGTAGCAGCTCTCCAGAGTTCCATTCAGAAAGGGGTCTCTCCAGCCCTACTTGGGGATTGAACCAGGTACCTTCTTCACCACTGAGCTGCAACCCTTCCTCTAGGAAGCAGGTCCTCTCCACCCCAGGATGGGTGAGTCACAAGGCTGTGATGCATCTGGCTGCTGGGGGTTTTTAGGGGCACGGGAGCATTGAGGCTTTGCAAACGCTCAGAAACTGCTTAGCACTCCAAGGCTTTAGCGTTGGCATTGCAAATAGGTTCCGGTGGTGCAGACCTGGCAAACCTTCAGAGGGGTGATGTGCCCACCTGTCAGTTTCTGCTCAGCCCAGGGTCTTCTTATCCTCCTGGAGGGGCTGGCAATCTGGGCGGAAAAAGGTGCTGACCCACACTGCCGTGAGATGGTTGTGTGAGTGTGAGTATTTGGGACATAGGGGAAAGGGGGTGGTTTGTAAAACTCCCATGTAGGCATCGCTTTGCAAATTGGTTGCAGGGATCCTGGAGGTCACTGGATCACCGTCCTCTGTGGCTCTCCTCTTCTGTAGATCTTTGTATCTGGGAACTTTGTCGACTGGAGAGGCAGACACACACACACACGAATAAATAAAATGAAAAGGTCTGTCCCCATGACACTAGCAACTACCTGGGTCACTTGGGAACAGCTGTATTTGTCTGAGAGCATCACATACACCGCCTCCATGAGCATCATTGTAAATGACATTGCCAGGGATGCTGCTGGTACAGCTCTCCTCTCCTCTGTTTTGGAGCTGTGCATAAGTTGCTTGGATTAGTTTGCATGCAGGAAAACACAGGCTTGGACCCCTGTTTCTCTGTATGTATGTGTGCCTCCCCTACTCTCTCCAGCCCACCTGCTAAGTGCAAACCAAACTCTGAATGATTTAGTGGCTAGCCTTGGTGGAAGCAGTCTGCTGCTTCCCGTGCTCCTTAGTAGCCAAGCTCTGGGAGATAGAGGGAGCTCTATTACAAGCTACCCATCAATTATGGATAGAAACAAATAAGGGAGTCAGTTCTGAATTAGCCCCGCGTAGTGGCAAGGACTGCCTTTCCTCCTCCCTTCCATCTCAGTCTCCTGTTGAAATGGAAAGAAGTGAAACTTCTCCTTTCATTTCCACCCCCCAACACCTATTTGCTTTATATATTTCTAGAACAGCCACCTCTGATCTAGCTGCCTTAACAGAGTAATTAGAAAAAGGGTTCAAAAAGCTTTCCCCCTACTCCTTCACAGTCCACCCCCCATTTCGTAATTTGTAAATCTTGCATAGAAATTCTGACTCCACCAGCTCCTCTGAAGTGGAAAATGTTTCATCGTCCTTAAAGGGAGCTCCTTTCTCAGTCTATTTGATTTGGGTGGTTGCAAGAAAACTGCAGATAATTCAGAACAAAGATGAATATGTTTGGAACAAAGCAGCTGAATGGGTTGCCCCCTGGAAATGCTACCCTGAAACTGGAGGTACTCGCTTGCAAGTGAGCAGGCTTTGGTTGGGGGTAGCTTGCAGGCAGAGGATGCTACTGAATCACTATGCTGCAGTTTGTAGCTGCTCTCCTGCTTAGTCCCATTAACAGTGCAGTTCCAGAATAGCACAAGTTTCCTGGTCTCCGAATTGCCTGATACGGTTGATAAAGCTGCATTTGCCATACTATGATTTCTGTTGAACATATATTAATAGTGTTCCTCTTCTTATGCACACAAACACACACAAAAACCCATCTCTGTTAGGAGATATAGGGGCGAGAGCTGTAGCAGGAATAGACTGGGATAGGCGTTTTTATTCATTTTTGCATACATCAGCAGTAATGTGACTGACTGGTCACTGGCTGAATGTGATATATAGATATAGATATAGTATGCAATTAAGACTGTAGTTTCTGTGTACTGTGCAATTAGGACTGCTGGTTTAAATAGATGCATCCTTTATACTAAGAGCAGCCACAGCAAATGCTCACTTACTGAAATGACTCACACTGTGAACGGCTATAAACATTGTCTTTAACAGATTTTGAGATGCTTTGCTGACTTGAGATCCGCACTGAAAGTTCTTACCAAGCAACCCTACGCATGTCTACTCAGATGCAAGCCCAATTGGGCTTACTCCCAGATAAAGGTGCATAGGACTGAAGCTTTGGTGCTAGAAAAGAAGGTTGTTGTTGATGATGTTCATGTTTTTATTTTAAAAATTACATTGCTGTTGTGTGGGATTGCTCCCATACCAATGAAATGATTAAAAAAATAATCTTCTGAAAACACTTTTCTTCGGCAAAGCTCTTTCAGAGAACATTTGCTATATGGAAGAAAGGTCTCTTCACCAAACTGCTGCAATATTACTTTTGTTGTGAAAGAGGGTTAGCTGTTTTTAAGTTCTGCTAGGGGGAGTTTTGAAAACCTCAGCACCCTGTAGCATTGCATATCTGACTCAGTAAATGAAGCTGTGCATAACCATGTATAATGGGGGTGAATGACAGGCATATTCTGTTTGGTTGGCAGATATCTCATAAACATTTACTCTGGCTCAAAAAAGCAGAAATTTCCAGATGAGTTCTGTAATCCCCCCCCCCCCCATTTTCTGTCGTAAACCTTAAATGCGTTTTGTAGTATCTAATCGAAAACTCAGCTGCTTAAAAAAAAAAAAGCTGTTCCATTTGAAATCCATTAACATGTAGAAATTTTAAATTTATGTTCAAAAGGAGAGCCAAAAGTATAAGCCAGAGGTTGTTTAAGCATCTGCTTGATTTCACTGGCATCCTTAGTTACATCAAACACTTCTCCTCTTAACTCTGCAGTCTGTCACTACCTGTGCTCTTCAGGCCAGGACAACATCATCTTCAAAACCTGCTTTGTGTGATGCAGCCATCTCTGCCAGGAATCCAGCGACAGCCTCTGTTGTGCTAGCCAGCTATCTGAATGCATCGGGGTTTTTCCAAAACACCAGAGCGCTTTATAGTGGTCCATCTGAACATTTTTAGTTCAGTTTAGGCTGCTCAAACACCAAATATTTAAAGTACATTCAACCTACGCACCCCCTCCCAATAATCCTGGGAATTGTAGTTTACCCTCCATAGGGCTGCAATTTTGGCACCCTTAAACTACAGTTTCCAATATTCCTTTTTTGGGGGGGGGTCCTTAAAGGTACAGCATGTAACCAGCCTTTGCTTGTTTGTTTGGCAGCTTGATCTCAGCAGTTTGTTACAGCAGCGGGTCCCGTGTGCTGCATTCTTGCATTTTCCTGAAAACAGCCAGTCTGAACACGTCCCATCCATTTGTGCAAAACTGAGTTACTGTATTTGGTTAAAAGGAATACAATGCAGCAAAAGAGTAGTGGTGGGGTGGGGCGGACAACACCTCGTCTAGCTTTTTAATTTTTTTTTTTAAAAAAAATCAATGTCGCCATACCTGTGTTGGTTACAGTCAACCCAACCCATGGCTTAGAACATCTGGATTTATTCTGTAATGAATCACAATTTAATGCCTTGGTTTCCAAGGTGGGATGCTTTTAAAAATTGCTTCCATAAGTAGGCAGCCAGCCAGCCAGATGCTTGTGGAAAGCTCACAATTTGGATGGGAAGGCCACTGCTCACCTGCATCGATGGTCTCCAACATCTGCTATTCCACAATTTAGCTGATGCTGTCAATGATAGCCATTAATTGACCTCTCCTGCATGAACCTGCCCAATCCTATCTTTTTTAAAAAAGAGTCTGGATAGCTCTGTTGATTAGAGCACAGTGCTGATAATGCTAAGGTTGCAGGTTCAATCCCTGTATGGGACAGCTGCGTATTCCTGCAATTGCAAGGGGCTGGACCAGATAATACTCAGGGTCCCTTCCAACTCTATGATTCCCTGATTCTAAGCCAGGGGTCAGCAAACTTTTCAGCAGGGGGCCAGTCCACTGTCCCTCAGAACTTGTGGGGGGCCAGACTCTATTTATCTATCTATCTATCTATCATCTATCTATCTATCTATCTATCTATCTATCTATCTATCTATCTATCATCTATCTATCTAATGAACCAATCCCTATGCCCCACAAATAACCCATAGATGTATTTTAAATAAAAGGACACATTCTACTCATGTAAAAACACACTGATTCCCAGACCATCCGCAGACCGGATTTAGAAGGCGATTGGGCCAGATCCAGCCCCCAGGCCTTAGTTTGCCTACCCATGTTCTAAGCCGGTCTTTCTCAACCTGTGGGTTCCCAGATGTTGTTGGACTACAACTCCCATCACCCCTAGCAAGGCCAGAACTTAGGGATGATGGGAGTTGTAGTCCAACAACATCTGGGGACCCACAGGTTGAGAACCACTATATAAGCTATCTGTGGTACTGGCCGCAACCACAACCTTGTGGCTGTGAGTTCCATAAGCTGGTTGTGACACGTTGCTTCTTTTTGTTTGTACTCCTGTCTCTGTCACCAATCATAAACTTTGCTGGGTAAGCCCAATTATCCTGGAAGGGAGAAAACAATGTTTCTGTTCTGTTGTAGATTTTACAGAAAAGCCAACATTAAGATGAAAAAACACCCCAGTTCAGTCACTTCCCTTCTCCCTTAGGATTCTTAGATTTAAGACAAGAGCTTTGGGAATTCTCATTCCATTCCTTCCCGTACTCAGCAAGAGAAGGCTTCCAGCCTAGCACTTGTCCCATAAAATATGGGAAACATTTACATTGTAGTCTGTCTATTTCTTGCATTCTTTCTTAACTGACATTTTCAGCTTTGTTGGGTTGTAAAGTACTTTTCTTTTTGGCAAGGTAAAGAGAAAACGAGAAGGCGGCTGCATATTTACTTATTAAACATACCTATAATTCTAGTCCAGAAAGTCAACACACATCTCATGGCTACAGAAATTAATAATTTACCCCAAGAGCAGCTAAGGAGAAAGAGGACAGGAGAATGTTTACTGTGGTGGAGTGTGGTGTTAATTTCAGTCTGAAAAATCCTGAATCTAATTAAAACAGCCCAAATGTTGCTTTCATCAAAACTACTGGGAGGACAGATGATCTCTCTTTATGCCTTCGATAAGCTGCAGCAGTTGCCATTAAAATCCATCTAAGCTGTTTTATTAAGTTGTTACTCTGCTCAGTGAATAGCTGCCAACTTCAGGCTGAAAAGAAAGTATGTTCAGATTTGTTCCCATGTCACATGGAAGAACAGTTCAGTGAAAAATCACATTACTAGCTTTATCAAACTGTTTTTCAATAGGGGTGTGTGTGTGTGTGTGTGTGTGTGTGTGTGAGAGAGAGAGAGAGAGAGAGAGAGAGAGATGTCTGTTTTCTTTTCCTGGTCATGCCTTAAAGCAGCTGTTGGCTCATTTATTGTGAAAAAAATATTAAAAGAGAGGAGACGATGCTTCTGTTCCAAATGTCAGTGTTTATATAACAACAAAGATTAAATCTGAGGGTTCAGTGTGGATTTGTTACAGTAAATTTAAGAACATTAATTGGGAAAGCCAGAGAACACACACAGTATCTGGTAATTGTTGCACATTAACCAGGAGGATTTGGGAAATGTGCATAAATTTAGACACATAATTAATTGCAGTTAACTGCAGTTTAAGACAAAGATAAAATTAAAACAAATTCTATCAGGAATATAGTTGTTGTGTGGAGTTCTATGCATCAGTGAACGTGTGCATTATCCAAAAAATGTGTTTCATTTCTCCCACAATGGAGGAAATTGCTATTTGTGCTATTAACAGCACAATTCTATTCAATTCTATTCATGCCTACTCAGAAGTAGGTGCATGTAGGATTGTCACCCAGTGTAGGCATACTCTCTAGCATATCATGTTAATATGCACGCATATTGGTTATTCTGCACATTCTCCAGCTATTCACATTCACTGGGGCTAATATTAACTCCACTTAAACTTGCATATATAAATATTTGCGTGTGCATAATAAGATATTGAGGTGTGCTTCTTTCCTTAATTTTTTTCTATGCCCGTCACGCTTTGGTTAACTAAACTAGATTTGCATTTTAACAACCCTGAAGTGAACTTCTGCCATTCTTTTGACTTGGACACTCTGTGTTGCTCATCCATCATCCTGTCTTTGGCCACACCAGGCTACTGGCTCTATAAGCATTTGAAGAAACCATCCGACTGTGAACAACACAGCTGGCAACAGCCATTTTTTCTTCCACACCACTGGCAGCATTGTCTGGCTATGGTAACTAAAGTTAACATCCATAACGGGCAGTTTCTTTTGTGCTGGGTACTTCTAGGCCTGCCTCAACGCAGCTTAGCAGGCACACCTGCCAAGCGGAAGGGGGAAAGAGGAAGACCACACCCACACCATCCATTTAAAGCACCCTTGTAACCACTTCAACAGTTGTGGCTTTCCCCAAAGCGTCTGGGGAACTGTAGTTGGTCAAGGGTGCTGGTCTCACAAAGCTACAGTTCTCAGCACCCTTTAAAAAACTACCGTTCCCATGATTATCCATGACTGGTGAAAGTGGCATGAGAGCGCTTTCAATGGATGGCGTAGATGCGACCACAGTTACAAAATGATTACTAGAAAATATAAGGCACGATGAAACTCTCAGGGAGTAAGCATCAATTCTGTTGGTGATGTGGTATTTTCTAAATCAAACTATTTGAAGTCAGTTCCCCATACCTATTTAGGATTAAATTTGGAAGTCGAGGGCCTTATTTTGGAATGTATAAAAGAGGCACAACTTGATTTAGGCTGCTAACCCTAGCCCAAACGATGTCCTCTCAAAGGTAAATGCTGTTGGGTTGTAGTCAACGTTAGTCTTACTTCAAGTAGACCCATGCAAATTAATGAACACAACTAGCCTAAGATCGTTCATTCCAATGGGCCTAGCCAGTTGGATAAATCCCATTGAATTTAATGGGACGTACTCCCAGGTAACCCCTTTCTCCTTAGACTGCAGTTGGGTGCATGCTTAATCTGGGAATACGGTAAGTCCCATTAAATTCATTTGGGCTCACCTCTGAGTAGCCATGTATAGGGTTACATTGTTAGGTCCACCATTTTAGACCAGAGTAGAACACCCAACAAGAGGCAACATTTCTTAGTGTCTTGCTCCCAGTTCTGGGAATACCTCAGGTATTAAGTACTTAACCTCAGGTTAAGTACTTAATTCGTTCCGGAGGTCCGTACTTAACCTGAAACTGTTCTTAACCTGAAGTTCCACTTTAGCTAATGGGGCCTCCTGCTGCCGCCGCACCACCAGAGCACGATTTGTGTTCTCATCCTGAAGCAAAGTTCTTAACCTGAAGCACTATTTCTGGGTTAGCGGAGTCTGTAACCTGAAGCGTATGTAACCTGAGGTACCACTGTATTGGATTCAGAATCATTTATGATGATTTATGAAACATTACATGCTTTCTTTTGATGTATTTGGATCCCTACTCTCTCAAATGAGCCTGGGGGTGATGTAGCCCTCATTTTCTCCTCAGTACAGCCTTGTGAGTGAGGTCACTGACTCGAATTCAGGTTTATGGCCAAGCAGGGATTTCTCAGGGTGTTCCCCTTGGTGAAGGCAAGCCTAAGGCAAGCCAAGAAGCAGAATCATAGAATTATAGAGTTGGAAGGGACCCTGAAGAAGATGTAGTCCAACATCCTGCGATACAGGAATATGTAGCTGTCCCATACGGGGATTGAACCTGCAATCTTGGCATTATCAGCAACATGCTCTAACCAACTGAGCTACTGAAGCAGCAGGGCATGTTATTGGTTGGGACCAAAGAAAAAGTCGAGGGCAAATTGGGGGCAGGCCTGAGGTGCAAGCCAAGATGCAGCAGGAAGCAGAACTGAAGGCTAATTGAGGAGGCAGGATCAGGCACAACAGGAAGGCTTATTTGCTTCTTCCTGCCCAGGAAAATCCAGTGGGTGGGTGGAGTCAGGAAAGTTCTTCACCGGGAAAGCTGCAATAATAAATAATAATAATAAAAGTTTATTTATATCCTGCCCTCCCCAGCTGAAGCCGGGCTCAGAGCGGCTAACAACAGTAAAATAATACAGCATTCTAAAATCAATTCATTATAAAATCAGTTCAAATCAAATTAATGTCAACCATTGGGCTAGAGTTCTGTGACCCAAAGGAGGGGGTCAGGCTGTGCCTTGGCCAAAGGCCTGGTGGAACAGCTCTGTCTTGCAGGCCCTGCGGAAAGATGTCAAGTCCCGCAGGGCCCTAGTCTCTTGTGACAGAGCGTTCCACCAGATTGGAGCCATGGCCGAAAAAGCCCTGGCTCTGGTTGAGGCTAGCCTAACCTCCCTGTGGCCCGGGACCTCCAAAATGTTTTTGTTTGAAGACCGTAAGGTCCTCTGTGGGGCATACCAGGAGAGGCGGTCCCGTAGGTACGAGGGTCCTAGGCCGTATAGGGATTTAAAGGTTAAAACCAGCACCTTAAACCTGATCCTGTACTCCACCGGGAGCCAGTGCAGCTGGTATAGCATTGGGTGTTCAGCTGCAGTTCAGTATTTCAACACATAGGGCAGCTGCACACAAATCTAGGAGTCCCTGATATCATCTCTCCCTGCTGCAAGTCAGATATTCTTTTTCTGATTTGGGTGTAACAGAGTCAATATGCTGAACTTCCAGCAGGAGAGCCAGCTTAGCCCTGCAACTGTGGGTTCCTGGCACATTGGTGCCATGCAGCGTGCATGGCCCTGGCACCAAAATTTGTGGGTGCCCGGCCCCTTCGTGGGGAATTTTGTGGGTGCTCAGTCACCCAGGGCCCCAAGGAGTTGGCACCTATGACTTCCAGTAGGCGGCTCGCTTTTACTTACCAGTAGGGTGTGGAGATTGGCTCAGTGCAAACTCGCCAGCAAAGCCAATCTGTTGCATTTGCACCACATTAATCTCCCTGCCAATTTACTCCTAACCCTTACAGTAACCAGCAGTGATCCACCTGCTAGGAAGCTAGCATAGCATCCCTGCCCCATTCCAGTGAGGCACTCTGGGGATGTATGTATTACCAAGCCATAGTTTAGCAGTGCATGAGTCCGATCCCTGCTCCCCTCTCCTTTGGTAAGGCCATGAAGAGCTGATAAGCATCAGCATCCATTTTAAACTAACCACAGTTGGTTGTTTTGTCTAAACCCAGACCAATAGTTTTAATTCCGGTTTATCCAAACAAGCCGAGATCATAACCAGCATTTTAAAGTTGGCCTGTTTGGATAAGTTGTTTCATTCTGCTTCAGACACAACCACAAACTGTGGTTAGTTGAAACCAGAAGCAGATGCTTTCAGTCTCCTTGAGGATGTTCCCAAAGGCTTCTTCATGTATTACTGAACTTCAGTTTAGCTTTCTGTCTGATTCAGTCCTTGGGGAGTTCATGTAAAAAAAGAATTAGCTTCAGTTCCAGTTTATCCTCTTCAAAAAGATATTTGTTCCAGTTCAAGTCCCTGTCCTGCCCTCCAAAAGGGAACTAATTTTATTCCAGTTCAATTTGATTCCCAACTCATTAATGTGGTCCTCAGCAATTTTTTCAGCTCTTTGAATTTTTCAAGCTGCTCTGCTACACTTCAGAAGATTAAGGAGGCACCAAAACACACACCCATGGTGTAATGTGAGCAACCGTTTTATATCCCCCCCCCCATATTACAATATTTAAGCTTAATCATCAGCATTACTTGTCAGGTTGGTAAAAATTGTAAATGCAATGGTCATAATCAGACACAGAGTTAAGCATGATGAAGACTCTCAATTTATAAATTATTGAATTGAATTAGAAATCAGCCAAAGTTCCACTGAAAAGGAACTTAATTCATGTTCAGTTCATTCAGAAATTATAGAAAATTATACTTTCAGGTGTAATCCAGAGATATTTGAACCAGTGAATTAATTTCTCTGAGTTAGTTGGAAGTGAACTGATCTGAATCAGTCTGCTTTGGGTTCCCCACAGTCTGCTTTGGCTTCCCCTTTTAACAACACAAGTTGTAAAGCACTTTAGGAAAATTAGTACTTGGAATTAAGGTGTATGTTGGAAGAAACCAAATTAAACCTGAGAACATTGGTTTTACTGTTTCTGGATTTAGGACGTTGAGTGTCCTATATGAAAAAAGTAAAAAAGTTAATTACTGCATTTAGTTTTTCCATATACCATTCATAAGCCCGATCCATTGTAAAATTGGGTCTAAACTAGTGTAGGCCCATTGAATTAAGCCATAAACTTAACCAAACAAATAACTGGTATGCTGCAATGGATCTGGTGTTTGTGCTTAGAGGTAGAAGCCCCAAATTCAAAAAAACCCTACTCAGCCATGAAGTGGCTCCTTCATGTTACCCAACATTTATTTTGCACCGACAGTATCCCAAGTGCTCTACAAATTCTGGAAACTTCCCTGTTCAGAGGGGCTTGAAACCTTTGTTAGACAAAGGGAACAAGGAAAGAAGTTTGGGGAAATGAAAGTAAACAGGTCAGGAAATAAATCTTTAAAATGAATCGATCCGTTTACAACCAAGACGTGAGGCCTTAACTGGTTTATTTAACTGAATTGGAAATGAACAAACTGCTGCCACTGGATCGCAATTCTAAGAGCTGCTTCATGAGTTTCCAGGTCAAGATTTAATGTAGGTCCTACAGAACCTCAGATGATTGCATTCCCCCAACAAACACCACCTGTGTAAGCTCTGAGAAGCTGTGATGTGTTGCAGTTCCTATGTGGCCAATTCACTGTATTGCATATGCATTTATTTTTGGAAGGAAGGTAGTTGGGTTGCAGAGCAGAAAAGTCCCAGTTCCAGTCTCTGGCACTCCAAGTGTTGTTGTTTCACCCTCCAGATGTTGCTAGACTCCAACTCCTCTTGCCAACCTGGCTATGGGTCAAGGATGCTGAGCTGAAATCCAGGAACGTCTGGAGGACCACAAGTGCCCCATCTCTGCTCTAAAGGGTCTTGTTGGCAGGTGAGGACCCTGCCTCAGACCCTGCAGAGCTACTGCCAGTACTGAACTAGAGAGATTTACAGACCTCCTAAGAGGCGCTTGCTTTGGCTCTAAGGCAGTTAGGGATGAGAAAACCTTTGATTCTCCAGATGATGTTAGACTACAACTTCCATTACCCCTGACCACTGGTCATGCTGGCTGGAAGTGATGGGAGCTATATATCTGACAATATCTGAAATGCCGCAGGTTCCTTACCTCTGGTCCTAATCTAGTTCCTTGAGTTAAGAACAAGGGAAGTTTCTAGGGCTGGGCGATATATCAATATACAGTGGTACCTCAGGATCCGAACGGGATCCATTCCGGAGCCTCGTTCGCATCCCAAACGGAATGCAAGACGCGACAGCGTGTCTGCGTGTCGCATTTCGCCGCTTCCGCACATGCACGTGACATCATTTTGAGCATCTGCGCATGCGCAAGTGGCGAAACCTGGAAGTAACGCGCTCCGTTACTTCCGGGTTGCCACGGAGCACGACTCAAACGCGCTCAACCAGAAGCACATTCAACTCGAGGTCTGACTGTATTGTCCAGAACCGGTCTGAAGTCCTTATATTAATAATAATTTATTATTTATACCCCGCCCATCTGGCTGGGCCTCCCCAGCCACTCTGGACGGCTTCCATAAAAACCAAAAATACAATAAAATATCACACGTTAAAAACTTCCCTGAACAGGGCTGCCTTAAGATGTCTCCTGAATGTCAGGTAGTTGTTTATCGCTTTGACATCTGCTGGAAGGGCGTTCCACAGGGCGGGCGCCACTACCAAGAAAGCCCTCTGCCTGGTTCCCTGTAGCTTTGCTTCTCGCAATGAGGGAACCGCCAGAAGGCCCTCGGCGCTGGACCTCAGCGTCCGGGCAGAATGATGGGGGTGGAGACGCTCCTTCAGGTATACTGGACCGAGGCCGTTTAGGGCTTTAAAGGTCAGCACCAACACTTTGAATTGTGCTCGGAAACGTACTGGGAGCCAATGCAGGTCTTTCAAGACCGGTGTTATATGGTCTCGGCGGCCGCTCCCAGTCACCAATCTAGCTGCCGCATTCTGGATTAGTTGTAGTTTCCGAGTCACCTTCAAAGGTAGCCCCACGTAGAGTGCATTGCAGTAGTCCAAGCGGGAGATAACCAGAGCATGCACCACTCTGGCGAGACAGTCCGCAGGCAGATAGGGTCTCAGCCTACGTACCAGATGGAGCTGGTAAACAGCTGCCCTGGACACAGATTTGACCTGTGCCTCCATGGACAGCTGTGAGTCCAAAATGACTCCCAGGCTGCGCACCTGGTCCTTCAGGGGCACAGTTACCCCATTCAGGACCAGGGAATCCTCCACACCAGCCCGCCTCCTGTCCCCCAAAAACAGTACTTCTGTCTTGTCAGGATTCAACCTCAATCTGTTAGCCGCCATCCATCCTCCAACCGCCTCCAGACACTCACACAGGACCTTCACCGCCTTCACTGGTTCTGATTTAAAAGAGAGGTAGAGCTGGGTATCATCCGCATACTGATGAACACCCAGCCCAAACCTCCTGATGATCTCTCCCAGCGGCCGCATGTAAATGTTGAAAAGCATGGGGGAGAGGACAGAACCCTGAGGCACCCCACAAGTGAGAGCCCAGGGGTCTGAACACTCATCCCCCACCACCACTTTCTGAACACGGCCCAGGAGGAAGGAGCGGAACCACTGTATAACAGTGCCCCCAGCTCCCAGCCCCTCAAGACGGTCCAGAAGGATGCCGCTGAGAGATCCAGCAGAACTAGGAAACAGCTCTCACCTTTGTCCCTAGCCCGCCGGAGATCATCAACCAGTGCGACCAAGGCAGTGTCAGTCCCATGATGAGGCCTGAATCCCGACTGGAAGGGATCCAAATGGTCCGCTTCTTCCAGGCGTGCCTGGAGTTGTTCGGCAACCACTCGCTCAATCACCTTGCCCAGGAATGGAAGATTTGAGACTGGGCGATAGTTGGCCATCGTGGCCGCATCTAAAGATGGTTTTTTAAGAAGCGGTTTAATAACCGCCTCTTTCAGCGGGTCTGGGAAGGCTCCCTCACGGAGGGAAGCATTCACCACCCCACGAAGCCCATTGCCCAGTCCTTCCCGGCTAGCTTTTATAAGCCAAGATTATTGTAATAATCGTTTTCATCATTTTTGACCTGGCAATTTATTGTGAATCATGATGTGTGTGTGTGTGTATGTGTGTGCGCTACACAAAAAACACAATGTGGGATAAGTAAGTAAGTAAGTAAGTAAGTAAATTTTTATTTATACCCCGCCCTCCCCGGCCAAGACCGGGCTCAGGGCGGCTAACATCAAATATCAAATACATTAAAACACAATCAAACAATTGATTAAAATATAGCTTAAAAATTAGAATCAGGATAAAATTAAATGACTGCCCACGAATTACAACCATAGTCTTGCAGGCCCTGCAGAAGGATGTCAAGTCCCGCAGGGCCCTGGTCTCCTGCAATAGAGCATTCCACCAGGCTGGGGCCAAAGCCGAAAAGGCCTTGGCCGTGGTTGAGGCCAGTTTAACCTCCTTGAGGCCTGGGACCTCCAGCCAGCCAATGCCTCTACATTGCTCCATCCTTATTTCAGACATTGTTATATATTAGCATATCGTGATGTTTAGCTGGTGATTTATCAAAATGCTGAAAACAAGGGGTTGACACTGAGGTCCAGCTCCCAGGGCCTTCTGGCAGTTCCCTCACTGCGAGAAGCCAAGTTACAGGGAACCAGGCAGAGGGCCTTCTCGGTAGTGGCGCCCGCCCTGTGGAACGCCCTCCCACCAGATGTCAAATAGAACAACAACTACCAGACTTTTAGAAGACATCTGAAGGAAGATGTAATATTTTGTTGGAAGCCACCCAGAGTGGCTGGGGAAGCCCAGCCAGATGGGTGGGGTATAAATAATAAATTATTATAATATTATTATTATTGTTGTTGTTGCAATCGTGGTTTTTAACGTTAAATAGGTGTTATTAACATGAGACACCAGAAGGCGCTGCAGAGCAGCTAGCCAGCATCAATGAGAAAATGCATTGAACGTTATATAATTGTATGTTTAATAACGTTTAACCGGTCAATGTAGATCCAGCCTAGATATCGCCCAGCCCTAGAAGCTGCCTTATATCAAGTCAGAGCATTAGTCCATCTAGCTCAGTATTACGTATCCTTGACCAGTAGTGTCTCTCTAAGCAGAGGTCTTTTCCAGCTCCACCCAGAAACACCTGAGATTGAACCTGGGACCTTTTGGATGCAAAGTATAGACTCAACCACTGAGTTATGGCTGTAGTGTGTGAATAGTTCCCTCCATTCCTGCAGTCAACTTGTTGAGAGGCTGGGCAACTTAAAAATAAAACAAAAAATAAATATGTATTTCTTTTTTAACAATCAAAACAATTCATTATATTGTTCTTGTCATGTTGCCATGGGAGCGAAGGATTATTATCCATAAGAACAATGCAAAAATCCAAATTAATGACACTGGAAACGACCCAAACAGGCAGGTGACATTTGGATTGTGCCCAAATGTTTACAGATTAAATTGGCCCCTCGGAAGCTTTGATTAATACATTTAACACAGCACAATTACCCTCGGACTTTTTGACCTTGACAATATTAATGCATCATATTTGCCTGCATAAAACCCCCCTTGGTCAGTGGCTAGTGGCTGAAGGATGAGCTCTTCCCTCTCTCCCGCTGTTTGCATTATTTTTATTATTATCAATCAGATCCACAGTCCAGTTAAGCAGTAGGTACTTAGAATGAAGCCGGCTCAAAAGCCGTGGAACTAAATCAGCTTTAATGCAAATAATAGACCACACTGCAGTAGGCTGCCTTTTCTCTCTCCATTTGTTTTTCTTTTTTAAAAAAATGTCGAAGTCATGCCACTCATTTCTTTTCTTCGAAAGGAATAATTTTGTCAGCCAGTCCTGCTGCGTTTCCCCAAGCAATAATGTCCTGGAACAGATTCCAGGTCCTCTGTCTGGTAAGCCTGTGAAGCAAATGATCCTTAACACATTTGCCAAAAGGACCTCTGCACATGGGCGATATCAGGCACTCCTTTCTGTCACCTTGGCACTTGAAAGATCCGCAGCAGACCCTTTCCACCCTATCCCTGAGGGGAAACTAGCAAAATCCACCTCTCCTCTCTTTTCAGTAAAGTGGAACCAATGAACAACGTGAAGAATGCAGACTTAACAGCTGCAATATTGCTCACAATATGCAGGTCAGTGTTTCCCAAATTTGGGTCTCCAGCTGGTGTTTTTTTTGGACTACAACTCCCATTGTCCCTGACCACTGCTCCTGCTAGCTAGGGCTGATGGGAGTTGTAGTCCAAAAACAGATGGAGACCCAAGTTTGGGAAACAGTGCTCTATTCCAACAACCCAGTGTGGCCGTTAGGCCATGTCCACAAATTCCCAACCTTTAGGGAATGTATGAACTTCAGTACAGTGGTAGCTCGGGTTAAGTACTTAATTCATTCTGGAAGTCTGTTCTTAACCTGAAACTGTTCTTAACCTGAAGCACCACTTTAGCTAATGGGGCCTCCTGCTGCCGCCACACCGCCGGAGCACAATTTCTGTTCTCATCCTGAAGCAAAGTTCTTAACCCGAGGTACTATTTCTGGGTTAGTGGAGTCTGTAACCTGAAGTGTATGTAGCCCGAGCTACCATTGTACAGTCATACCTCTTGTTACGTTCGGTTCAGGTTACGTCTTTTCAGGTTGTGTCCCGCGGCGACCCGGAACTACTGGAAAGGGTTACTTCCGGGTTTCACACACTCACAGACGCGCAAAATGTCATGCGCATGCACAGAAGCAGCGAATCGCGACCCACGCGTGTGCAGATGCGGGTTGCATTCCTTTCAGGTTGTGAACGGAGCTCCAGAATGGATCCCGTTCGCAACCAGAAATACTACTGTATTACCACAGGGCAGAGAACACATCAGCATCATTTATGCCATGACCTGGCCTGGATAAATAGTTACTGTCAGGGGTTCAGGAGCAGAGGCAAGGGCAAGGGAGGAAACAGAGAGCGAGTTGGAGGAGGCAGAAGAAAAGATGAGTGATGACGACGACCCGAGATCTCCGAGTCTTTCCAGTGAATCAGAAGATTCACAGAAAGGAGCACCAGTGGTCAGGGCAAGGGGGGAGCCTAGGGGGACACCCCAGGAAGATAGAGCCAGAGGGGACTCAGAGGAGAGCAGTTGGAAATCGGGACCAGCGTCACAGCCAGAGAGCAGGGAAGAGGAAGAGCGCCAGAGATCAAGCGCTGGCAGCTCGCAACAGGGGGGAGGGCACGAGTCAGGAGTGGCCACACCTCCATCGGGGAGCGAAGAAACGGTCAGACGGAAAGTGGAAGGTTGGGCGCGTGCGCCAAGTTCAAATGCACAGGAAAGTGACGCAGTAGGCAGCCAGGAAAGGGAGCCAGGTCCTAAAGCCCGGCGCAAGGAGACAGGGAGTTCCGGGGGGTCGGCGTCAGAAGAATCCCGGAAGGAAGAGACCCCGGGGGCAGAGGGACCCAGAGGAGAGCAGTCAGGCGGAAAAGGTGGAGCAGGGCTAGGATATTAAGTTGGTGCACAAGGGGCGGAGACTCAGACGGAGCTTCGCCGATCTAGCCATTAGACGTAGAGTTGCACGCAGCAGCTTGGGAATGGAAACTGTAACTCAATAAAGACTTTTACTTAATGACCGCTGGCTAGCGTGATCCTCTGTGAGCTAGGATCTGGAAGCAGCTCTGACAGTTACGCTTGGGGATACAGATGGAGCAGTCAGAGGCATTAATGTTTCTGCATACCAGCTGCTGAAAGCTGCAGGAGGGACAAGGGCTCTTGTTCTTAGGCCCTGCTTGTAGCTTTACCGCAGGCACGTGATTGGCCACTGTGAGGATACTGGAATGGATGAGCCATCAACCTGATCCAGCAGACCCTTATGTGGCCAAACAACCTACTTCAGAGATGCCGGCCCTCTGCTGGATGACAGTCTAGTTCAGGGGTCTGCAACCTTTAAGACAAAAACAGCCACTTGGACCCGTTTCTGAAGAAAAAACAACAACTGGGAGCCGCAAAACCATTGCGACATTTAAAACAAATATATCTCCGGAGCCACGATCTGACAGCGAGCGGGAAGGTGACGTCGGGACGGTGCGTGACTAACGCACGCACCGCCCCCATGCGACGTCACAGCCAGTACAGTGCCCACCACAGTGAGGAGTGTCGGGGCGCACAATGCGCCTCCTCCCCTCGCTAGTATCCGCCCCGGAGCTGCAGCAAAGATGTAAAAGAGCCACATGCGGCTCTGGAGCCGCGGGTTGCAGACCCCTGGTCTAGTTGAAAGATGCCCTAAGAAGGGAAGCAAGAGGTGCCTTGGAAGTTGCCCATCAACAGTTTAACTCCTGAACACAGGACTAGGCAGGCACACCAGTCAGCTGGCCAACAGACTTCCCACTATGGTGAGATGTCTTGCATTTCTGTTTGAATTCTAGTAATTAATTCTCAAGTTTGCATTCATGCATAGAAGTTAGCACGTGCAAATTTTATGTCTTGCCACTTTGTTGTCTTCTTTTGTAATGTATTTCCTCTTTTGTGCGGTGGGGTCATGCATAAGTGACCGCTCACCCATTTTGAGCCAAACTGTCTCATGTAGAGCTTGGGTTGGCAGTGAGGTTCCCAAGAGTTTTAAACCTCAAGATTATTCCCTGAATTCATTGGGATGAAGCCAAGTTTTAGAACGGGTGGGTTCTGAATATCGCGAGGAGGCCTTCTGCCTTGAATGGGCTGTTGCGGTGCTTCCGAGTTCCTCCCTCGACAACTAAGGGTTGTGAGCTTGTTGTACGATCACCTTCCCTTCTGCACCCGCTAAACTCTTAACGTTAAGGCTTGTGGAAGTCAAGTTCTTCATGGTTCCCTAGCAAGAATAGCCATTTATTATTTTATAAGCAGTTTTTCTGTTGCAAGAAGCACACAGTGTGGTTTCAAAAATGTTGAGTAAAATTATTAGAGCAACAACAAATGCTCGTTACAAATGTGTGTGTGTGTGTGTGTGTGTGTGTGTATACATTAGCATTAGTGCAATCATCTTAGTACAATTGTATTAGTGCAATCATCTGCATTTTTACTCAGAAGTAAAACCCTACTGCATTCAAGGGGGCATATGATTGGTGCTGAAATGACCATAACTATGGGTTAAACAGTGTCAATGTTTGAAGGAGGTGAGAGGTCCACCTGCTCATCGCTCATCTGGACTTTAGCAAAAGTATGTAGGTCAGCTGTTCCCAACCTGGGGGCCTCCAGATGTTTCACATTACTGCTCACAACATCCCAGACCAGGCATCCCCAACCTTCAGCCCTCCAGATGTTTTGGATTCCCATCATCCCTGACCACTGGTCCTGTTAGCTAGGGACCATGGGAGTTGTAGGCCAAAACATCTGGAAGGCCGCAGGTTGGGGATGCCTGTCCCAGACCATTGATTATACTGGCTGGGGACTGATGGGATTTGGAGTCCAACCCATGCTTTATGACCCTAAGGCAAGGGAAGGGTTTAGAGATTGCAGTGAAACCAGAGATTCAGTTGGGGAACAAGAGGAGGTTTAAGAGCAGTGGATCATTAGGAGGCGAGGGAAAATGCTAGACTCTGAAAAATTGCACATCTTAAAAGAGAATCCTATAATGAAGACAGTTAATAGTGTTAGGGACCCAATAAAATACCTTGTTTCCCCTCTGTTCATTAAGAGTTAAAGCTGGGTTAAAAATTAAGGCAAGAATATAATTTACTGTACCTGCCTTCACATTTATAACAGCACTGAAATAATAACAGCTTGGACACACAGAGACCCAAGAGAGAACAGGCTTGGCATTGTTCTTAAGTGGCACATTCACTCCCTAGGACTGGATAATCAGCAAGCCAGCAGAGGCTCGCTTTCCACTGCTGGTTGACTGCCAGCTTTGGCACGGGACGCAGAGGTAGCTGGTCTCTGTTATTTTTCCACCTGAAGAAAGAGATCTGTGGGAGGAGGAGGTGGGAGTGTGTGAAAACAGTGGAAAAATCTGTCAAGGGAAAAAAAGAGCCCAGTTTCAGGTGGTCCATAAAAGGAACAATAAAAAATCTTCTGCCTCTCAGACTCTAATGGTTTTCTTCAGGTTGCAGAGAGATCAGCTGCTGGGCGGTAATTTCTTGGCTCCGATATGTGTGCATATCAGAAATGAAAAATGAGACATTTCTTAATTCTTTGTTAATGGCGGGCTGGTGCACACATGCGGCAGAACGAGCTGTTCCCGTTTCATGGGGTTTTTAAAAAATTGCTTTTGTGTTTGTTTGTTTAAAAAATCAGCTCCTTGCAAGTGGAAAATGAGCACGCAGGTCACAGACTAGGCAGACCTTTCTCCTTGATGTACGTACTAGATTATTATTTCTTTAAGGGTGTTTGGTGGGGAGGGTAAACAAGAATAATGTAGCAATTAGAAGTGTCCAACTGAAGCCAGAAGTGGTACAGTCCATTACACCACCTCATTTTGCTACACAGAATCATGGAATTGTAGAGTTGCAAGGGACCCCATGGAGCATCTAGTCTAACCCCCTGCAACGCAGGAATATTCAGCTGTCCCATAAGGGGATCAAACCGGCAACCTTGGCATCATCAGCACCACGCTCTAACCAACTGAGCTATCCAGGCTCCACATGTGTAGAACGTGGCTTAATAATAGGAGGTGACTTGCAGATATTTTAACCACATGACTTTGGGTAATCTTGGACAACGCTGATCAAATGACACATTTTGCAGCTTAATTATATTTCCAGCAGGGGTCGAGCTGAAAGGTTTTGATGCTTGCTTTTTTCCCTTCTTTTTTAAAGATGGGAGATTTCAAAGATGTGTCGCTGAAAAGTGTTTCATTTTCCCCATCCAGAAGCACAAAATCTTGCAGTCGTGGCCCTGAACGACCCGATTGCATCACCTCTTAGTTTATGGATATATATATATATATATATATTTTTAGTAACAGACGGAGCAGAGCTTGTTTCTAATGCGTCTTTTATGAGCTGCTTTTACAGGGGTTGAGCAAACCATTCTAAGCCTGCTTCGTCTGCTTCCATTGTCAAGTCTAGACCTTTTAAAGCCTGTGCTGCTTTTTAGAAAGTTCTTTGTCTTGTTTTTTTGCATTGCATCAGAGTGAATGAGAACTTACCCAGAATAAAGACCAGATCAGAGAATAAGAAGAAACCTTTCTTGGGCCCTACCTGTCCTATACAAGGCTGCTACCTATACATTGCTGCTGTTCAGGTGCTAACTACTGATAGACACCTTGAGGCCTCTCACCTCCCTTGTTACAATTATTCAGCTTTAAAGCAGATTTACACTGGGTGCTCTACAAACAGATGTCTTCAACAGAGCAAGTGTAGGGAACCTTTTTCAGCCAGAGGGACGCATTCCCTTCTTTGCAAGCTGCTGGGGGGCCACATGCCATTGAGGATGGGGCCACAGACAAAAGTGAGTGAGGCAACAACTATACATTTTAGTTGTTAGCCTATGTACAGTAGGCTAGTATCTAAATAAACCCCATCAGCTTCCAGCTAGGCAAGAGTTCAGTTCAGTTCAGTTCACTTTTAATTTGTATTCATACTGCCTTTCCATATTACAATACGCAAGGCGGTTTACAAGCTGAAGAAACCCCCCAAAATAATAATAAAAAACAGCAGATATCACACAATTCATAACAATCTGACCCAGTACAAAAAGTTGTAATATAAACAAAACTTTGAAACAAACATATCAGATAAAGCAATATTCAATAAGCCATTAGAATATAATGGTAAACAGTAAAATTAAATGTCATCAAATAATAAGGAAGCAGTTTATACTTAACAATGGCAATAAATAATAATATAATAAATAAACAAACAAACTATGAACAGTTAAAAAAACAGCAAGTCTCAAAGCATAATTACATACAAGACCATGTAAAAGGATCAAAATTGAGAAACAAAGACTCACAACAACTGTTTTATGAACACCTCTTCTCTCTTCCCAACTGCTTTTGCTATTCTTAAAGGCATGGTCAGGGAAAAGACTCCTCAGTCTGGAGGGTGGGGCAAAGCAGGTAGGGAAAGCCATTGCCTGGTGGCCAGCACAAAGTCTCTCCACTCACAGTTCTTCACACATTGCAGCCAGGCAAAAACTCTGAAGGGAGGGTTTTGTCTGCATGGAGCTTCTGGCTCAGAGGGCCGCATTTGGTCAACGGGCTCAAGGCTCCCCACCCCTAAAATAGAAGACTACCCTCCTCTGTAAAGTAGGGCACATCGCCACCCCTCTGTACATAGAAAACTGGCATGTTAGCGAGTTGGTTTCAGCCTAATTAACACACCGTTTTCTACAACAACCCAGAAGCAATCCAGGAAAAACCTTTACCATTTGATCCTACTGGTGGCGCAAAATGACCTTGAAGGTTGCAAACAAGGAGGAAGGGTTTATTCCTAGCATTTCCCCTCGTTAAAATAATAAGACTGTTGCATCATGGGACATGTTCCTATGATGCTGGAGTGCTTTTATGATGTAACTGGAGAGACAGAAACGGGGAACCAGAGACCAGGGGGAAATGACTTGCGGAGGGGAAGACCTTGGGATTAAATCCAAAGCAAAATAATGGAAAAGTTAATAGGATGCAGATATCATAATGACCTTATAACCTCAGACAACAGGGCTTGTGAATTCATCCGGGATGGAAAGAAAGCAGGCCAGCAACGTTCTGTTTTGTCAAACCACGAGAGGTTTAACAGTCAATCACTCTTTCCAGGGAACTCAGGGAATTGTAGCTCTCAGCTAACAAGTCTCCGCACTCTTGAACTAAAGTTCCCAGGATTCTTTCAGGAAAAGCCATGACTGGTTAAAATGGTATAATAATGCTTTAAATGTATGGTGTGGATGCATTGTAGCAAACCCACCTTTGCAGACTTATTATTATTATTATTATTATTATTATTATTATTATTAATAACAGAGCAGAGCAAACATTTCCCGCTGTAGCAATTGTGTGAGCAAGGCATTCACACCAGTACAAAATGCGTTTGCAAATGCACATTTCCAAAGTTAAAGAAAAAACAAAAACCACACAGTAGCAAATGTAATAATGTGATCCAAATGCCCGGCGCTCGGCTAGAAAGAAATGTTCTCCTGCCATTATGTGAAAATTTAGCGTGACTGGAACAGCGTCTGCATTTGATTAGGCAATTTTTTAAAAAAAGAAAATGTAAGAGTCTTTACATTTGAGGGCTATGCTGCAAAACAATTGCTCAGTCTGTGTTGTAAAATTGGTTTTGCCTTTCCCTGACTTCCATGTTTTTATTGCACTTTGTCTCAGATGAGAAATATGAGATGTCCACATGGCAGATTAATGCCTTTTGATGTAAAACAGTAAATAAGAGTGACGGTGCAAACAAATGCTTCTAAAGTTTTAATCTTCTTTGAGCAAGGAGAGACCATGAAACGCTCGCAGCAGAAGCTGTTTTCCAACACGAAAGAAGCATTTACAGATCCGTTATTGCAGCACATTAGCTAATTGTTTCACAATTAAAAGCAATACAGTGTGTTAAATTTGAATCTGGTACCCTGACCCCATGAGACCAGCTTATGCCACAATGTTGTTGATTCAGATATAATTCTGGTCACATCCCTACCATACAATTAAAACAGTATTGAACCACTTTAAATGGACATGGCTTCACTCAAAGAAACCTGGAAACTGAAGTTTGCTAAAGGTGCTGAAGGGGACGCGGGTGGCGCTGTGGGTTAAACCACAAAGCCTAGGACTTGCTGATCAGAAGGTGGGCGGTTCGGATCCCCGCGACGGGGTCAGCTCCCGTTGCTCGGTCCCAGCTCCTGCCAACCTAGGAGTTCAAAAGCACGTCAAAAGTGCAAATAGATAAATAGGTACCACTCCAGTGGGAAGGTAAACGGTGTTTCCGTGTGCTGCTCTGGTACGCCATAAGCGGCTTGGTCATGCTGGCCACATGACCCGGAAGCTGTACACTGGCTCCCTTGGCCAATAAAGCGAGATGAGCGCCACAACCCCAGAGTCGGACATGACTGGACCTAATGGTCAGGGGTCCCTTTATCTTTACCTTTACCTTTAAAGGTGCTGAGAGTTCTTAGGAGACCCCTATTCTCCTCAGAGAGCTTCAGTTCCCAGAGTAGTTTTAACAACCAGTCCTTCTTCTCAGGAAAGTCTCTCCATTGGATTTCACGCTGATTCGAATGTTGTGATTCTGTTCTCAGTAGTTTAAACATTTCAAAACACATATCTACATATTGATAGAGATTAATATGGAAACTATATGGGACACGGGTGGTGCTGTGGGTTAAACCACAGAGCCTAGGGCTTGCCAATCAGAAGGTCGGTGGCTCAAATTCCCTCGACAGGGTGAGCTCCCGTTGCTCGGTCCCAGCTCCTGCCAACTTAGCAGTTCGAAAGCACAAAGTGCAAGTAGATAAATAGGTACCACTCCAGCGGGAAGGTAAATGGCATTTCTGTGTGCTGCTCTGGTTCGCCAGAAGCGGCTTAGTCATGCTGGCCACATGACCCGGAAGCTGTACGCCGGCTTCCTTGGCCAATAAAGCGAGATGAGCGCCGCAACCCCAGAGTTGTCCACGACTGGACCTAATGGTCAGGGGTCCCTTTACCTTTAATATGGAAACTAGATGGAATTGTTAGCAAAATCATGTAATAGAAGAATGGTCCTTGGCCAGGATGGAAGTGCTTCTTTCTTGCTCCCAGAATATTTTATCCCCACAACAACGCTGCGAGGTAGCTTCTCAACTCCTATCAGCTCCAGCCAGCATGACTAATGGTCAGAGTCTGACAACGTCCCGAGGGCCACAGGTTATACATTCCTGGGCTAAGAGATAAAACAGACTTGCCCAGCATTACCCCATGAGATTTATGGCTCAGAGTCCTTCCAGGTTTTGGTTTCTGTACTGGCTCTCGGGATTAAATGGAGTTAATGTTGTAGCGGCTGAGAGCATGTGTATTCTACACCAATCAATATATTGTGGGAGAGGGTGCTTTCTCAACCAGAGAACCAAAATAACTCGTCACAGCTATTGTCAATTAAATTTGAGAAGGTGGCTGGTTCCCATTTAGCAACCAGCCAGATTTTACTGGAAGTCAGAGCGCAATGGTGAAAATATTCCTCATCCCCATCGTCTGATTTACAGAGGTATACTGGCATTCCACTTTTTCATTGTCACATTTAATAGCTACTGATAGGGTCTTGCCATATTTGCTCTTACCTGGCAGTAAGCTGAATAATAATAATAATAATAACAATAATAATAATAATAATAATTTTTTATACCCCGCTCATCTGGCTGGGTTTCCCCAGCCACTCTGGGCGGCTTCCAACAGAATATTAAAATACAATAGTCTATTAAACATTAAAAGCTTCTCTAAACAGGGCTGCCTTGAGATGTCTTCTAAAAGTCTGGTACAGTGGTACCTCGGGTTACATATGCTTCAGATAACATACGCTTCAGGTTACAGACACCGCTAAGCCAGAAATAGTGCTTCAGGTTAAGAACTTTGCTTCAGGATGAGAAGAGAAATCACGCGGCAGCGGCGCGGCGGCAGCAGGAGGCCCCATTAGCTAAAGTGGTGCTTCAGGTTAAGAACAGTTTCAGGTTAAATGGACCTCCGGAACAAATTAAGTACATAACCAGAGGTACCACTGTAGTTGTTTTTCTCTTTGACATCTGGTGGGAGGGCGTTCCACAGGGCGGGTGCCACTACCGAGAAGGCCCTCTTTCTGGTTCCCTGTAACTTGGCTTCTCGCAGGGAGGGAACCGCCAGAAGGCCCTCGGTGCTGGACCTCAGTGTCCGGGAAGAACAATGGGGGTGGAGAGGCTCCTTCAGGTATACTGGAACAAGGCTGCTTAGGGCTTTAAAGTTGAGCACCAACACTGAAAATATTGGGATCCTAAAGCTGAAGAAAGCCCCAAAGTTCCAAGGGTGGAGAACCACAGGACCTCAAGACCTCATCTGGTCCACTGGACTCTCCTTAGACCACATTCCTCTCCCCAGGCCTCATTGGCACTGCCTGGCTAGCATGTATCATTGCAGCCTGATATTTCTGCTTCCTGGCCTGGATGGGGAGGGATGTGTTTAAAAACTGGCACACAGATAATTTTTGCATTTGTTGCTCCGCCCACTTATGTCGCTCTCTCCCGACACTAACATGTGCCCCCTGGAAGATTGCCCCAAAAGGAATGTGGCCCTTAGATTGATGATGCAAGAAGCCCACTACTGTGGTATCCTTGATAGCAGGGCTGGGCGGTATGTCAATGTATCGCCTGAAACTGGTTTGAAGTTCAGAGCGTGATAACAGTTTCAGAATTTCTGAGCAGGTAATATATTGCGTCTGAAACTCCCTCCAGCGCCAGGAGTGTTCTGCAAGCCAGTGTGGCAAGTGGGCTTGCTCAGCTGTGGGGATGGGTAACATATATCGGCTGTTTCTTCAATAATAATAATAATAATAATAATAATAATAATAATAATAATAATAATAATAATTTTGTTATTTATGCCCCACCCATCTGGCTGGGTTCCCCCAGCCACTCTGGGCAGCTTACAGCACATAAAAAATTGTAAAACATTAAACATTAAAAATTTCCCAATACATGGTTCCCCTCAGGTGTCTTCTAGAAGTCAGACGGTTGTTTATTTCTTTGACATCTGATGGGAGGGCGTTCCATGGCGCGGGCGCCACTTCCGAGAAGACCCTCTGTCTGGTTCCCTACCTTATTTTATCCTTAAGGAGGGAGAAGGAAATAAGGTGGAGAGGAAAAAGCAGCCAAGAAACATTTCAGACATTGTGATATATTAGTATATTTCAATATTTAGCTGGTGATATATCATGATGTTGAAAACCAGATACCACCCAGCCCTACTTGATAGATGTGCACCCACCCTTTGCTTAATCATGAATACCTTCTGAGGCAGCCTCTCAAACAACTTGTACCACCAGGAAGTTCTCTCTAATGTCTGCACATACAGGATTGCACTGCTATTCTCCGTACATTTGTCCGATCCATTTTATAGCCTCAAGAGATTCACAACAGTTAGACAGAGAAGCCTGAAAACCACATTCATCGGCACTCCACCCCATGCTTTAGGTTCCCCACACCTGAATAAACACATCTCCTGGAAAAGTTTGGTTGAGATCAAAGTTCCTTCTAATCTAGGCCTCAGAACCACTGGCGCTTCAGATGCTTCCTAGACTGCTACTCCCATCGCCCCTTGACCATTGGCCATACTGGCTGGGACTGATGGGAGTTGGAGTCCAGCAGGATCTGGAGGGCTACAGGCTCCCCATTCCTGTTCTAATCCCTGGAAGTAATGGGACAACTGGTGCCGAGGGTCCTCCCCCTAGTTGTTTACTGCGGCTAAAGGTAAAGGGACCCCTGACCGTTAGGTCCAGTTGTGGACGACCCTGGGGTTGTGGCGCTCATCTCCCTTTACTGGCTGAGGGAGCCGGCGTACAGCTTCCGCGTCATGTGGCCAGCATGACTAAGCCGCTTCTGGTGAACCAGAGCAGCGCACGGAAGCGCCGTTTAGCTTCCCACCAGAGCGGTACCTATTTATCTACTTGCACTTGACGTGCTTTCGAACTGCTAGGTTGGCAGGAGCAGGGACCGAGAAATGGGAGCTTACCCCGTCACAGGGATTTGAACCGTCGACCTTCTGATCGGCAAGCCCTAGGCTCTGTGGTTTAACCCACAGCATGGTCTTATTCCTGTTCCAAGCATTGTCTCCTGAGCAGAAGCTCTCCAGGGTCTTACAAGTCGGTCCTTCTTACCATCTGTTTCCTGAGCCTTCTAAGAGCCAGTGTGGTGTAGTGGTTAAGAGTGGTAGACTCGTAATCTGGTGAACCGGGTTCACGTCTCCGCTCCTTCACATGCAGCTGCTGGGTGACCTTGGGCCAGTCACACTTCTCTGAAGTCTCTCAGCCCCACTCACCTCACAGAGTGTTTGTTGTGGGGGAGGAAGGGAAAGGAGAATGTTAGCCGCTTTGAGACTCCTTCGGGTAGTGATAAAGCGGGATATCAAATCCAAACGCTGCTGCTACTGCTTCTTCTTCTTCTTCTTCTTCTTCTTCTTCTTCTTCTTCTTCTTCTTCTTCTTCCTCTTCCTCTTCCTCTTCCTCTTCCTCTTCTTCTTCTAACAGGAGGAGCCAGGGACTGAACACAGGAACTTCTGCATGCAAACCCATGGGCGCTGCCCCTTGAGCCTTGCTACCTTCCATTGTTGCTCTGATCCAGTTCAGTTTCAGGGCTCATGTAGACATGTCACCCACTGTTATCTGGGCAGCACCCGTTGTGTGATTAAATGCAAGGCCCCCCAGACCCCCCAGGAGTTGTCATTATGTCTTCTGGAGTGGAGTGAGGGGCGAGGCTTGTGAAAACGCAGCATACATAGGCTTGAACTTCCATTGTGTTCATCTGGAGCTCATGGGGTGCCTCTGATGCAAAAAATAAAATAAAATGGCATAATGATCTGAGGGGCGCAGTGTGAGGCAGTCAGTTTAAATTAACAGTATATAGACCTGTCAGGATAGTTAATCAGAAGCCTGCATAAACAACGGTACCTTGCACTTTGTCCTAGAAACCCAGCGAGAGCGGAGACCCTGGCAAACTGTCAAGTGCAGCTTTGTCCCGCAGGAGTGATATAAAACAGAGAGGACTTTTGACAGTAGATTTATCCGTGGAAACAAAAGGCTGCTTTCGGCTGGAAGATTTTTCACTTCGCCCCGGCGAAAGAAGGAGGGGGGTGGCGGTGGTAGGGACGGGATGGGAAAACGGAGCAAAATGGACCTGTCAAAAAATGAATTTTAAATCAATTTAATTGAAGCCATCACTTATGGTTTAGGATGGTGCCTTGGTTTCCTTTCCAGCTGGAGCGGAGTATTTTTATTTATTTATTTTACCACAAGAGACTTCTTGTCCTCAAAGTGTGTCTAATCAAGCAGTGAGTATTTGCATCATTAAAAGTCACCCTATCCGCTTCCAAGCGTTCTGTCAGCTTGTAGGAGGGATTGGGGGGGGGGAGAGAGAGCGATGTGGTGCTCTCCCAGAAAAGTTAAAAGCTTGCAAATAACTGAAGCCAATTAAGATCAAAGCTGTGATATTCAGTAGTAGTTTCATTATAAACCTTTTAAAAAATAAAATAAAATAAATGAAACCACAACAACTTTGAAACAGATCAAGAGGTGTTAATACATAGCTCTTTTTTGTTATTCTTTAAAGCTTTTGCAGTATCTTAAAGCAACAGATTGCTTATTTGCTCCTTATCATGCGCAGAGTTCCCCCTTCCTCCCCACGGAATTGTCGGTGTTAAAAAACAACAACAAACCATGTTCTGAGTAATTTAGGAGCTAGTGGATTAAAAGCTTTCATTTACATGCAAAATGTACATTTGTTAGTAGGGAGGCCAACTTAAGGCGGTACAATAATTTATCGGACCTTACAGAGTTGCCACCTCTGCCTTGGCAAAAAAAGAAAGAAAGAAATCGGAAGGTGTGGTGAGTTGCAAGCCTCCAGGGGGAACTTTCCATTTCCACTTGCAGGAAAAGGAGCTCCCGAATATTTGTTGTGAAGCTTTTGCCATTGTGTGGTGTAGTGGTTAAGAGCGGTAGTCACGTAATCTGGTGAACCGGGTTCGCGTCTCCGCTCCTCCACATGCAGCTGCTGGGTGTCCTTGGGCCAGTCTCACTTCTCTGAAGTCTCTCAGCCCCACTCACCTCACAGGGTGTTTGTTGTGGGGGAGGAAGGGAAAGAAGATTGTTGGCCGCTTTGAGACTCCTGAAGGGGAGTGAAAGGCGGGATATCAAATCCAAACTCTTCTTCTTCTTCTTCTTAACGTGCAAAGGGCATGGATGGCCACTCGGGCCAGGTCTATATCTGCCAAGGCAGGAAGCACCCCTCTTGCCATTGGTCCTCACAGTAGTCGTGCACAGACTGTGAGCCTTGGAAAACACCCAGTGCTCAATTCCATTCTGCACGTCGTTGGGAATTCTCGGTAGTGGTGGGCAAGTGATCTTTCAGGGAGGCTTGAACACGATCACAACATGTTCACATGATCTCAGCGTTCTCCAAGATGCTCTGTGGAAACCACTGCTTTTGACTACAACCTTTTGCAATAGGAGAGGGAAGAAGACTGTGATTCCTAAGCAACAATAGCCACTTCCACCCACATTTGAGCCAGCTCCAAATACATAGGTGGTATCCCTGTGAAGATTAGGGACGCAGGCGGTGCTGTGGGTTAAACCACAGAGCCTAGGACTTGCCGATCAGAAGGTCGGCGGTTTGAATCCCCGTGACAGGATGAGCTCCCATTGCTCGGTCCCAGCTCCTGCCAACCTAGCAGTTCGAAAGCACGTCAAAGTGCAAGTAGATAAATAGGTACCGCTCCAGCGGGAAGGTAAACGGCATTTCCGTGCGCTGCTCTGGTTCCCCAGAAGCGGCTTAGTCATGCTGGCCGCATGACCCGGAAGCTGTAACCCGGCTCCCTCGGCCAATAAAGCAAGATGAGTGCTGCAACCCCAGAGTCGGTCATGACTGGACCTAATGGTCAGGGGTCCCTTTACCTTTATCCCTGTGAAGAATTCCTAGCAATTTTGGGGGGAGCCAAATGTGGAGGGGGGTGTTCTGGGCTTTTTATATTGCCTCCCCCCCCCAAACCGGAACATACAGGATATTTCTTTTGTGCATATAACTTCTTGCTACATACACAGGATCATTTTCCATAGCTGTCTAGAAGTTGAATTTATTCACTAAACTTGTGAGTGTTGCTGCTACTCCTCAAACCACTACTCAGCTATTTCATACTTCATAACTAATTTGAAAGGCACTGCAAATTAAACAAAGGCCCATGTGCTTTATTTTCCTCCCTCTCTTTCCCCTCACTCCTGACTCCCCTTTTTGGGAACGTCGCTATTCCTGTTTCACTCCGACCGTGCCAGGATCTATTAACAAACAAAAACTTAAGAGCTAGGCGATATTTGTGGATCAGTTCCTCTTCCTGAGGGCCCTTGAGGATTTAGCATTTACCAGGTTAGGAATGAGGAATCTGTGGCCTTCCAAATGTTTTTGGACTCCCAGCTCTAGTAGCAGGGAGCTGAGGGGAAGAAAAGATATCATCTCTAAGGGTCAATCTGAGAAGTCTGGCAGGTTAGATTTGGTCCATAGGCTGCCTAATGAAGAATGAAGGATGGTATTCTGTAGCCTCTGCCCAACTAATGTTGTGCTGTAATCCAAGATTGATCGACGGTAATCGCAATAGCCCTGCAGCTAATGGTGTGAGTCATTGTCTTGTTTATAGATTTCCCCAACCAGTTGACCCAGGGGATCTGTACCCTGTTGTGAATAATAGCTAGTTTGAATGAAGAGTCCACTTCGTTTCTGTATGACAAGTATGGACCTTCCTCACTGTTGTAAGTTATGCATTTTTGTTGATGTCCAGACCATTTACAGAGTGGTGTTGTGGTTAGAGTAGGAGACCAAGGTTTGAATCCTCACTTGGCCACAAAGCTGGGTGACATTTGGGGCAGTCACAGTCTCTCAGCCCAACCTGCTTTGTTGTGAGGATAAAATGGGGAAAGGGGGGGGGGGGAGTCATGTTGCACCACCATGATCTTCTTGGACAAAAGGTGGGATATAAAAGTGTTTAGTTAATTTGGATGTAACAGACCTAGTGGCAGTGATTAAAAACATGTTCTTCAGAATAGTCCTACTAAAATTAATGGGAATGATCTGATATAAGTAGATTATGTCTTACAACCTACCATTAGTTAGGGTTCACTCAACTCCAGTGATATGATTCATGGAGCTCAGTACTGTATGTGTGAAATCCTGTTCCATTGTCCTAGCCCCAAACATCTGCTTGTTCAAATTTTGGCCAGATCCGTGAGATTGTCATTCCTTCAAAATCACTAGCTGCTTGCTTCAGCTGAAAGTCCCTGTTGTACATCTGTTTTACTCATAGTTGGGTTGCATCATTGGTGGTTTTGTAGCATTAAATAGGACTTGTTGCAGTTCCTTCAATAATGTGAGTTGTTTGCTTCAGTGAAAGGTCCTGATCATATGTGTATTTCGTTCAGTGTTGCATTGCAACATTGGTTTTGCAGTCTTAGGCAAAAGTTGTTGCTGTTCCTTCAATAGCATGAGTTCCCCTGGCCTCATGGGTGTTTCACCCATAGATGAGAACCATCGTTGGTGTCACAGTACAATTTCTGTTTAAGACTATGATATAAGTTTCCAGGTTGGTTGACCCAGTATTCTTCATAGCTTTTTGTGTAAAGAAGCTGGTTTTCAATGTGACCAATATTCCACAAAAACTTTGGTGGATTTGTGCAAAAGAAAGAAAAGAAAAGAAAAATACTTTTGCAGATGTGCAATAATTGCAAAATAGGAAAAGGCAGAATTGTGGCAATATCTAATGTTGATTCATATAAGTGTTACATAAACAAATTAATTGAAATACGATAATATTGGAATGGCCACAAGTATATTGGAATCAGTCTTGAAAATGATGGAGTTGCAATTCATTATTAATACTACTACAGTGGTACCTTGGTTTAAGAACAGCTTAGTTTATAAGCAACTTGGATTAAGAAAGCTGCAAACCCAGAAGTAGGTCTCTTGGTTTGTGAACTTTGCCTTGGATTAAGAACATGTTCCGCTTCCTGTTGAGTGTGTTCCATTTGTAAATTGAGTCCCCCGCTGCTATGGGAAAGCACGCCTTAGTTTATGAACACTTTGGTTTAAGAACGGACTTCCGGAATGGATTAAGTTTGTAAACCAAGGTACCACTGTACTACTGTTTCACATAAATATTATTTGCACATATTATTTGCAAAATAATTTGAAGCATGCCCTGAAATCAGAAAAAGAAAAATGTATTACAATAAAAGCAGTTGAAACTTAAACAGCAAAACTAATCATCAGTAGACAGCAAAATCTTCATAATCCATCAGATGTCTGAGAGAAGAGATAAGTTTTTAGCTAGAACTGAAAGGATATTAATGATGGCACCAGGTGGACCTCACTGGAGAGAGCCTGCCACAAGCGAGGATTCACCACTGAAAAGCTCTCTTCATTTCCACCACCCTCTGAACCTCAGAGGGGGCACCCTGGAAAGAGCCTCAGATGAAAATTGAAGGGTCCTCGTAGGTTCACATTGGTAGAGGTGCTCTGAAGCCACACAGAACTACACAGGAATAGTAAGTTACAGCCCAGACGACCTACTTCAGAGACAGACGGACAAAAATGATGGGCTTGATAAAAGACTAGGTAGAACAAAATAGACCCTGTCAACCTTGACATTTGAGAAGGGAGGGAAGAGACTCCAATGCCTCGGTTGCTTTAGCAAGTTTTCCTAGTTCTTTGAAGTCATGACTTAGAGGAGAGCACAGAATGTAAATTTTACATTAGCACAGTACACCACTGTGCACATAAACATGTCTCTATATCCTTCATCCAGGCAAGCAAGAGGCATAATTGGAGTTCAAGGACTCATTCCCTCCAGGCAAAAATGCTCAGGGTAAGAAGCAGGTCCATTGAGGGGTGTGGCCTAGCAAAGGAGGTGTGGCCTCAGGGGATCTTAAAGGGACAGGTAGCTGTTGCATGTGACCCACCCCCAGGTCTGAAGTTCTTCATCCTTGTCTTAAGCATTACTTCTATGAAACGATTGAAACAGACTGCTCAACCATATTGCAAATAAGCTAAAGAAAGATACAGATGAGCAAGTTGGTGATCAATAGTCTGGAAATGCTTGTATAATTTTTTAAAAGTCTTCAATTGCCAGTGGAAACATACTAGCGAAGGTTTCCATCAGATATCCAGGGCAGAAATATTATATTATAATCGTGGTTATTACTATTATTAATCAGGCACCTTTGCTGTACTGTTTTCAATGCATGCTAAAACTTATTTTGTTTAGGCAACCATACCCAGACAAACTTTATGATGTACATTTGTCAATTTTATTCTGTCTGTCTATATTTGATACATGTTTTAATGTCTAATTAATTTTAAAGTTTTGTTTTATTGGCAGTTTCTTATTGCTAAGCCACACCTCCCCCATCCCATTCCTGGCTAGTTTACTTCAAAAATTACATAATTAACCCTTAAGCTACAAACGGAATGATCCGTGCTGTTGCACTTCCAAAAAATGTAACCTACACTCTCTAGTGCAGGGGTTGGCAGTGCCATGCCTGTGGGCACACTTGGGCCTGCAGAGATGTTCTTTCATGCCTGCAGGGTATCTGCCCCACTCCTCCCCCCCTACTGAAATTAGGCTTGAAAGAAGCATTCTTCTGCAACCAATGTAGAAAGTGGGGTGTCTACAACAGTTTCTCCCCTTTGTAAATGTGCACACAGACCCAAAAAGCATGGTGGCCCTCTTCTCTAGTGCCTCAGCAACAATTTGCTCCAATTCGAGGGTGGACAAGCTTGTTACTTAACAGATCAACTAGGCTAATCTGGATAGACTCTGAGCAGATTTATTCCTGTTCATTTTCGTGCCTTATCCCGCCGCCCCCCAACCAAAAAAAGCTAACATAAATTACAGGACAGGGTTTGCAGACTTAATCTGGCTCAGATCAGACTTTTTCATCTCCTGCACTGGGCAAGATCTTTCTTCTCTGCAGTTATAGGCACTTTCCTTGACAGAATGAGAGAGCAAAAGGTGAGAGTTATTTAAAAGGGATTACCAGGAATAAAAAGATCTCACCTTCATGTTCCCATGAAATTTTTTGCCTTTGTTGCAGGTTTTTCTTCCACTCAGGAGGTCTTTAATGAGAGTGTGCCAGGATGTGTTCTCCGAGGTCAGGTCCTCGCCAGTAGTGAGCTCAGAGACAAACATGTTCTCCGAGCAATTCTCTTAGGGATTTAACAACTTAAGGCTGCATCGCTTTTCAAAGAGGGCCACATGATTCTGGGAAATTGAAAGTATTCTTGCAATGAAAATAGTATCTAAAAGGGTTCCAGTTACAGATAGGTAGCCGTGTTGGTCTGCCATAGTCAAAATAAAAAAATTCCTTCCAGTAGCACCTTAAAGACCAACTAAGTTAGTTCTTGGTATGAGCTTTCGTGTGCATGCACACTTCTTCAGATACACTGTGTATCTGAAGAAGTGTGCATGCACACGAAAGCTCATACCAAGAACTAACTTAGTTGGTCTTTAAGGTGCTACTGGAAGGAATTTTTTTATTTTATCTAAAAGGGGTTCAAGGAGCTGCTGGTCCTCAAGAAGGGACTCTGGGCAACTCAATGTTTTGCTCAGCAGAATTGTGAAGTATTCCATCTATTCACCAAGTCAGAATTGCAACAGCAGAGAGAGAGAGAGAGAGAGAGAGAGAGAGAGAGAGAGAGAGAGATTCTCAGTGGGCTGCATTCTTAGTTTTCTTTCCCAGAGACTTGCCAAAGTCTGAGCCTCTGCATCTCTTTTCATTCAAGCTGACAGAACATAAGAAACGCCCCACAGAATCAGGCCATAATCCCATCATGTTCCACACCTTGTTCTTACAGCAGCTAATCAGATGCCTAGGTGAAGCCCACAAGCAGAGCCCAAGGGCATCAGTGCTTTTCCTACCTACAACTTGTATGCACTTAGGATGCAATCCTATACATGTCTTGAAGATTTCATTGGGATCAATGGTCAGTTCATGCAATGGCAACTTGACTGTGCTCCTGGTATTGCATACATCTACCACTGCTCTGGTGGCGCTGTGGGTTAAACCACAGAGCCTAGGGCTTGCCAATCAGAAGGTTGGCGGTTCAAATCCCCGCGACGGGGTGAGCTCCCGTTGCTCGGTCCCTGCTCCTGCCAACCTAGCAGTTTGAAAGCACGTCAAAGTGCAAGTAGATAAATAGGTACCACTCCAGCGGGAAGGTAAACGGTGTTTCCGGGTGCTGCTCTGGTTCACCAGAAGCGGCTTAGTCATGCTGGCCACATGACCCAGAAGCTGTACGCCGGCTCCCTCAGCCAATAAAGTGAAATGAGCACCGCAACCCCAGAGTCGGTCACGACTGGACCTAATGGTCAGGGGTCCCTTTACCTTTACCTCTACTCATAGGAAAGGGGACATTCATGTAATATACAGTACACCATATTTCCCCTCAAATCCCAGTTTTTATTTTCCTGTAAACCTTCCTGTAAGAACCTGGCACATGCAGGCATGAAATCATTCCGTGTAACTTTACCATCTGACTCTCTGGCCGCAGTGTACAGAAGTGCGGCCCACCAACTGTTCCAATGTCAGTCAACCAATTTATACAGCTCTCCAAGGGCAAGAAGAGCAACTCGCAATCCATAAGTGTGGTTAACTCAGAGAAGATCAATTGGGTCTTCTCTGATGTCTGCTGATTTTCTGTTTATTCGAAACAAATGACTCCAGGACTTAACTTGAAAGGTTACTCTTTTGGATGGCGGTTTGGAATTCTTATCCAAATTACCTTATTGGTAGGTTTGTCAGTGGTACAGCAGTTTGATCATAACCATCTAATGACCTCGATGGTTGTTCAAGGATTTGAACCTCAAAAAGATCTTCCAGGAGGGATCAAATGAGAAGTCCATTTAGTCTAGCACGCTGCCTATTACCCAGATATTCCTGGGAAAATCACAACCCATCAGTTGTTGTTGTAGTTGTTGTTGATATCCTGTCTTTCCCCCAAGAAACCCCAAAGTGGAATACCTGGTTCTTTACATCTGCATTTTATCCACACAACAGCTCTGTGTGGTTGGTTAGGCAGAGAGGCAGTGGCCTTCTCAAGGTCATAATAACACCATGGAAGATAGCTGTGGCTGAAAAATTAACTCCTCAAATGAGGCTACTAGAGGAACAAGATAAACCTTGGACAGCAGCTGGAGGAGGAGGAGAGGATGAAGAAAGAGCTGTGATTACTAATGAAAGAAGAGTGGCAGATGAAATTACTGGACTATGCCGAATTGGCGAAATTGACAGGGAAAATTTGGAACCAACAGGACCAGACATTCCTGAAAGACTGGAATAAATTTATGTTATATTTGAAAGACAACTGTAAACTGGCATCGCTAGTAGGGCTACAAGAAGCTTTGTGAGGTTAAAATTGCCATTTATTATTAAGTACAACTTAGAAATCATTTATATAAGATCATGATTTAATAGTAATAAAAATATAAGAAAATGCAATAATAGAGAATAAGTTTGAAAACCATCAGCCGGGGAGGAGGGAAGTCTCAGGCTTATATAGCCAAAATTTTATTATATTGTTATGTGAAAATGTTATTATGTTTGAAAATATTTGTAAAAACCAATAAAAATTATTATTTAAAAAAGAAAGAGCTGTGAGTGGAGGGATGGGAATCTGTAGGACCAACAAACTCAACAAACTTGCTGTACCCGGAACTGAGTGTGGAGAGTGCAGTTGAATGGGAAACAGCATTGGGCAGCCAGAAGAAGTACCACCCATCTTGGGCCTCCCCATAAAAAGCAAGTCTAGTGAGAAAGACTAAGGCAATGCCCGCTTTTTCCAGGAACTTTTCTCAGTGTTAGATTTTTTTGTGGGTGAGCTGAGGGATTGTTTGGGTTTGAACCTGGAGGCTGAGAGGGAAGGTGTGTCAGTAGGAAAAAGAATTGACATCAATTTATATATACCGGCAACCCCCAATTTGCATGGGGGTTGTGTTCCAAGTCATCACACATGATGGTGGAGTGGCATAAGCCTGCCATGTCCCATTATGCCCCCGCCCCCTTTTCCAACCACTTCCAGGTCGCCATGATGCACTTCCGGGTCACATGTCTGTTGGATGCACGTAAATCAGTCATTGCCTTTATATTAATCTTTGTATTAATGTAGCATTTTTAAGTGTGTATTTTTGCAATATTTTGTTTAAGTGGTCTGTTGTTGTTTCAGTTTTCTATACACTGCTTAGAGATTTTTAAAAATATTACCAGTAAGCGGTATAGAAATTAAATAATCAACCATCAATCACCCAGTGAGCTTCATGGCCAAGTGGGTATTTGAAACCAGGCCCTAGTCAAACTCTCTAACTCAGAGCTTTCCAAACTGTGCATTGGCTGCAATGTGTAGGTGTGTTGCGCAAATGCTCTCCGTGCTCCTCCCAGGGCTGGAAAAGGGTTCGTTTAACCTTTGGTTTGCTAGTAAATCTGAATGACTGTGTCGCGAAATGACACAAAACTCAATTGCTGTGTCGCGAAATGATGCAAAACTGAATGACTGTGTCGCGAAATGATGCATGTCTAAAAAGTGTGTCACCAACATGAATAGTTTGGAAAGCTCTACTCTAACTACTCTAACTACTACAGCTTTCCTAAGTGGCTAATTGGCTTCAGACAAAGACAGTAGCAAGGACACATTGGGTTGAATCCAGGCTAGGCCAGTTGAACTTAGGATGCATTGAAATCAATGAGACAAGGTAGTTATGCCTTAAGTTCTGTATCTAGCACAAAGAGTATTCTGAAGGCACATAATGTAGTGGAAACTATCCGGACCCCTTGAAAGCATAAGTGTAAATAGCTAGGCAGATGGTATGGGAAAAACTCTGAGTCAATAGGAATGGGGTTTCATTCATGTCCCATGTGTGGCTCCTTCTTTTTTCCTAAATCATGCTGCCTTTATGTACCCTCTTTTATTGTTAATTTATTATTTTTATTCTTAAAAAAATGTATAGACCACATTCCATATCAATCCTGAGGCAATTTACAACCCTTAGAAGACAAGTCAACAAACATAATTTAAATTGTTCTTGTTGGTGGTGGTGTTACTCATTTACATTCCGCCTTTCTCCGAGAAGACGCCTCACAAATATTAAAACAAATGTAAATGAAACACAAAATGCTAAAAAAATATATCAAAGATAATAGCTGTAAAGTAATTAAAGTAGCTCCTGCCCACCTAGCAGTTCAAAAACACGTCAAAGTGCAAGTAGATAAATAGGTGGGAAGGTAAACGGTGTTTCCGTGCGCTGCTCTGGTTTGCCAGAAGCGGCTTAGTCATGCTGGCCACATGACCCGGAAGCTGTACGCCAGCTCCCTCGGCCAATAAAGCGAGATGAGCACTGCAACCCCAGAGTTGGCCACGACTGGACCTAATGGTCAGGGGTCCCTTTACCTTTTTAATTAAAGTAGAATTAAAACAATATAAAAACAGATTTGTTAAAATACATGTAGAAGAACAAAATTTAAAGCCAATAAAAGTGATAAATGCAAATTCAAATGCATCAGTACATTTAATAAGCAGAACAGTGTCAAGACCATAGCGTGCCCCCCCCCCCAGTACTGGGAAGTCAAAATAAAAGGTTCGACAATGGTAATATAAAGTTTCATGTAGGCGCTTTGTGCAAACTGTGCAAGTAACCTTTACAATAGCCTTGCCAGGTAGGGCAGTCCTATTATTACTCCCATACTTCAGGTGCCTGGGCTGTGGTGATTGAGGTGGGGTTGTGGTTGTTGTATTTTTTTAACTCCTTATACTAAGCGACCTCCTAGATTTGGTTGCAAATTCATGTCTAGACAGTCCATTCGTCATAGCTGGTGTTAGAGTACATAGTGTGCCTCGTGAATCAAGAGCAGTTTGGTGGGTGACAGCCCAGGCCTGCACAAATACCACTCCCTGATTCATTGCACAGCCTACACCCCTGCCTTCAGTATGGATTGCACTTCGGTTGTCCCCTGAGCGCACTTGCAAAGAGAAACTGACCTGCGGGTTTTGTCCTGATGCAGGTAACTGCCTCGATGAGAATTTCACAAGGCCTTGTTGTTCTCTTCAGGCAACCAGGATGATATTTATGCTGTCCTTCCAAGTGATACATTATTCTCAGTAAATCTCAGAACAACTCTTTGAGGTCTATCAATATTACTATCCAGGGCTGCGGCTGTGAAATGGAGTGTGGAATATTTCGTCCGTTTCCCGCAAAATGGGGGAAGTAATTTCCCCGTTGGCACTAAATGCACGCACGCACACACACACATACACACACACACACACACACACACAATATTATTATTATTTTTAAAAACTTTTTAAATTCAAAATTAAAACAAAACATGTTATCCAAAAACATATCATCCTTATTTTTTCCCCATTTTTTCCTCCCTCCCCCCACCCTCCTACACAAAACCCCACCCCCCCCCCGGCTTCCCTCAGTTCCAGTCTTTGATTTCTCTGCGAATGCTGTTTTCTGCATGTTACAAAATTGTATAGATCCTCAAACTATTTAGCTGATTATTATCAATACACAGACACAATATTAGAACCGACTCTAGTTGAGATTGTGATTTGCTTTCAACTTTTTAATACTAGTTACAGATAGGTAGCCGTGTTGGTCTGCCATAGTCAAAATAAAATAAAAAAAATAAAAAAATAAAAAAATTCCTTCCAGTAGCACCTTAAAGACCAACTAAGTTAGTTCTTGGTATGAGCTTTCGTGTGCATGCACACTTCTTCAGATACACTGGTATCTGAAAGCTCATACCAAGAACTAACTTAGTTGGTCTTTAAGGTGCTACTGGAAGGAATTTTTTTATTTTAACTTTTTAATACTGTATTCTATAAGGCTGCAACCCATCCTAGGACCTTCTGCTGAAGGGCAGGTGGTGGTTGTTATTTGAGAGGGTTTTCAATCACCAAGATTTGTTTTTTTTAAAATCAAGTGGTATATAAATTTTATAGTGTTGTTATTGTGGTTGTTGTGGTTGTTGTTGTTGTTGTTGTTGTTTTAGCCACAGAGCAAAGCTCTTCAAAGTTTCATCAGGTAGGCAGTTGCCTTTTTAGATTTCCTGTACAGATTAGTCTCTATTTATTCCGGGGGTCATGTTCCAAACCCCTGTGCCCATGCGCAAAGTTCCGTAAAATGGGGTGGACCCAAGAGAACCCTCCTGGCTCCTGCGGAGACCCACCCTGGAGCCCAAAAAGGACCTCTTAGGGCTCTGCAGAGGGTCTCCTCATGAGCTGGTGGGCCAGTGGGGCTTTGCTGAGGGTGCTCAGCCTCCCCGCCCAACAGCTGGCATGTGGGGTGGCGCAGCAGTAGCAACAGCCACTGCCCTGCATGTCAGCTGACGAAGTCCTGTCACCCCTCCAGCTCATGCAGAGACCCTCCTCGGAGTCCAAAGAGGACATCCTCTTCAGGCTCTGAGGAGGGTCTCCTCGCAAGCCAGAGGCTTGTTGAGGCTGCTCAGCTGATGCACAGAAAAGCTCTCCAGGCCTATCTGTCCAACCCCCAGCACTCTTAGTGGACCATTCTTTCTCCCCAGGCTAGCTACATACCACACTTGGTCCCCTCCACACCCTTCTTGAGTGTTTTGCTGACATGTCTAACATGTGTCTTTGAACTGTGATTATTCCTCATTCCTCATGGAGGATAGAAAAGTGTGTGTGTGTGTGTGGTTTTTGCATTACTGTAATTTTGCATGTGCAAAGCTAAGACCACATCAATTGCTCTGCCCACTTTTGACTCTGGCCGCATCCATCACTGGCTTGTGGCCCCTGGAAGAAAATGTGACCCTTGGACCAAAAATGTCTCTCCACCCCAGAGAAGGACAGCAGAGTCCTTCTTACATGCTTTATTGCCTCCCACTCTGAAACGGTTGTGTTACAAAATACCTTGTGTTTGGTTGCATTTGGGTTGTGCTGTTTCTTTCTCCTTCCAGCTTAGTCCTTCTGGTTTGTTTACGTTTATTCATTAGCAATTTAATGTTAGATGCTTCATCATGGGAGGCTGTCGGGACGGGGAAGAGCAGAGGGAAAATGCCAGGAATCATTAGTGTCTGTTAGCCACCGCTGCTCATCAATCTTGGCAAAGAGGGCAGCCCATCAGTTCTGGACTGGTGGACCTGTGATGCAGAAACATCATTAACAGTTAGAAATGCATCTTTTTCGGGTCAGCTCTTAATGGCTAAGAACTCCCTCGCAATTTGCTTTGCCAAGTAGTACCCCCATCCGGGCTGATTCCAAAATGACCTCATTCAAGCAAGCCGGCCCAGAAATCAATTAAGGACTGGGATGAGCTCAAGCTTGCAATGGTAGCCAGGTCTAGAATCACATCCTGCATTCCCGTGAATACTCTTGTAAACCAGTGCTCATCTGGGGCAAAAAAAAAAGGGGGGATTACGAAAGTTTTCCAATTGTACGCTTTGCAAATGCTGACCCCTTTTCCCCTCTGCATTTTTACACGCTGCTCAGATCACAGACCATCTCTCCTTAGCTACCATTTTTAGAAGACTATAAGAGGTTTGTGATTCAGCTAAAACTGGGCAGGGGATCTAGGAGTCGGGCTTAAGAATTTCATTAAAGGCTGTGTACCTTGCCTAACCCCACAGTAGCTTAGACACTGGGTTTGAAGGCACAAATGACCAACACAGGAGTAGGGAATCAGCACCTTTCCAGGTGTTGCTCAACTCCAATCGCATCATCTCTGACGACTGGCTGAATGAGGGGTAATAAACTGAGATAATCCTAACAAGACAGAGACCCTGAGGGTGGAGGATCTCTGGATCCAGGTATTGCCTGTTTTGGATGGGGTTGCACACCCTGTGATGGAGCAGGTACACAGTGCCTGGAGTCAGCTCTGTCACTGGATGCCCAAGTGGCCTTGGTGGCATGGAGCACCCACTACCAGTTTGGGGTTTTGATGCCCATTCCTGGATAGGAATAATCAGGCTACTTTGGTTCATGCATTGGTAGCCCCATGGTAACGCTACTGTAATATACTGTGTATAGGGCTGCACTTGTTTAATAATCTGTAGCCAGTGCAGAATGCAGCAGCTAGCATGCTCAAGGCTGTACACGTATTACACCCATGGTGAAAGATCTGCACTTGCCTGCCTGTTAGGTACTGAGCTGCAATCAAGGTTTTATCACATAAAAGCTCTAAACAGCTTGAGACCAGGTTGCCTAGCAGAACATTTTCCCCATTATACCCTTGGTAAAATTCTCAGACCTTTCAAGGAGGCCTTGTGGATCATACCCTGGAAAGCCACTGCCAGTCAATACTGAACTAGCCCTGTTTTGTGTGGGGCTATGGGCTAAAGCCTCAGCGCCTAGGGCTTGCCGAGCGAAAGGTCGGCGGTTCGAATCCCCGTGGCGGGGTGCGCTCCCGCTGCTCGGTCCCAGCGCCTGCCAACCTAGCAGTTCGAAAGCACCCCCGGGTGCAAGTAGATAAATAGGTACCGCTTACCAGCGGGAAGGTAAACGGCGTTCCGTGTGCTGCGCTGGCTCGCCAGATGCAGCTTTGTCACGCTGGCCACGTGACCCGGAAGTGTCTCCGGACAGCGCTGGCCCCCGGCCAATAGATGTGAGATGGGCACACAAACCCCAGAGTCTGTCAAGACTGACCCGTTCGGGCAGGGGTACCTTTACCTTTACCTTACCTTTGAAGGTGACCCAGAAAGTACAACTAATCCAGAATGTGGCTGCAAGACTGGTGACTGGGAACAGCTGCCGGGACCATGTAACATTGATCTGCGTTGGTTCCCAGTACATTTCCGAGCACAATTCAAAATGTTGGTGCTGACCTTTAAAGACCTAAGCAGCTTTGGCTCAGGATACCTGGGCCAAAGCCATTTCCTTCCCCATCGTTCAGACCTGACACTGAGATCCATCTGCAAGGGCTTTCTGGAGGTTTTCTCACTGTGAGAAGTAAAGCTATAGGGACCAAGCAGAGAGCCTTCTTGGTAGTGGCACCCGCCTTGTGGAACGCCCTCCCATCAGATATCAAGGAAATAAATAACTATTTTAGAAGACATCTGAAGGCCCCCTGTAGGGAAATTTTAAATCTTTTACTGGGTTTGATGTTTTAGTTTGTTGGAAGCAACCCAGAGTGGCTGGAGCAGCCCAGTCAGTTCGGCGGCATATAATAATTTATCATCTTCATTATTATTACATGGACCAATTGTCCAGCTCTGTACAGGGCAGCTTTCTGTGTTCATAATGTTCCAGGTTCAATCCATGCCCTTTCTAGTTATTTATCTAGATGATTTATATACTGCCCTGTGCACAGGCCAAAGTCACAACAGGTAGATAAGAATCCATAAAATCCATAAAAATGCAATCATTAAAAATGCACAGTAGCATCAATTGCTGCCAGTTACTAATAGCAACAGGCCTCTTCTCCTCCAAATGTCTTCTGAAAATGATGCACCATAAAAGGATCTGGAAGCAGATAATGGGAAAGATTTCAGCCTCAGAGCCTGGACAGCCTCTGCTGGTCAGAGTAGACAGTATTGGTCTAGCAAGTTGCATAATCTGACCTGTTTTATGGCGACTTCCTATAGTCCTTATGTTTTGTGGGGCAAAACAACAATTGTTGCAGCTTTAGCATAAACTGAGGTGGTTGATTTGTGAAACGCACAAGTTTGGTCATCTATCTCAGTTTTGTAAGCCAACCTGGGATATTAAGTATTCAAATGATAATTTGGAACAAGAAAATACTCTTACAGAGAATCACCACCACCCCCCAGGTAAAAATAAAAACTTGGCTTGGAGTTTACATGGATTGGATGTGCCTTGAATTTTGTAAAGGAGCTTTGGTTAACTTACAGGCAAAGGCTTTATTGGGTACCATGTGGCAATTAGTTGGAGAAGGGAAAGAGATTGCAGTTTAATTAATATTCTAATCCCAACGTTAACAATCTTCCTGCCAAGTCAGCAAGGCTGCATGTTCTGTTTGCAATCCTTGTGATTCAGCCGGGGTGACATTCGTCAGCTCCCTCCAGAAAAGAAACCCACTTGTAAATTTAGCTCAAAAATTAGCAAATGTCAATATGTCGCAGAAAAGTTTTAATCAGGGCTGTCACATAGCAGTTTTTCTGTCGACAAACACAAAGAGACCTTTCATGCAACATAATTTACACAATCTTCACTAGCATAAAGTGTGAATTAAGGAGTCGCTCATTGGCTTGGGGCATTGAAGTAGAATCAACCTCCCTCTGTGTGTTTTATTGTTATTTTGAGAGGGTTTTTTTGTTTTTTTAAACCCTGCAGGTAAATAGTATTACCAAGTGGCTCATTCTACACCCTCCGTACACACCAGTCATGAGGCTCTTGCTGCTTTCTGCTTGCGTGATGCTATTGACCGCCTCCCGAAGTGCTGCCGTCAGCTTCCCAGAAGACGACGACCCTATTAATGTTGTCGACTACCACTGTGAGTAACCGGCGGGAACAAACTTGCCATTTATTTTTTGTTGTTGTTGAGGGAAAGCAGTTGTTCCTTCTGAGATTGACTTGGCTTTTCACTTATTAGGCAATTCTATCATTAATAATAATAATAATAATAATAATAGCATTCAAAAGTGTGCAGTAAGTTCAAGTTTGTTTGTTTTAAAGCGTGTTTGCAGAGTTCCTGCCATTTATTCATTTATATTCAGTGCATTATGCAAGGAATTTAGTTTAAGCCTTCTGCTCCCAGTATATACAGCTAATCAATGTTGTCTATTGATTCTTTAGCTCTATAATCCTGAGTGATGGCGTAACCCATTTTTACTTGCAGATTCAAGGCAATATCCAGTATTTAAAGGACGCCCTTCAGGCAATGAATCCCAACATAGGCTGGACTTTCAACTGATGTTGAAAATTCGAGACACACTTTATATTGCTGGCAGGTAATTTTCCCGCAGTCAGTTGATTAAATTAAAATTCTCTCTCCCTCCCTCCTACCCACCCCTGCCCTGGTTGGTTTTGCATTTAATCTGTGCACCTTGTTTAAAAGTAATCTGTAGAGAATGGGATCGGGAAATAGAATTGGAAGGGGAAAAATGAATGCACAGAGGGAGAGGGACACAATATATTACAGAAGAGAAGCCCTGCTAGATCAGACCATCTAATCCAGCCACCTCTTTCGAACAGGGCTTATACAGATACCCCCAAGAAGCCTGGTAGGGTTAAATGGTAATGCATGTATGAGACACACATTTCTAGACTGGAAACCAGGTATGTGCGAGTCTATCAGTCCCTGGTTTCTGGCAGCACTGCCAACTGCCTCCCTTGAGTAGGTGTCCTTGGTACTAGGGAAGAAGGAGAAATGCAATTAAGTTGGCAATTAAAGGGGAACTTGCCTAATTCTCACTTTCTGAAACAATAAACGAACCGGAATGCCTCCAAAATGTGCACTTTTTCAAATTTATAAAGATGCAAGTAATGTGCCCCCAAACCCCTTAGATTATGGTAAAGCATGCATCAAAACGTATGTATTGGCTGAAAATAACATGCTAAACTGCATTATTTAATGGCTTGAGAAAATGTGAAAAATGGTCAGAAATTGTGTTTATTCGGGGAAATTAGCACTAAAATGCTGACAATTTTTCAAAAAATGTATTTTTTGAAAAGTGGCAAATCGCTGCATGAATCACGGCACAAATGTGGAGAACTGTAATGAAATGAGAAACTGACAGAAGCCAGATTGACATATTCTTCCATCCCTAGTTGATACCCAAATGCTTCTCCTCCCAGTGTAGTATGATCCAGCTATATGGTGTGGAGGTTTTATGGATCCAGCTATATGGTGTGGAGGTTTTATGGATCCGTTCCAGAACTGTAGCTGCAGGGAGAGGGAGTTGTGTGGTCAAACTCCTTTGAGGGGTATTCCTGGCCGCTATCTGAATTGTTTGTTTTCGTTTTCCCCCATTTTTGTTCTCTGTCCCATTAACTTATGGAAAAGTAAGCAAGCTCATACAGACATTATTTTACCCAGTTGACAGTAGTTTACGCAATTGCTTCATCAGTAGTAAATGCAGACTTGCCTTCTGCTATTCTGCCCAGTTGGTGCCCTGGGATAACTGGATTTTTTAAAATTTAACTAGTATATAACTTGATTCTTTGTAACTTTGAGAAAACTATTTGGCTTTAAAATAAATGTGTGACTGTTGTTCTGCACTTATTCTTCACTATGGGCCTTCTCTGTGGCATAGCAGAGAGGGTCCTTCTGCAAGATAGTCACCCCAGTAAGTGAGCTTTGGTGCTATTACGAAGTCCTCCTTCATAATCCCAGTGGCACAGTATCCCCATTTAACAGAACTAGGCGGGTGCTATTTGGATATTCATTCTCTTTTATATAAATATTATTATTTATTGGTTTTCCAAATTAATACAAATCGGTCCAAATTATTTAAATTTAATACAATTTCTTTTAAAAAAATAGGTTTCCCACTCCTGTTGCAAACATATGTTCTCTACTTCCTGATGAAGAATTACTTCATTCTTTTTTAATCTCCTCTTCATCCTTCTCTTGATGTTAGTCCATTCTCACAGCTGACCTCTGTAATTTACATCAATATAAAGTCCATTTCATGTGTGTAGTCCTTCATAAACGCTCTCAGACCTGGTGTGTTGAGAGTTAATGTTCGTTTCCTATTTGAATGTTCATTCTCAGTGAGTTGAGGGGATTTGATAGTGTCTTATTCCTATTTTTCCTCTGCTCTTACAGGGATCAAGTTTACACTGTGAACTTGAACGACATTCCAAAGGGAGAAGTTGCTCCAAGCAAGGTATTGGAATAACAGCTTAATTTGGGGGTGGTGGTTGTTGTTTTAAAAAAGAAACAATAATAATAATTCTACATTAAACATTAGAATGTTCTTATTTTCATTTCTTCATTTTATTGGAACAGAAATTAACATGGCGGTCAAGGCAACAGGACAGAGAGAACTGCGCCATGAAGGGAAAACACAAAGTACGTTTTGTCGTCCCCCTCCCCCATACACCTTTTTTTTAAGCAGAAAAATATTTAAATCCTTGTTTATGTTTTTAAAAGTTGGGCTTGAAGCCAATGTACAACTGATAATGAATGAGGCCCCATCTGAACAGTACGTTTAAAGCAGTATCATGTCATTTTTAAACTGTCATTGCTGCCCCCAAAGAATCCTGGGAACTGTAGTTTATGAACGGTGCTTATTCCCCTCACAGAACTACAATTCCTAGAGACCCCCGGAAAGAGGGATTGAATGTGTTAAACCACTCTGGGAACCTCTGCTCTGTGAGGAGAATAGAGGTTTCCTAACAACTCTTTGCACCCATAACAAACAACTGCACTGGGGTTTTTTCCCTTACAATCAAGCCGTATTAGTGAATAAAAAAATACATACATACAGTTCCTAGGATTTTTTGCCCGTTTCAAGTGATATGATACTGCTTTAAATGTATCGTGGAGATGGGACTTGGATTCTACTTACAGACACAAGAATTTGCATTTTATGCAACTGCCCCTAAATGCTCAGGTGGCCTCAGTATATAGGAGCATCTGTTGTCTGCTTCAGCTGATATGATAACTGTGTCTGCTCCTGGCCCTTGGTAGCTTTTTCCTCATTACTCTAGGCATAACCAACTCCCAAGACTAGGTTACTGCAATACACACCATGTGCACCTTCTCTTACGCTCAGTATAGAAACTGCAGTTATTGCAGCACGATTCCTGGCAGGAGTGAGATTTTCCAGTGCTGTGCTCAAAGATCTGCACACATCCTGCTGAATCTGTTAGAAGTCCAAGTTCTAACAGGTTACAATTCAAGGTGTTACTGTTAGTATATGAACCCCTTAACAGTTTTGGCTCAGTTTTCTTGAAGGCCTTATCCCCTATGTGCTCACTCAACCCCTTCATATATAGAACTGGCATTTTTACAAGTGTCAGCCAACATGCAAGAAATCAAATCTTTTAGTATGGCAGTGCTTTCACTTTGGAACTCCCTGCCGATTGATATCAGGTAGGCTCCTTCACTGTACTGTTTATGACATCTCCTAAAATCTCTTTTGCTTATGCAAACCTACCTAGACATGTAATTTTATTGTGCATATTTGTTTTAAAACTGTTGATTTTATCAATATTCACTCACTTTTATTATGTTGTACTTGTTGTCAAAGCGACAACCGCTTTATATTTTTATGTAAGCGGCTTACAGGTTCTTCTGATTAAGTGGTATATAAAATGTGTGTGTGTGTGTGTATTCATAATAAATCACACACAGAAACAGGGATGTTGCAATATAAATGCCAGGATCTTTTGAGTTTTTATCTCTTTTAGTTTTGTTCTTGTGTCATTCAAAATTTGTCATCTCGACATTCCACTTCTCTAATAAACAAACCATATTTGTGAGTAAATGGTAACATAAACCAGTCTCTCTTCTTCTTTTCCAGGACGAATGCCATAATTTTATTAAAGTCTTTGTCCCCAGGAATGATGAGATGGTGTTCGTCTGTGGAACCAATGCTTTTAACCCCATGTGCCGCTACCTTAGGGTAAGGACCTCAGTGCACTAAGACAGAAGCTTCTCTACATGTTGCTCTTGTGGGTATCTTCCTCATCATCGCCTCCAAGGAGATGAGGGTGGTGTTCATTGTTCTCTTCCCTCTTGTGAGATATATGAGGCTGACTTGATAGGAACCAGCCCAGATTTAGCCAGTGTACCTCATCAACCCCAGCTAGCATGGTCCATAACCAGGGATGATGGGAGTGGTAGTCCGAAACCAGCTGGGGTTGATGAGAGTTGGAGTCCATCAGCATCTGTTAGGCTATCTCTGTTCACCCAGTGAACAGAGATAGCCTAAGTGGGGAATTCAACCTTGGTGTCCCAAGGTTGCATTCTAGCCACACTGGTTCACTTTTATGAGCAATCCTCAGCCAAAGCCCTGCTGATCTGGCTGGACGTGATGTGAACCAGGGAGCACATCAGCAAGCAGGGCTGGCAGTTGTTTTTTAGCCATGACTAGTGGCTCATCAAGGGGCGCGGGTGGCACTGTGGGGTAAACCACAGAGCCTAGGACTTGCCGATTAGAAGGTCGGCGGTTCGAATCCCCGTAATGGGGTGAGCTCCCGTTGCTCGGTCCCTGCTCCTGCCAACCTAGCAGTTTGAAAGCACATCAAAGTGCTAGTAGATAAATAGGTACCGCTCCGGTGGGAAGGTAAACAGCGTTTCCGTGAGCTGCTCTGGTTCGCCAGAAGCAGCTTAGTCATACTGGCCACATGACCCAGAAGCTGTATGCCGGCTCCCTCGGCCAATAAAGCGAGATGAGCGCCACAACCCCAGAGTCGGCCACGACTGTACCTAATGGTCAGGGGTCCCTTTACCTAGTGGCTCATCACTGCAGAAAGCTCTGTTCCAAGCTGGTTGCAGAACCAATGACGAGAAAGCTGTTCTGACCTCTGGCACCAGGTCTGAGGACTGAAGGCTCCTGAGGTGAGGATTTACATTTTGTGTTATTGCAGCCAGTTGTGGTCTGCATTTGAGAATCATTTGCTTGAAAGATGGAATCTAAACCCTCCGATCTCCTGTACTGCTCCTTTTACAGTGACTAGTGTAAAAATCTTCATCAAATTTTCCAGGATGATCATATGCATTTTATGTCCTTTCGAATCAACTTGCATCCCAGTTTGACCAAGGGCTGTGTTGCGGCAGACAGCCAGGAACTGATCCCAGACACTTGCAGTTGATTAGAGGATTATGATGCCCATTTTATTTTACTCTGTGTTGTTTTTTGTCTGCCTTAGCTAATGTTATTCTCTTTTACTCTGTTATACATTCAGTTAATGTGTGTTACGTGCTTCGTCTTTTGTTTCCTTAGTGCTGGTCATTGACTGTAGCAATAAAAACGTGGTCTTCATTTGGTGTCGAGCTGAGAACTGGGGGTTGATCCACTGCTAGTCCTCCTCAGAGTAGACCCATTGAAGTTAATGGTCATACTAATTTAGGTTCATTAATTTCAATGGGTCCGCTCTGAGTAGCATCGGAAACAACCCTGTACCGCAAAATTTGGAGGGATGCAAAATCCCAAGGATTATTACGTTCCAGTCCCAGATATTTGGAGGGGGAAATGTGAATTAGGTTAGTTTGCTTAAAAATGTGGACTGAATGAAATTTTCTCCCGCTGCTGTTCCCCAGCACTGATAATTTAGTGGCATTCTGCCTCCCTGAACCTGGAGGTCACATATAGACACCATGACGCATAGCCTTGTGGATGTAAAAGCTATCGTCCTTTGCACAGCTCCTTGAGAACCAGTTCTTAAGCATTAAGTGGAAGATTAGATCAAGTCTGACAGAGTGAATGATGGTGTATGCAAAGCAGCATTGTCCCCCCCCCCAAAAAAATCACGCTTCCTGCAGAGCTTGATGTGACACCGCCAAACAATTTATTTTTCTTCCACAGCTGAATACCTTGGAGTACGATGGAGAAGAATTCAGCGGCTTAGCCAGGTGCCCGTTCGACGCCAGGCAAACCAACGTCGCCCTCTTTGCTGGTAGGAACATTTTCTCTCATGAATCCTGGTGAAAAATGATACAGGGAAAGCTTAAAGAAATTGTATCACATCAATGTGCCTCTGCAGAGGGTTTTTTTCTTTAAAGTCTAATGCATCTTTTTGGGAAATTAGTAATCACATTGTCAACTGGTTTAGGTTGAGATGACTAAATGACACACACCCCTGTCCTGGAACATTCTGGGCCCCAAAGTAGTTTCTTTTTCTGTAGCCCTGGTGGTTCCATCAACTTTTAATTAAGTTATGACTGGGGCGGAGGAGAGAATCCTGTTCGCACTTCCATTTGTAAGTAGGTCTTTCAACAGACTGAAGAAATCTTACACTGCAATCCTATAGCTTAAATGGGGCATACGTCTGAGTAGTACTGCACTGTTAATTGATTCATGAATCAATTGACTCTGCACAGATTTGCACACTTGCGGGGGGGGGGGGTATCATTTCTAATTAGAAAAGGAGTGGTAGAGGTTCTCCTTAGTGTGTGTCTTCAAGCAGAGGCTGGGCAGTCATCTGTTGAGCACAGTGGTACCTCAGGTTACAGACACTTCAGGTTACAGACTCCGCTAACCCAGAAATAGTACCTCGGGTTAAGAACTTTGCTTCAGGATGAGAACAGAAATCATGCGGCAGCGGTGAGGCGGCAGCAGAAGGCCCCATTAGCAAAAGTGGTGCTTCAGGTTAAGAACAGTTTCAGGCTAAGAACGGACCTCCGGAATAAATTAAGTTCTTAACCCGAGGTACCACTGTATGTTATAGCTCTGGAATTCCCAAGGGCTGGTGGACTGGGTGGCTCTGATTCCTTGGGTTGCATCCAACATTCTCCATCCACTAGCGCAAGGGATCTTGAGCGGGCAGACAGGCGAGTTTTCGTTTTGGGAAAATTGCACTAGCAAAAACTCACTGTGCGGTCTATTGTGCAACAAAGTTGCCAGCAAATCTGCTTAGATGTTTTATTGCACAATAACAAACATTTCGCCAGCACAAGTATGCCACTAAGTGACCTTGACTTGGTGCTAAATTGGAGACAACCCTTTGTTTTTAGATGAGGCACATATACATCTATCTATCATCTATCTATCATCTATCTATCATCTATCTATCTATCTATCTATCTATCATCTATCTATCTATCTATCTATCTATCTATCTATCTATCATCTATCTATCTATCTATCAGTCATTGTTACGTTGTGAGGATGCTACAGCTTTGTATGCTTAAAGGTAAAGGGATCCCTGACCGTTAGGTCCAGTCGTGGATGACTCTGGGGTTGCGGCGCTCATCTTGCTTTACTGGTCGAGGGAGCCGGCATTTGTCTGCAGACAGTTTTTCCGGGTCATGTGGCCAGCAGGACTAAACCGCTTCTGGCAAAACCAGAGCAGCGCACGGAAATGATGTTTACCTTCCCGCCAGAGCGGTACCTATTTATCTACTTGCACTTTGACGTGCTTTCGAACTGCTAGGTTGGCAGGAGCAGGGACCGAGCAATGGGACCTCACCCCGCCGTGGAGATTCGAACCACCGACCTCCTGTCCTAGGCAAGTCCTAGGCTCTGTGGTTTAGCCCACAGCACCACCTGTGTCCCTAGGTTTGGCTAAATGAGACAGTAGGCATTATCTTAAAAGATGCATACCTTTTTAGTACAGGAGAGAATGCTTCTTCTAAGATGGTGGTTGCCCTCTGTATCTTTTTTCTGTGTTGCTGCATTCTGTCTGTTTGTCTGTCTGTCCATGGAGAAAGAGAGAGAGAAACCTATTTTAATCGAAGGCACCTTTCTTCATTGGTCATGAGATGTTGTGTATTATGTCACATATATACAATAGGCAATATTAATCCAAGAGAACAAAAGTGAAGTAATGAAAAGTATGTTAATGGAAGCTTCTAATATGTATTACTTTCTTGATCTGCATAAAGTCTCTGTATAATTATACAAGGATCCATTATAACATACCTAATAAAATGTGTGAATTTACATTTCCCTGTACTTTATGACACCAGTACATTTTAAATGCACTGTTTCTCAATAAAATTATCATAAGATTGAACGTAAGGTTTCATTTGACTAATTTGACCCAGAGAAGTCCCACCAGATGTTGCCCTCTGACCAATGGCCTGAACCTTGTGCCCTCCAGATACCATTGGACTACAGCTCCCATTACCCCGGACCATCAGCTAGGCTGGCTGGAACTGATCGATACTAGCTGCAATGGCTTCATTCTACCCACAGTGTTGGAGTTAGTATGCCTCCGAATCAGTGGCATGTGCTGAAATTTTTTGCAGGGGAACGGTTAGGGCCAGAGGCACCTGTTTGTGAGGGCAATGTCACATGTGTGAGCATTGAGCCTCTCTCCCTAAGCTGGGAGCATCAGGCTTTAATACTTTAATACTCTGATTTTCCAGGAACGTGTAGGGGACGTTCCCCTAGCCTTGTCCCCCTAGACCACTGACCGCACAGCACTGCTTCCCACAATTACCTAGTTTACCAGGATGCTGGACTCATGAGCCATTGGCCTGATCCAGAAGGGCTCTTCTTCTGTAAACCAAGGATAATGTTCAAACAATGAGGGAGCCTGTATGATAATGGACCAAAACGACGGCTACCGTATTTTTCACTCTATAAGACACACTTTTCCCCTCCTAAAAAGTAAGAGGAAATGTGTGTGCGTCGTATGGAGCGAATGCAGGCGGGAGGCTCTGCTCAGCGCTCCCTTTAAAGAGCCACATGGAGCGTGTGTGCGGCTCTTGGGGGCTTTTCCCTGAGAAGGGAAAAGGGCTGCCTTCAGAAGGGGGAGCCTTCATCCCGCTGCCCGGGAGAGGCTGCACGCAGCTATCCCATAAGCCAGGACAGCAAAAGGGATCACTGTGCAGCGATCCCTCTTGCTGTCCTGGCTTCGCTGCAGGAAGCATCTTGAGAGCAAGGGGAGCCTTCATCCCACTGCCCTGAAGAGGCTTCGCTCAGCTGTCCCAGAAGCCAGAACAGCAAGAGGCTATCCCAGAAGCCAGATCCCTCTTGCTGTTCTGGCTTCTGTGATTCAAAATTATTTTCTTCTTCTTTTCCTCCTCCAAAAACTAGGTGTGTCTTATGCTCTGATGCGTCCTATAGAGCGAACTGTGATCCCGAGGATACCAGATTTAAACGGACAGGATGGAAAAGGACTAATTAGTTGAAACAGACTTTCAACCAGTGCTTTGTCTTCTAATATATTTTTCATCCCCTGTTGTTTCAGTGTAGCATTTTAAAAAAATATATACATTAGAGTTCAATACAGTACTGTTTTCATATTTTGGGACTCGTTTGTGCACTCTTACATAAGCCAAAACATATGGTGGGCACCAGTTTGGGGGAGGCTGCATCATGCAGTCCTAACAGATGGGTTCCATGTCTGTGAAACCGTTGCAACGAAGGGATGCCAACTTTCAGAGCCTGACCACCCAAGAGGGAGCTGGATTGTTCCAGCCTCTGGTGTCTGCATAACCCCCGTGGCCCAAAGAATACAAAAATGATAAGAGGTTACTCAGAATTAAAACGGATACTAAATGCCTCATTTGTTCTATTGTTTCAGATGGCAAACTCTATTCTGCAACGGTTGCAGATTTTCTGGCAAGTGATGCGGTAATTTACCGAAGCATGGGGGACGGGTCAGCATTGAGAACAATAAAATACGACTCCAAGTGGATTAAAGGTACTTATAGTGAAATACTAATAATTGCAGCTTGTAATGTCTTTGTAGGCCCCTAGCTGGAGATTGTGTGCATTGTGGAGTGCTGATATTCTCCATTTTGTTTAACCCAATAATTACAAAGCAATCACTCTTTTTGCTGATGACTAGACTTTCTCAGTGTTCAAATCTTTAGCTCACTCTTTGAGGACTGAGGCACATTTAAAAATAAAAATTGGAGGTACACTTGTAAGAGTATACTTGTTTGATTTTTTTCACTGATTTGTTCGAACCTAACCATTGTTTATGGTTACGTGCACAAGCCTTGGGAGCTTGCTCCTCGTTCCCTCCCTCTTCTGACACAGCTTTCACTGCAGATTTCAATCACCCACAGTTCCGCACTGCATCCGAACCACCTATACCATGGTTAATGAAAACTTCAATGGGTTGAAGCACAGACTTTGCTTTGTAAACTATGGTTTGAAGTTGTCTTGCTTCAAACAAACCATAGCTAAAACTAAACACAGTTTGTGCAGGTTCAAACATAGCGTTTAACTGAAGTGAATCTAAAATAGGCATAGTGGTAAATTCTCTAATCTATGTCCCAGTACGCAGTCTGGGAATGACTTATTTAGCCCCTTAAGACTCCAATCCTAGGGGAAAGTACCATTGATTTCAGTGGGCCTTACTTCTGAGTAGCCATGTATAAGATTGCTCTGCATTAGTTATATCAAAATTTGATATAGTTCTATATACAGTTGCCCATAAAATTAAAATTGCATCTTTTTCCTCTGTAAGTTCTTTTAAATGAAAGAGCTACAACCACCCACGTCCCGATACGTGGCATGAAGATTCTGATATTATATGTAACCAGCTGCAGTTTGTGGGTGTGTGAAAAAGAATCGGGGCAAACTCCATGGCTGTGAGCATATATTCTCCTTTCAGTGGAGCACAACCCAAAGCCCACTTCTTCTTTTTGTCTTCATCCAGCAAAAGATCTGGCCCAGGAATGAAACCCTTTCCCACCCACCACCCACCCCCCAATCCGCAATAAGTTAATGAATGAAGCTGTAGTAACAAAAGGCCGGAGCTGCAATACAATTCCTCGGAGGCCTTTTTACAGTCCATTAGCCGACATTAAAGTCTGCACATTCATTGAAGCTCAACTCCATCTGTACTTGGATGTCCTAAAGTGCCTTGAATAGTGGATTTCACTTTGTAACTACAGGATACACTTTGGCATCCGTACACACCAGATCTGCATAGCAGCTGCAACAGCAGCCTGTTTGTAACACTAATGAAGACTGTAATGCCTGTAACCTTAAGAGAGCTTTCTAGTAAGCTGCTGCAAGAGAGCATCCCGTGAGAGGCACATGGAACAGGCTGGACCCATTGATTCCTCCCATTACCGTATATTTCGCTCTATAGGACGCACTTTTTCCTCTCCAAAAATGAAGGGGAAATGTTTGTGCATCCTATGGAGTGAATGCAGGCTCCTTGGCTTCAGCGAAAGCAACGCGAAGCCTCCAAAGCACAGAGGGAGCACTCCTTCCGCGCTCCAGAGGCTACACATTGCTTTCGCTGAAGCCTGGAGAGTGAGAGGGGTCGGTGCGCACTGACCCCTTGAACGGCTATCCCCGAAGCCAGAACAGCGAGACGGAGTGCTGCACAGCTTGGTGATGCCGGGGCTTTATGGGGAAACCCCGGGCTTCCCCCTTCAGCCCCGACACGGGCCGGGGTGGCTAGATAAACGCCCGTCTTCCTCCTTCAGCCCTGACACTGGCCAGGCTGGCTGGGGGAACCCCATAAAGCCCTGACAAGCTCAGCCGCGTGTAAGCAGCTCTTATTCTGCTAGATTTACAATGTGCCAGAAGGATGGGGACTGCCCCTTCCGCCCCTCCCCCAGCTTATTGTGCCGGTAATTCCCGGTATTTCCTCCTTTTGCGCTGGTTCCATGAGGCAAGGCAGCTGCAATGATTTGATTCAGACTATTTTTTACTTGTTTTCCTCCTATAAAAACTAGGTGCGTCCTATGCTTGGATGCGTCCTATAGAGTGAAAAATATGGTATATACCCTACCTTTCCTCCAAGGAACTCTAGGGTTCCCCAGGCAATTAAGCCAAAAGGTAGTGACTGGCCCAGGATCACAGATTTTAACTGTTTTGAACATCTTTTAAATGTGTTTGATGTGCAAATCCCCTTGAGATAGTGGTTGAGAAGGCAATTGATAAATTAACTGAAATCATACCACTGTGTGTGCTTCATGGCTGAGCTGGGACTTGACTATGGGCTGCCCAATTCTTGGTCCAAGACTCTAACCACAGTATCATACACTCAATCTGATAGGTTTGTCCCTCTTTTGGGTGTATGCAGACATTCTTTACTCTGAAGGAAATGCACCCCCATCCCCCTTCATTGCAAAAAGGAAGTAGTAGCTGATCTAGTATGTGCCAAGTTTATTTGAATGCTGTTTTCCTTCCTCTGCAGTAGCATAAATGTTGGCAGAGCCAATACTGCAGGGATGGGGGACATTGGTATTCCTGATGTTCCTGGACCGCAGTTCCCATCATCCCTGACCACTGGGCCATGTTGGCTGGAGCTGATGGGAATTGGGTGATTGAAATCATATAGAGAAGTCATGGGTTCCTCATCTCTGTAATACTGCCTTTCATTCTTAGGCACCTCCAATTAAAAAGGACTTTGGGTACCAAGTTTTGGAAGAAGTCCCTGCCTGGGAATTCTGGAGAGTTGGTGCCAGTTACAGCTGGCCATCACTGGGCTAGATGAACCAATGGTCTAACTCCAACATAGAAAACTACTCCAATTCAGACCATTGGTCCATCTAATTCAGAGTTGTCTACACCAGGCATAGCTAGTGTGGTGCCTTACAAATATTTTTGGACTACAGCTAATATCATCCCATGTTGGCTGGGGCTGATGGGATTTGGAGTCCAACAACATCTGGAAGGCACAATGTTTGCTACTCCTGAACTGCATTGCCAGCAACTTTCCTGGTGCACAGAGAAGGCTCATTTCCAGTCCTCCGTGGAGGTGCCTGGGATTGACCCTGTGACCTTTTACATGCAAAGTATGTGTTCCAGTACTGCTGAGCTCCAGTCCTTCCCCTTAAACATGGTATGAGACAACTTTATGCATTCCTCTTCCATTGAGATCCTATGGTGGTGTTTCTGACAGAATAACTCTGAACTTCTGTGATGTGCCAGCAGCTCTTGGAAGAGCTTCCTTTTAAAAAAATGATGGTCTCTTATTCTTACCTGGGGTTTTCTAATGCTTTCCCGAGCCGCACCTGCACAGTGTCAGTAATGCTTCATCGTTTGCCTAAAATTCACTGTTGTGATGTTGTGCTAGACAGGGGTCGGCAAGGTTTATCTTGCCTGGGCCAGATCGGTCCCACGGAGATCCCTCTGTGGGCTGGATCGCATGTGCATGCCCGCGATTTCCAGTGTCTGTGTGTGTGCAAACACAATTTTCGGCGCCGCGGTTTAGCGCAGCGCTCGAACAGGCAGCTCGGTCCAGGGGCGGCTCATGGGCCAGTCAAACAACCTCCACGGGCCACTTCTGGCCCATGGGCCTTAGGTTGCTCACCCCTGTGCTAGCATAGTGGCCATTACAAAGTTTCCAACCAACTTTCACTCAGAGTGGACTCATTGAAATGAATGGACCTAAGATAGTCATGCCATTGGGTCTACTCTGAGTAATACTTGGTTGGCTGCAACCCCCTGCCTCTTTCTCATGCCATATTGGGCTGTTAACCCAGATGTAGCAAGGTGCCTCCTTTTTTAACCAAGCAAAATCCTCCCAACATAGATCTCCTCTTCCTTGAATCTTGCAGAGCCCCATTTCCTTCATGCCATTGAATACGGGAACTTTGTGTATTTCTTCTTTCGAGAGATTGCCGTGGAGCATAATAACTTAGGCAAGGTAAGAGTAAATACAGCTGTTTGTTATGATAAGCTACAAAGTCTCTGGGTGATTTGTAGCGGGCTGAAAATATGCTTGCTATGGAGTGGCACGCAGTCGTTTCTGTTCAATGACTGGTTTTGAAAATAATAAGCTGGCACTTCTCATACTTCTAATTGCTGAAGGAGGTGGTGGAATTTGTGTCCCCCCAACCCAACCCAACCCAACCCAACACCCAGTCTCACAGCTTTGTTCTCTAGAGCTGGACTTCATCTGTAAAGAGGTTCACCCTGTCAGTGAAAATCCAAATTGGCCTCCTCCCTACCCAAACACTTGGAACACAATCGCTTGGAAAATTCACCTGTGAATCAAATGAACCCCCTGCTCTTATTTTAGTGCTGCAACACAGATGTAGACAAGACCAGGATTTATAATTGGTTGTCTCTATAAACTGGTCGGCAACTAGATTTGCTGGAGGACTAATTTGACTCCCTTCCCTCAAAAAGACCTGGGGCTCATCTACACCCCATTTCTGAGCTGGGCAATTGGAGAGATAGGTAGTATGGGGCTAGGTTTGACCCAAGGTTTTCATAGTTGCTGAGCCCTAATCAAAACATGACTTCCTTTTTCTGTGGCGGGAATGAGAAATCTTAGCTCCGGTGGCATCTGTCTCTGGCCCTCAAGACTCCGAAGCCCACTCCTAACCCACACGGCACCCTTTAGCGAGACTGCTTCACCCCTTCCATGAGTGTTTTCACCTCGCTGGAATGTAACCTTGAACTCTGATAATTCCTCTTGTTTGCCAGGATGGAGGATAGAAAATGTGTGTAGAAACTAGCCCATTGTACAATGGTTAAGAAAAGCTGGAAAGTCTGGAGAAGCTTGCATGACAAGTATTATATAAATATTGAAAGTAAACCTCCAGGTTGGACAGCAGGCATGCATTATGAATTGGGCTGCCTTTAGAGACCATTTGGAAACCGCAGCTGGTGCAGAATTCAACAGCCAAATTGCTGACCAGAGCAGGGCAGTCTGAACATACAATGCCAGCTCTGGCACAACCGCCTATCAATTTTTTCCCAGGTTTTGACCAACAAAGCCTTGTCCAGTTCAAGACTCCAGTACTTCAATGTCCACCTCTCCCCACATGAACTGACCTGGGCTTTGCAATCATCATCTGAGGCCCTTCTTCATGTGTCCCTTCCATAGGAGGTTCGGGAGGGGGGGGGACATGAGATCAAGCTTTTTCAGTGGTTGCCTCTTCCTCCCCCCCCCCCTTCTGTAATGCCCCCTCAGGGATAAACTTCTAGTGCCATCTTTATCCATTTTTAGATGCCAAGCAAATACTTTTCTCTTTAGCTGGGCTTTTGGACCTTAATTTGATGGGTGGCATTGTGGTCCATTGCCTAAGTCCTGCCTTTTATTTGTATAATTGTGTGTCCTTACATGGATGTTCTTGATTCCCCCCACCCTGTTATTTTTATTTACAAATATGAATTTATAACTATACCAAATAGACATCCATGTAAAGAGATCACTCTGAATCCCGGGACTCCCCCCTCCCAATCCCCTCTATGGGTCCTATTGTCAACATTTTAATCTTGATTCATTTTAATATAAGTTGCTTTGGGTCACTTGGCGAGAAAAGCGACTAACAAAAATAATGGATAAATAATAAATACATTGAGAAAGGTTCCCCACCCCTGCCAATGGAGATGGCATAGGGAACCTACAAGAAGTTGCTTTCCTTTTACCAAAGTTGCTGTTATAACAGTGGTGGTTTTCCAGATGGATTAGTTGCCAGCCTGACTTTTCTCCCTTCCTATTGTCCCCCACGCAAGGCTGTGTACTCCCGTGTAGCTCGCATATGCAAAAACGACATGGGTGGCTCTCAGAGGGTGCTGGAGAAGCACTGGACGTCATTCCTGAAAGCGCGTCTCAACTGTTCCGTCCCTGGGGATTCGTTTTTCTACTTTGATGTGCTCCAGTCGATCACAGACATAATAGAAATCAACGGAGCCCCTACTGTTGTTGGCGTATTCACTACGCAGCTTAACAGGTAAGAGATGAGCGACCTGGCGTCAAAAAGAGAGAGGGAAGTTCTCCGGTTCACTGCCGACGCTTAATCCGTCACCGCTTTGTTGCCTGGCTTCCCTGCAACGTCTTCTCCCGTGTGTCTTTTTACAGCATCCCCGGTTCCGCAGTGTGTGCCTTTAGCATGGAGGACATTGAGAAAGTCTTCAAAGGAAGATTTAAGGAACAAAAGACTCCAGATTCTGTTTGGACAGCTGTACCTGAAGACAAAGTACCAAGGCCGAGGTAAAGGAAATAAATGGATGATAATCTGTTATCAGGATGTTGTTGTCATGGCCCCATCTGTACAGCTGCTTTGGAATCAGTGAAGAACACGTTGGTCCATCCATGAGCCTCTGGATGGGAATTGTGAGCTGCTTTGAGCTCAAATTGGTTGATGGAAAAGCAGCATACAAATAACAGATCAAATCAGTGTTTATGTTTAATTTCAAACTGCACCTTGCACATGGCAAGGGAGCAAGGCCTCTGTCTTGCATGCAGAAGTACCTAGGTTCAATCACTGAAATCTCCAGTTAGGGCTGGAAACCTTGGGAAACAGCAGCCAGTTAGGGTGGACAGTGCTGAGATAGATGACCCAATGGTCTGACTTGGGGTAAGACAGCTTCTTGTGTTCTTATGTTCCAATGACAAATGGCTCAACTAAATAATTTGTTTGCCCGCCATTTTTTCCCTGGAAAACCTGCAGTTTATTGCTGAATCAGAGCAAACAGCTACCAGGTTTTCTGATAGCAGATTGCCATTTATTCTGATTTAGTGCAAAAGAGCAGGTTTTCTGGGGGCAAAGGCAAAACAGCTCAAACCCATGCTTAGAAAGCAGAAAATGGCTCAATATATATAAAAGGCAAGCAGTGAGACGCATGTGGAAAGTGATACATGCACTAAGTAAAGTACAAATACAGAGATTTTTGAAAGAATTGTTGGAGTAGGAAGTTCTTCAGTAGGCAATGAGAAGATAATAGAGATTGCACCTGTCTGATTTTTAATGGAAGAACATTTACCCCACCTGTCCAGATGTTGAGAATGAGCCAGGAGTGGGGAATCAAAGGCTTGGCACCTCAGCATGCTGCAAGTAAACCTTCCTAAAAATGTGCAAAACCCCAAAATCTAGACAGAAATTCAGATGACTCCCTCATCATGAACCTGAAATAACAAAGCAATTGGCCAGCCTTGCGCTGAGCGATTGTCTCAAATGGTCCCAAAGTAGCAGTTTTCGTTTGGACTCCAAATTCATTTTGCCTTGGCTGTTCGCACTGCTCCTTCAGAATTCTGCCCCTTCCCTTCACTTAAAAAAAAAAAAATGGGAAAAAAATGTTGCTTTCCTTTCAGACCTGGGTGCTGTGCAAAACACGGCCTAGCAGAGGCTTACAAAACCTCCATTGATTTCCCAGATGAAACCCTCTCTTTCATCAAATCCCACCCTTTGATGGATTCCGCCGTTCCCTCCGTCATTGAGGAGCCTTGGTTTACAAAGACAAGGGTCAGGTAAGGAAGGAGGCCTTGTTGCGACACGAGGCTCAGCCGCTGCACATCTGAAACGTAATACTATGCCAGCCACACCGGGCAGGACTTTGGGGAGATCAGGTTTTCCTACACGGGACTGATTAAGGCCTCATCTGCGCTATACATTTAAAGCAGTGCTATGCCACAGTCACGGCTTCCTCAAAGAATACTGGGAACTGTAGTTTGTTAAGGCTGCTGACAGTTGTTAGGATACCCCCTGTCCCCCTACAGAGCTGCTGTTTTCACAGTGGTTTAACAGTCAGTCCCCCTTCCCAGGGAACTCTGCAATTCGTAGATCTGTTGTTGAGGGTTTCCATGTGCCCTCTTTCTTCTCCAGTACATGTCCTCTTTTTCATGGGTAGAATCGTCACAGTGATCCATAGTTAAAAGTAAGGTAAAGGGACCCCTGACCATTAGGTCCAGTTGTGACCGACTCTGGGGTTGCGGCGCTCATCTCGCTTTATTGGCCAAGGGAGCCGGTGTACAGCTTCCGGGTCATGTGGCCAGCATGACTAAGCTGCTTTTGGCCAACCAGAGCAGCACACGGAAACACCGTTTACCTTCCCGACGGAGCGGTACCTATTTATCTACTTGCACTTTGACGTGCTTTCGAACTGCTAGGTTGGCAGGAGCTGGGACCGAGCAATGGAAGCTCACCCCATCACGGGGATTCGAACCGCCAACCTTCTGATCGGCAAGTCCTAGGCTCCGTGGTTTAACCCACAGCACCACCTGCGGCCCTTACAGTTAAAAGTAGAAGTCTTCAAATGTGTCCTCTTTTTTGCTCTTCAAAATATGGCAACCCTACATCATGTTCCAGCCATTTTTGCCTCTGTCCCCACCACTGGTATGTGCCGCCTGCCTCTTCTCCTCTGATTTAAACAAGCAAATAACTACACACTTCTTTGGATCTAACCAGAGGTTGTGCAGTATGGGAGAGCTGGTTCTCGCAGGTGTCACAAAGAGCAGGACTATGTGTGATAGCAACCCATGGCTGGCCATGCGCAGGGCAGAGTGTACATGTCTGGCATAATGTTGCGCTCTGCTTTCCTGCCCCTGTGGCCAATGATGTGAAGCCCAGGGTTGCGGTGGGAGGGCAGGGAGATGCAAAATGCAGTGTTGTCAGACGTGGGATCTTTATCTTATTTACCGTTTCTTCTATACGGCTTTGTATTTCCAAACAAATAAAAATCTCAATGTGTTTTGCAACCCAGCTCCAAGCATCTGACATAACATTGCAAAATACCAAAACAAAAAACAAAAAAAACCCACCCTTACAAATGAAGGTCAAATAATGGAGAATAGACATTTAAGATGGCATGATTAACAGGAAAACAAAATAAGCATTGTTACAGAATTGGCTTTGTTAGATTTTCTATACAAAAATGCCATAAGATTCCATCAGAGAGCATCGTTAGCAACTGAACAAAATAAGAGGCAGCTCTGCCCCTCCACTCCAGTAACCTCTCTCAAGTACATTCTTGAAAATGTTCCACATGCAAACCTCACTCTTAAGCATTCCCAGGAACCATGCAGATAACACAGCCAATCCCCAGCCAAATATTTGTTGCAAAGCAAACATCTGGTCTAGAAAAAAATGCCTGGCAGCATTAAGCGTGATTTACACTCGGCTCTTCACCCACCTCCCTCTAGGATGGTACAACATGCTATAAACAGCAACATAGCTATGAGGTTCTCCCCCTCTTCATATCATCCTCACAACCCTATGATGGAAGTTAGGTTGATTGACAGGGACTGGACCAAGGTCTCCTAGTGAGCTTCGTGGCTGAGTAGGGGCTTGAACCCTTGAACCACTAGCACCACACTGGCTCAAATTGTCCTGCAGAGTTTCTGAGTGAATCATTCCAACCACAACCCACTGGCTTTGGTGGAGAAAGAAAACACAGCGCAACCCTCGATATGCCTACTCAGAGGCAAGTTCCACTGAGTTCAAGGATTGCCACATCAGCAGAGCACTTATTCTAGTCCCCCTTGAACGGGTATCAGGTTTCTTGTCATTGACACACTAGCAAATTGGCCACCAAGCTGTGGGGGATGTCTATGGAAGCATGAGCTAGCATGAGTGGGATTTGATTACAGTTGCCAAAACCATAAATGGTTCTCCAAAACCACTTGGGAGGATGAGTCCGAGTCTTTGACTGTCACTCAGCTGTGTTTCCAGACAGTGACTATTCCGGTTGTTACTCAACTGTTCACAACGCTTGGCTTGTTAAACATAGCATTCCTTCCCTCTCATTCCTTAGTGCAAGGGGCTTTTGCCCCTCCAGATGTCTCAGGACTGCAACTCCCTACATTCCCAGCCACTGGGAGCTAAAAGCATCCCCCAAAGTGTTGATTGAAAACAGCATAGAGATGAGTGTATAATTTGGTGTTGTTAGCTGCTGCCTCCCGAAACCAGGCAAAAGCAGTGATACTTCCATATTCAGCACCTAGGAGGAACAAGTTTTTGGGGTCTCTAATGTAGAGGAATTATTATACAGGAGATCTTGGTCTTGACAGGTATCGGTTGACAGCGATCGCAGTGGACCACTCTGCCGGCCCGTATCAAAACTACACAGTCATCTTTGTTGGCTCTGAAGCTGGAATGGTACTTAAAATCTTGGCAAAGACCAAACCTTCTTCTTTGAATGACAGCGTGTTACTGGAAGAGATTGATGCATACAATCATGCAAAGTAGGTATACTTTTACAAGAACTGCTCGGTGACATTGTACAGCGTCTGTCTTGTTTGAGTCACTTGCTGCTTTGCCACCTGATTTAAATGTGTTTCCCACCTCACCTCCTTGTCTGATGCTTTCCCAGCGCTTAGGGGAATGTTTATTTGAGCAACATCTGAAAATATTTGTGAGCTCGCCTTGAATTCTAATTCCCTGTGCATGCCACTCTGAAGACAGAAAAAACTGCCCTATTCCCCGGTGTAGGAGCAGTCCCTTGTTTGCTGACGAACACACCCAAAACACATTGGTTGATACGTACTAGAATGAAAGAAAGAGTACGGGACCCATCAGAACATTCAATCAGAAAACAATTGAGGGACAGTTTCCCTGTGGAAATTGTAGCGTTTGTCCAAATTGCAGTTGGTAATCATTCCAAGGGATAACAAGGAATATCAGAGCAAAGATTTTTATGCGGATTAAAGCCTTTTTTACTGGGCTTCTTATGGAGGAGGGGTGGGATATAAACATGGTACTGATGATAATAATGTATGTATGCAATACAAAATAAGTAATCTATATAGTGGCAAAGGGACGCAGGTGGTGCTGTGGGTTAAACCACAGAGCCTAGGGCTTGCCGATCAGAAGGTTGGCGGTTTGAATCCCCGCGACGGGGTGAGCTCCCATTGTTCGGCCCCTGCTCCTGCCCACCTAGCAGTTTGAAAGCACATCAAAGTGCAAGTAGATAAATAGGTACCGCTCCGGCGGGAAGGTAAACGGCGTTTCCGTGTGCTGCTCTGGTTCGCCAGAAGTGGCTTAGTCATTCTGGCCACATGACCCCGAAGCTGTACTTCTGTACTGGCTCCCTCAGCCAGTAAAGCGAAATGAGCGCTGCAACCCCAGAGTCGTCCGCGACTGGACCTAATGGTCAGGGGTCCCTTTACCCTTTGCCTTTATAGTGGCAAAGGACCCACCAGGCACCACCTTGCCACGGGCTCCCTCCACCCTCTATTAATTTAGGAATCTGTTCTAGCTTCATAAATCAGCAGTTTGCCATATTTTCTCTCCCACCCTTAATTCTATCGAGATCAACCCATATGTCTTCGTAAAAGCTCTGAGGAAATTGGGCTTTTCTTATTCCTGGCATGCAGCTTTTTCATAGATGGATGCAACCCACCTCATAGTAAATTCAGAAGTGATAAACTGGATTAAAGTTTAGCCAAGTTACAGGGAACCAGGCAGAGGGCCTTCTCAGTAGTGGCACCCGCCCTGTAGAACGCCCTCCCACCAGATGTCAAAGAGAAAAATAACTACCAAACTTTTAGAAGACATCTAAAGGCAGTCCTGTTTAGGGAAGCTTTTAATGTTTAATAAGTTATTGTATTTTAGTGTTTTGTTGGAAGCCGCCCAAAGTGGCTGGGGAAACCCAGCCAGATGGGCGGGGTATAAATAAATAAATAATAATAATAATAATAATAATAATAATAATAATAATAATAATAATAATAATAATAATATAAAGGGGGTCAAAAGAAATAACAGCGTGTAATTGTGTAATTGAACAGGTGTAATGGGGATGGTGAAGAGGACAAGAAGGTCATCTCCCTGCAACTGGACAAAGAGCACCATGCCTTATTTGTTGCATTCTCCAGCTGTGTCATTAGAATTCCACTCAGCCGTTGTGAGCGTCACGGGTCATGCAAAAAGTAAGCCTTCTCTGTCCAAACATGTCTATACAATGGAGTGCACCAAGGTTAGGAGGCAGTAAAAAAGGTTAATTTCCTCTCGCCGCAGGTCTTGCATTGCGTCTCGAGATCCTTACTGTGGCTGGCTGAACCATGGGACCTGCGGAAAAGTGAAATCAAGCATGTTGTAAGTAGCAGGATTTTTAATAAATAAACGGCATTGTGTTAGTCAACGCCAGCACCTTTAAATAGGTTTTAATATGCAGCATGGGTCAGGTGTTCTTGAAACAGAAAGTCATTGGTTGAGATGTGCAGAATGGACCTCATAAAATCATCTTAACTACCAACTACTTTTTTTTTGCTCTATGAGACTCACTTTTTCCCTCCTAAAAAGTAAGGGGAAATGTGTGTGCATCTTATGGAGCGAATGCAGGCTGAGCAGCTATCCCAGGAGCCAGAACAGCAAGAGGGATTGCTGCTTTCACTGCGCAGTGATCCCTCTTGCTGTTCTGGCTTCTGAGATTCAGAATATTTTTTTTCTTGTTTTCCTCCATCAAAAACTAGGTGCATCTTGTGGTCTGGTGCGTCTTATAGAGCGAAAAATATGGTCGTTTCAGGGCTCAATTTATAGAGGGGTTAATAATCTTGTGAAGCTTTAAACCATCTGGAACCAGGTTGTCTGAAGGGCCATTTTCACCCATATGAACCAGCTGGACAAATAAAATTTAACTTTGCTCTGTGGCCCATCATTAACTAATATCTGATCGGTTGGTACGAGATACAAGACCATCTCAGTGATGACAGCACAGTTGTGGACATTTCTCCCTGGGGAAGTCCCAGCATGGGATCAGGGTTGTGTGAGCGTAGGAACATTAGGAGAGCCCTGCTAGATGAGACCAAAGGGTTACCAGCATCCCATTTGACATAGAAGCCAACCTAATGTCTCCGGAAGCAGGACATGAGTGGAAGGGTGGTGGCAATAGACCTCACATTGCAATAACCCAGCAACTGATAATTCATAGCCATACTGCCTCTGAATCTGGACATGATATTTGTCCAACGTGGCCTACATTTCCACTCCCCAATACAGTGATCAGAGGAGCTAGTAAAAGTATAAAAGGTTTTATGGTGCCTTGTTGCCAGGGAAAACAGGGCAGGGAACTATGGGTCAGATTGTGTTGGACAGCTCTGTCGTTAGATATCATATTTTTCGCACCATAGGACGCACCGGACAATAGGACGCACTTTGTTTTAGAGGGGGTAGAACAAGAAAAAAAAAATTCTCCCCCTCTCCGCCCAGCGCCCCTTCAGTGAAGTGGCAGGAGGCACTGCACAGAGAGGGGGAGAACTTTCCCCCTCTTGTTTTCCCGCTCTAAAACAAGGTGCCGTTCAAGGTGTGTTCAGGCGGCTACCTTGGAAGCCTGGAGAGCAAGAGGGGTCGGTGTGCACTGACCCCTCTCGCTCTCCAGGCTTCAGGTTCCTTTCGACCTGCTCTTTGGGGCTGGCGGGGGGAAGCCCACCACCAGCCCCAACGAGCAGGTCAGGGAGCAGCGGAGAGGCTCCTGCCATAGCCGCGCGTCACCTCTCGAGCCGGGAGAGGGTCGCGAGGCTATGGCTTCTTTAGCCCCGCACGCGCTCTCCCGGCTGGAGAGGTGACGCGGGGCTGTAGAGGCTCCTGCCATAGCCGCGCGTCACCTCTCCAGCCGGGAGAGGGTCGCAGGGCTATGGCGTTTTCGCTCCATAGGATGCACACACATTTCCCCTTCATTTTTGAAGGGGGAAAAGTGCATCCTATGGAGCGAAAAATACGGTAATTTGGGAGGCATAGTGTTAAGTTCTCCTGAGCAAGACCCTTTTGGATGAATAGAAGTAGGCAAACTCGGCCCTCCGGATGTTTTGGGACTACAACTCCCATCACCCCTAGCTAACAGGACCAGTGGTCAGGGATGATGGGAATTGTAGTCCCATACATCTGGAGGGCCGAGTTTGCCTATGCCTGTTGTAAGCAGATACAGCACCACGTGGTCGTAGTAATCTCTGCTTCCCGTTCATTTCACTGGGGCCTGTGTAGGAAATCTTCCCTGTGGGTTGGGTATTATTTGGCCGTGGCTATTTAACCCGCTTGAAGTTGCAAGGATTATTGTGAAGAAGGCATAGCCATTAAATGGTTGAGATTCCAAGTAGAGGTCGCTGAAGATGAAATCTCTTCCCTTCATTGTATATCCAGCGCCCAGCTCCCCTTAGCAGCAGCCTTTCTCAACCTGTGGGTTCCCAGATGTTGTTGGACTACAACTCCCATCACCGCTAGCTAGCAAGGCCAGAGCTCAGGGATGATGGGAGTTGTAGTCCAACAACATCTGGGGACCCACAGGTTGAGAACTGCTGCTTAGCAAATGCTGAATGAACATGTTTTGCGGCTTTTGTGTTTCTTTTGAGAATGACGGTTGCCATTGGTTTCTTCCCCAACTAATGCTGTTAATTGCAGGTTATCTTTGTTTGTTTCATACAACCACAGCGTTGGAGGATATGAGCAAGATGTGGAATATGGCAACACCGCACAACTCGGGGATTGCCACGGTAAGCACAAGTCCCAGGGCCAGCTTGAAAATGTGGCATGGTTTGGTTTGCGGGCCACACTCTTGTCGGTGTGGATGTCACAAAAAAATGGCACGGAGCACCCCGCCCCCTTGTAAACCATTTAGCACAAACCTAAGCCACTTGATCTTGGGTGGTGGAACCCCCCCCCCCTCCCTTGGCCATTTTTCTCCCAGCCTTCATGTATTGTTCATGAAGGTCTAGATGTCAACTTATTAAAACAGGTATTCCCCTCCCCTTTTCCTTTTTTTTCCTTCCTTTTGGGTGAACCTATTGTGTTTTGTTTTCTGATTTTCAGCTTTGGAAATCTATTTTGCTTTTCCTTTCGGTTACTTTTCACTGATTACGTGTTCCTTTAATTCTTTTAGAAATTTTGCCTACTACAACTACACCAGATTACAAAATATTTGGCGATCCAACATCTGGTTAGTTTTTTTCAATCATTTTTTTCTCCTCCCCCCAGTTAATGGAACTTTTCTTTCCTTCAGTTCAGCATTTTCAGACAGCCTCGTCCCCCTTTTCTTTTTTACTTTTCTTTTCCTCCTCCCTTTTTCTTTCCTTTGGTGCAGTTGGCAAGACCTCCATATTTTTTGCTTTTCTGCTTTTACTCATCTCTCTTCTGATGGTCAAGGAACAGCCAAGTCTTTCTCTCACTTAGCACTTTCCACCTTGTGTATCTGCATGCTTAAGAGCTCATTGTTAATTGAGACACATCTTTTATTAAGTGAAAGAACCTGATTAACATAGATGACATTCTCACTGCACGAAATTTCCACTAAGCTTCTACTCTTTCCCCCTCCACTCAACCATGTCTTCATGAATGCTACCCTAGGATGCCTAGTCCACTTCATCTCCTCCCTTTCCTCCTCCTCCTGTGTCGTCCCGGCTATTTATAAAAAGCAACTGCACATTTCCCCCCTGAAATGTGTATTTCTGAAATGTTGGAAATGTGTTGATATCTTCAAAGGTTTTCAGAAATGCATTTGTGTTAATAGCATCATATCCACTAATAGGTGGCATTTAGCATCAGATCGCTTCACGTTTTATGTGCTTCTTCCAGAAAAATTACAGAGCAAATGAGGGGACGGCTTTGCCTTTAATAAGCTGTTGGTAAGAGTGAGAAGGATGGGGGTTTTTTTCCCCCTCCCACTCGCTTGCATCACAGGACTTGTCTTTGTGCTTCCTTTACGGAGGAAACCCAACCATTCTCCAAACAACAGGCAAACTTACAATAGGCTTTTCATGTCTGCAATACCATTTCAATTGCCTACATATGGATTTTCCCCCTCCTAAACTCTGATCCCTCAGCTCTCATGCGGCAAGAGAAATTACACAATAGCTTTCCAAGAGGTGTCTTGGTTTAGGTACTGAAACATAGAGTTCAGTTCCAAAAATCGGTGGTCTGGGATTTTGTGTGTTGTTACTGAAATCTCAGCATCTTACCTGAGTAGGGAAAGTAACAACAGTAAGGAAAGTGGTTGTAATATACCGCACAGTTAGATATGTAAACTTAGAATTAAAAACTGAATACAAAAATAATTTCCTTGCCTGGATCATTAGGAAAGGGATCAAAGATAAAACTGCTAATATTACAATGCCTTTTACACATTGTAATTTACTATGGTGTGGCCACAATTTAATAATAAATAATAATAATAATAATAATAATAATAATAATAATAATAATAATAATAATAATAATAAATACCCCACCCATCTGGCTGCATTTCCCCAGCTACTCTGGGTGGCTTCCAACAGAACACTAAAATACATTAACCTATTAAACATTGAAAGCTTCCCTAAACAGGGCTGCCTTCAGATGTTTGGTAGTTATTTTTCTCTTTGACATTTGGTGGGAGGGCGTTCCACCGGGCGGGTGCCACTATCGAGAAGGCCCTCTGCCTGGTTCCTTGTAACTTGGCTTTTCGTAGCGAGGGAACTGCCAGAAGGCCCTCAGCACTGGACCTCAGTATCCAGGCAGAACGATGGAGGTGGAGACGCTCCTTCAGGTATATTGGACCGAGGCCGTTTAGGGCTTTAAATGTTTTGGTTCAGTTCTAGTTGCCACACCTCAGGAAGGATATTGTAAAGCTGGGAAAGGTGCAGTCCAGATTATCATTTGGGGGTGGAAAGAAAGGTTGCAGCTTACACTGAGTGAGAGGGGTAATATGACCAGACTATGGAGAAGATGTAGAAGGGGAAGTTTTTCTTCCGCTCTCAAAATATTATAATATATGTGTTATACATTAATAATAAAGTCAATATTTTAATGGAGACCACTTTGAGGTATACATAGAGCGATATATGTAGAACTATGACAAATAAATACTAGAACTCAATACCATCCAATGGTGTGGTAGAATACTCAGAACATTTCTTCACTCTGCATACAGTGGTGCCCCGCAAGACGAATGCCTCGCAAGACGGAAAACTCGCTAGACGAAAGAGTTTTCCGTTTTGGAGGTGCTTCGCAAAACGAATTTCCTATGGGCTTGCTTCACAAGACGACAATGTCTTGCGAGTTCCTGCTGGTTTTTTTCCTTTCCCCCACCTTTTTCTAAGCCGCTAATCCGCTTATCAGCTGATCCGATCAGCAGATAAGCCGCTAATAGCGCTAATTCGCTAATCCGTCAATGGGCTTGCTTCGCAAGACGAAAAAACCGCTAGACGAAGAGAATCACAGAACGGATTCTTTTCGCCTTGCGAGCGACCACTGTAGTTGCCATCTTGGGCGGCTCTAAAAGCAAATTAAACAAATCCATGAAAGCTGAAAGGATTAATGGCTACTAATCATAATGGCTATATCGTATGGCTTAGAGGCAATACATCTCTGAATAGAAGTTGTTGGAAGACAGAAGTGGTAGAGGAACAGCACTTTCCCTACTTTGGCTTCTCATAGACATCTGGCTGGCCACTATGGGAACAGTGTTTGGTCTGATCCAGGAGGGACTCTTACTTTTTAGTCCAGCATTCAGTTTCCCACCAAGGTTAGCTAGCTGCCCACTGTCTCTGTATGTGGAGGTATTATGTATTATTATCATCACCATTAGCTCTTATACCTGACATAGCTGAGTTGTGGTTTGTCTGTCCACCTGTCTGTCTGTCCACTCGCTATGCATTCAGACACCTCTTGAGATATCGCTGCCAAACTTAACACAATGATTCCCAAGAGAGAGGAGCTGGTTTCCCATCTATGTTTGGCTACGGTTGTGACACCGCTTTACATCAAGATCCTGGACTGCAACATTTTGGACGCCTCTTAAGATAAGGTCACCAGATTTTGCATGATGGTGCCTGAGATGCAAAGAGCAGTTTCAGGACTGTTTGTAAAAGAGCTTTCAAACAGCCCTGCCCTGTGTTTGGACTGTGTCTTCTTCTTCCCAGAAGGAGAAGCCTTGCCTTGCTGCTCCCAACTATGTTGGACTTTAAAAGCCCTAATTAGCACAACTCCCAAGGCCAGATTCTGGTTTATCGTTGCCTGGGTTGGGGCAGGGAATGGCACACACAGCCCTAGAAACTGACAGAGTGCATTACCCATTTATAATCTCAGTATTATTCATAATACAGTGGTACCTCGGGTTACATACGCTTCAGGTTACACACTCCGCTAACCCAGAAATAGTGCTTCAGGTTAAGAACTTTGCTTCAGGATAAGAACAGAAATCGGGCTCTGGCGGCGAGGTGGCAGCAGGAGGCCCCATTAGCTAAAGTGGTGCTTCAGGTTAAGAACAGTATCAGGTTAAGAACGGACCTCCGGAACGAATTAAGTACTTAACCTGAGATACCACTGTAATAATAATAATAATAATAATAATAATAATAATAATAATAATAATAATTTGTTTCTGAGAATTCTCAAGCAAGACCGGCCCTTACAATTGGTGGGCTATATAGGTTTGAAGGGTTGTTGGCATGTCTGTTCACTATGCATTTGGACTTAAGACCTTGTAACCAATTTATGCAACTTGCTTTGGATAATTTGATAATTTAAAATAAGGCAGGCTATTTCAAGGGGTTGGTCTGCAGGGCAAGCCTTGTAGGGGGTTGGAACCAGATGATCACCAGAGTCCCCTTCCAACTCTACAATTCTGTGATTCGAAAGGTTCCTGGGAGCAGGGGTCTTGTCCATGTTTGGATACAATGGGACACCATTTTGAATCAAGATGGCAGACTGAACCTTTCAGAGCCTCCCAGTGCTTTGGTTTCCCAGAATTCCTGAGCAGCACAGGAGGGAAATGATCAAGGAGGCAGGTGTCAGAACATGAACCTAAGAAGGGTCTGCTGCATCAGACCAGTGGCCAACAAGGTCTTTGTGGCAAACCTGCAAGCAGAGCCCAAGCAGACTTTCCCCTCCTGAAGTTTCCAGCAACTGATAATCGGAAGTATTACTGCATCCAGCTGTGAAGTCAAGCATAGCCATTGATAACCTAATCGTGAACTCGTTTAATCCTCTTTTAAAGCCATCCAAGATGGAGGCAATCTCTACCTCCTGTGGGAGGGAGTTCCACAGTTCAACTTTGTGCTGTGTGAAGCAGTACAGTGGTACCTCGGGTTAAGTACTTAATTCGTTCTGGAGGTCCGTTCTTAAGCTGAAACTGTTCTTAACCTTAGGCACCACTTTAGCTAATGGGGCCTCCCGCTGCTGCCGTAGTGCCGGAACATGATTTCTGTTCTCATCCTGAAGCAAAGTTCTTAACCCGAGGTACTATTTCTGGGTTAGCGGAGTCTGTAAACTGAAGCGTATGTAACCCGAGGTACCACTGTACTTTCTTTTATCTGTGTCGAATCTCCCAATAGAAGCTTTGAAGCCCTGTTTGTAACAGGGGCATCAGTTCCCTTCTGGTGGCGGGGTTTTTTTTAGCATTTCCATCCCAAATTCCTCCTAAATGGTTAGACTGCTGCTTTTTTCTTTATTTCAAAAGGCAAAATTCCATGTTGGACTTCAATGAGAGCACAATCCAGTACAGAGTACGCTCCTCTGATGTTTCCTTAATTCTATCTGCCAATTACAATTTTTTCCCACATGCTTTTTAATGCTTCTGGAAGTTTGACAGCAGACAATTCTTTGATGCTATTTGCACTTCTGTAATGAAACAAGAATGGTGTTTGATGGATTTTGTTTGTCCAAAAACTAATTCTGGTGGGGAGGAAGGAAAGTCGCAGTTCCCTGTGTGAAAAATGTGCCCTTTCTGCCTGTGCATGAATGGATGAAGAAACAAATCAGGTTTACTTTTAAATGTTGACATGATGCACTTGATTCCCACACTGTCGATTAATAGGGATTTGTAGTCATGTTCACCCAAAGCTTTCCACTGCAGATATGCACAGGAGGTTTAGAAATTGACACCACCCCTGATGTCAACATGAATTGTGGCATATGAGCTATAGAATGCTACGAATACCAAGTTTTGCTTTTGTCCAGTTATATCAAGCTCCTGGCCCTCATGATTATAGACCAATTGCCTAAAAGCTTCTTTGCTATTTCTGATAAAGGCTCATACCCAATCCTATGAATCCACCGTAGCTATACAGTAGCTGGTATTGCTGTAGCTCAAGGCACAATCCTTTTTCCCTTTTCCTTTTTGCAAGTGAAAGTGAGATATCCAGAACATCCACACCTGCCATATTCTTCCCAAGGCCCATTAGAAGAGGCCCTGTTGGCACTGCAAGAGGCTGGACCTCATTGATGCCATAGCACTAAATGTTACACACGCTAGAAGGTCTGGGAGGAGATCTCAGTGAGACCTTTGCTCAGTCCGCAGGACTCTTAAGTCTGTGAGCTCCTTACGTCTCTATACATATATTGCTTCTAGTCAAAATGTCTTAAACACACACAGAGAGAAGTATGGGAAATAAAGTCGCAATAAATGTATTACAAGCATTCCGTACTGTCTCGTCTCAATTCTGCACCCAGAGGATTGTGTGCATAGTATATAAATCTATGCAGAGCTTTGTTTTGCCAAATTGATTCCAGTAGCTGGATGCAAAGCAAGACACTCAGTTTAGAATGAATCCCCCCCCCATCATAAATGTGTTAGGTAATGGGGATTAGCTCTTCAAATGCCTTTTCTGTGGTGGCTCCCCAAATGTGGAATGCTCTCCCCAGGGAGGCTTGTCTGGTGCCTAAAGATATGTAATGAAGATAAAAAAAAATTCCTTTTTGCCCAGGCATTTGGCTAATGAAACAATCAATGACCTTTTAAACTTGGGGGGGGCAGTGGGAGGTTATGATTTTATTTTTTATTATGTTACGTGTTTTTATACTGTAACCTGCCCTGTGATCTTCGGATGAAAGGCAGTATATAAATGTAATAATAATAAATTGACAGGGGGGGAAATCAGAAACCCAGCCTGACACAGAATAAGGCAGCTTCCTCCATTCCTAAATTCTGCTCCCCCCCCTCCATTTTCCATCTTCCTTATTGATTTTATTTAAGCACCACAGTCATTGAATAATGGCAATAATTCGCAATACATTTCCTGTCCCTGACTTTAAATCTGATTTTAAAGAGCAAGTCACAGTATAATGCCGTTGTTCCTCACGCAACTCCTATTAAGCCTATTCTCCAAATACAATTTAGCAGTCATCGTGCAAAGTCACTAACTGTTGAAGGTTTCATATAAAAAAAGACACACACACCATAGAGTGGGAGGCAGGAACCTGACTGCAATGCACATTAATAAAAACAAAATCTGTTTGCCACCACAGACATGGCGTTACCCTCAACTTCTGTTACCACAGTGGAAAGTATCCCAGTTTTCTCACCCAAAGTGATTGGTTCCTGGAAACCTAAAGTGACTGGCTCCCGGAAATTTGTAGCCCAAGATGACCCAAACACCTCTGATTACTCTGATTCATTATCAGGGGTCCCGAAGGGTAAGGCCTAATCAGGGGTTTTATTACGGTTGAAAGGAAACCTGATAGCTTCAGCAGTTTCAAATTCAAACACTTGTTCTTATCAAAATGTGCATGCAATATCATCCTTTGTATGTAATAAAAAGGTGTAATTTTGGCCAACAGAGCAGGGAGGAGGGGGGGGATTTGGGAGACAAGATGAGTAGCAAAACAGAGTTTGCATCACTGTGTTGAACACTTTCTTGAAAACTCCTGCTCATCCTGTTATTCTCACCCCCAGCCAAATTTTGTTGGCATACGCATTTTGTTTTGCATACGCATTTATTGCATGCTCAACAGCGCATGTCAGCCGAGCATCAAATCCCATTGAGTTCAATGGGGCTTACTCCCGGAAAAGCGTCCTCCTGCACCACACTGCCTTTGGCGTACTTTGTTATGGGTCTGCGATATTCCTTCTGGCTGGCCCACAATGTCGAAGTTTTACTCTCTCGCATAAGGCTCGCCACAGCATAGCTTTGCAAAAAGCCTTTGCACGGAGTAACCGCATTAATCCACCACAGCAGAAACGAGATCATTCTGGCTTTTAACAAAAGACTCTCAAAAACTCTTGCAGCACCAGCTTCCTCCCAATTGCTGCATCCTTTATCAGCGCTAAGGTGTCTTTCTGTGAGATACACCTCAAAACTGTGGGAGTTTGAGTTTCCTAAATCTCTCCTGCTAAGAACAACTCCACATGTTAACATCATCACAAACAGTGGGTTAATCGCCATGTAAGAAGAATCATGTACTCCATAAAGGGCAGTGTGGTACTGCATGGTTGACCGTAGGTACATAGATCAGGCAGCGGTTCATATACTGTGACTGTTTGATCTGTGTATCCATGAGGAAGTTGGGGAGGGGAAAATCCCTGCAAATAGCAGCTTCTGCATTATGAGGTGTCAGTTGGACACAGATTGGAGAGGCCTCCATTAAAAGGACGCTGTACTATTGAATCCTTTGAGTGATGTTCGCACTCGCTCTCTCTCTGCCTAATCCAGCACATAGGATTGCTGTGAAGATAAAAATGGAATAGCCCATTTCATCCTCACAACTGAAAAATAAAAGAGAGTGTGTGGGGCCCTGGGTCACCAGTGAGCTTCACATCTGAACAGGCCCCTCATCTTCTCATCCAAACTGGCTCGTCCTCTGTTATCTGGATACCCAAACTGGACACCTCATAGTAAATGGCACATATCTGCATGATCCTTTCTTTTCTCAAAAAAAGAAAAAATAAGTCATAAGTTCTCAAGCAAACCTTTCACATTCAAGTATTCAGCGAAACGTATCAGGTTTCCTTTTGGCCATTGTGGCAGCGCATTCGTAATTTGCTTCAGGTGTTTCTTATCGCTTGGTTGTCCTTTAAAACGAGTCTGCTTTTGCCAGGATTTGCTCACGCGCTCTCTCAGTCACGCTCGGTGGCGTTTTCTGTAGTAAGCCTTTCTCAGCCTTTCCCCTCCTTTTCCCTCTTCTGCACAATGCCATTAAAACCAATAACCCTGAACCTTTCAACTCTCTTCAAAGGCCTTGCCTCTTAACACACACACAAACCACACATAACACTCTTCTTTGTTTTAACTTTCCTACTGTGCCGAATAACACAATTAGGTGCATTCTGCCAAACTAACATCTTCTTAATGGTGCAATGTCTGTGGTTGCTTTAAATAAAAACAAAAACCTGCAAGCTCTGATATTAACGTGCAAATTTGATTTTCTTTTCCTTTTTTAATACTATTGTTTGATCTTCTAGTACAAAATTTAATGCATTCTATATTATGAAAACTACTAATACCTCTCATTAGCCGGATGGTTTTTAAATGATGCTCTGTTCCAAAAGTTCATTACTCACTGAAGTCTAGGCCTTAAAATGCGTGGGTAATCTTGACTTCTTTTTTTAAGCTGCAGAGAATACCACTTGCAAAATAGCAAAGTGAGAAAGCATTCCTTTTGGAGGGGGGTAAAAATATTAGCATAGTTCTAACAATGCAAATCTGCACATTATAGAGTTTTGCACAATATTTGCATAATCCTATCTCACTTTTGATTCTGATTCATGAGTCGGGCAGGAAATTGAAAGAGAAATCCTTCCACGAGTTATTAATTGCAGCTTGGCAGTGTAGCACCTTCTAACCTCAATTTTCTAGCAGAAATCGTTAATGTTAATACCACACCAGCTACTATTTGTGAGTCTTAAAAGGATATTTCAGGACAGAGTGTGTGCATTTGGATTGGCAGAGTGTAGTAATGCTACTCATATAGTCCAGTTCTCCAGATTAATAGACACAGAGGTGCAGGTCAGAGATTGCCAGCCTGTCAAGGGAAGCCTCCTTATGCTTGTGATGGCATCTAGAACGGACAGCCATTAAAGGCAGCCATGGAAAAAGCCTTCCTGGCCTGCAGAGAGGTAGTTCTGCTGTCTGCTCACCCCCATAACTATGATTTGCTTCCATTTGCAAAAGAAAATGACCTCTCCAAACTGGTAACATTCCTTTTTCTCTCTTGTGGTGGCTCTTCTTGCCTGCAGTTGGGAAGGCAGCGTAGCAGAGAGGTTGGCTATTTTCTCAGTCATTTAGAAATTGTTAACTCTGCTGTGTAGCAATAAGCCATCCTGTGAGGTTTTTTTTTAAAGCTTATTGTTCATTGTTTTGTCTTATTAACTGAACGGTGGTTTAAAATATCTTCTTATACTATGCCCTGAGATCAATTTGATAGAGGGCAGATCGTGAATGCTTTCATAAATAAAATAAAAACCAGCTGCCAGACAGAACAAGGAAGGCAAACATCTGCTGATATTGTAGTTTCCTTGGTTTCTTGAGCAAGGAAAAGCATGGCACTGCTATAAGGACGAGTAGGCAACATCAATGCACTCTCTCCTATTAGAAGTATAGATAGACCTAAGTAAGAGCTTGACCAGGTCTCTGCAGGTGCCTGTAATAGCTGTAAGATCCAGAGCAGAGGTGGAGACCATGTAGCCCTCCAGATGTTGGACTACAACTCCCATCATTCCAGTTTGTTGGCCATGCTGGCTGGGGCTGATGATAGTTGGGAGTCCAACAACATCTAGAGGGCCCCTGATCCCAAGAGCCAAGCGGGCGTCAGGGAGGAGTGCAACTGTAGAACAATACCCCTATTAAGAGGGCAACGTGAACTGGTCAGCAGGGTTCCTCCAACAGCCATGCCCTGCTTGATGCCTGTGGTCAGCTTTGATAAGTTAGCTAAGAGCAAGGGGCCCAGAAAGGATGAGTGGAAAGACCAAACTGCAGCACAGTGCTACAGCAAGCCCATGCCATCATTTCACATCCTTCTGACCTGACAGCCCAGCATAATGGCACGGCAGCCTCCTGAGCCAGCAGAAATATTTATCTTGGCACACGGGGCAAAACCTGCATTAAGAATGAAGGGGGAAATCTCCAAAATTGGAGGGGGGGGCTGTATCAGTGTTGTGAGGTTGCTCCACCAAACTAACTCCACCAAACTGGACAACTGGAGCGCTTTCATTGGATTGAAATGATGGACAAATGGATTAGACATCCATATTATCACAGAGATGTTGCATATTAATGTATATTCATGATGCTGGTGGTGTAAATTGGGGAAAATATAACACATCAAATGTAGGATAAATTATGGTGGAGACCAACTCTAAACATGTTCAGATTTCAGTGAGGACTGTTTCGTACATGGGGTGCAATCATTGCCAACTTCAAGCAGTTTCAGGTTAGGATTAGGGGTTAAGGTTAGGGTTAATGTTAATGTGAGAGTTATGAATGTGCTTCAACTTTCTCCCATTAAAATAAATAGAAATTGTGCTGGATTGTGTCCACTATGTTTTTAGTCACCTGAATTAGATACATCAGAAACCACTTAGCACTTAAAAACATCTGTTGGTATATGTATATATACACCACTAATGACTCCCTGAGGAGGATATCCATGTCAGAAGACTTGTGATTCCTACCCCTACTGTGCAAATCTCTCTCAAGTGCAGTGGTGCTAGGTTTCTGTTATGTCTGGTTAGTACTGCAGCTTAAGATAAGCAAGCTTTGTTTTACGGTCATGCAGAATAAAACACGCTCTAATCTCTCCATACCACATGTGTTTGTTGTAGGTGTCAGGTGGGAAGTCCAGTCAGGAGATTCTAACCAAATGGTGCACATGAATGTCCTGATTACATGCGTCTTTGCCGCCTTTCTGCTGGGAGCCTTTATTGCAGGCGTGGCTGTTTACTGTTACCGGGATATGTTTGTGAGAAAGTCCAGGAAGATTCACAAAGACGCAGAGTCAGCCCAGTCCTGTACGGACTCGAGCGGGAGTTTCGCCAAGCTGAACGGCCTCTTCGATAGCCCAGTCAAGGAGTATCAACAGAATATCGATTCTCCCAAGCTGTATTCAAACTTGTTAACAAGCAGAAAAGAGATGCCGCCAACGGCCGACACAAAGTCCATGATGATGGTGGACCACAGAGGCCAACCGCCAGAACTGGCAGCTCTTCCAACACCAGAATCCACGCCAGTGCTGCAGCAAAAGACTTTGCAGTCTATGAAAAGTCAGATGGACAAAGCGCAGAACAACCTCAGTGCTTCTAGAAAAGAAACTCCTCTGAAGAGCCCTCAGTTTTTCCCGTCCAGTCCTCCACCTCATTCTCCTCTAAGTCACGGACACATCCCCAGCGCTATTGTTCTTCCAAATGCCACCCACGACTACAACATGTCCTTCTCAAATTCCAACGCACACAAAGCAGACAAGAAGATGCAGAACATTGACCACCCGCACACAAAGTCATCGGGCAAGAGAGACCACAGGAGGTCTGTGGATTCCAGGAACACCTTGAACGATTTCCTGAAACATTTGAACGAAATGCCTAGCAACCCCAAAGCCATTATGGGAGACCTCCAGGTGGCTCACCAAACTTTAATGCTGGATCCCATGGGAAACATGACTGAGATCCCGCCTAAAGTTCCCAACAGGGAAGCCTCTTTGTATTCTCCTCCATCCACCCTTCCGCGAAACAGTCCGACGAAACGGGTGGACGTCCCTACCACGCCGGCGGTACCCATGACCTCTTTGGAAAGACAGAGGGGCTACCACAAAAATTCATCGCAGCGGCATTCTATATCAGCCCTCCCTAAAAACTTAAACTCGCCCAATGGCGTGCTGCTGTCGCGGCAGCCTAGTATTAACCGCGGGGGATACATACCTCCCGGAGGCTCAAAGATGGACTACATGCAAGGGGCACCAGTGAGTGTCCATCTACAGCCTTCCTTGTCTAGGCAAAGCAGTTACACGAGCAATGGAACGCTCCCTCGGACAGGGATAAAGAGGACGCCCTCCCTCAAACCAGACGTGCCGCCCAAACCCTCGTTCGCTCCCCAGACGCCTTCAGTCAGACCACTGAACAAATACAGCTACTGAGACTTGCGTATTCTGTCAAGAGGTGTGGGATGATGTTGCAGGACAGACAATAAGACATTGACTCGCTTGTCATGAGAAACACACACACACACGGAGAGAGAGAGAATGAACAAGCCGCCAAAGAACCTGTTCTTACTCCAGCAACATCTGGGCTTTTGCCACACACCTGGCTTAAAGCAAGGCTCATCTTGCTCAACAGATTATAACAAAGGAAGGTGCTGGCCCTTCACATTTCTTTTGTTTGGAGCAGAGGAGAAATGTAGCACAATGGGAGGGGGAACTACCTGAGCGAAAGTACTTGGGGAGGAAAGGGGGAGGGGGAAAAGATCTGCGAGCAAAAATACTTGAAGATAATAATAATAATAACAATAACAATAAAATGGGGTTCATTTTTAGACTGCCATAATGTGTAGTCTTCCCATGAAATGTGAACATTTTAATATGTATGCATTTGCCTTGCCTCTTGCACAAATGTCAGCAAATGATAATGTCTCAACAAGTATGTTGGTTAATAAGCAACTTGCTGAACTTTGGTCTCTCGTCCAACTGTAGCATTTTTCTTTTCCTCCAAAGGATGGCATTTTTGTTTATGATGAGAATAAAGGTGTTTGTGTGTGAGGGTGTGAGTGTGCGCACAAAGCTAGGAGGTATTCAATCTCATTGCATCTTTTAAGTTACAGAAACGTTTACATTTGAGTTTGACTAAACAGACAGATGGCTCTGGTTCAGATTATTTTGGATTGCATGAGGTGTACAGCGGATCTCATGTGGGAAGCTTTGTGCTGTCAGATTTCTGCCCTGGGCAGAACTGGTTACTATGTGAAATGGTGCAAATGTGCTCATTCTAAATTATGCTGCTATAGAGTCAGATGTCTAAATTCCAAGTGTAGCATTAATAGAGGTCCACAGCAGTAGGGATGGTTAGATCAGTCCATTTTGGTTTCTCGTTTTCCTGATATTCAGTTTGCCCAATTTCTGCAGCAGTTTGGAAATTTTTACTTCAGAGAAATGCAAATTCCAAAGGGCTTGCATGGTGCTTTGGGAAGCACAAATTAAGGTAGGTTAACATGAAAATGTGAACCAAATTGATTTCTCCCCCATCTCCAGTGTTCAGCTGGTCTTTCAGTCCACCTGACTTCCCAACCTGAATGCAAACTTTAGAACTTCTAACTGTTCTTCATCCAGAACAAAGTTTCCATTAGGGTCAGACTCCCTGGTTCAAAAAGCAGTTCATTTGTTTGTTTTTACACACCGCCTTCCCCCAAACCGAGACAAAATAAAGAAAGGCAGGGGGAATGAGAAGGGCAACGAAAGGGGGAAACGCGACATTCCCAAGTAGAAAAGACCCTAAGAGAAAAAAGGAAACATTTTCCAGATGCAAAGAATTGCTTCATTGGCTCCCAACAAGCCAGGGCTGTTCATGTACCCACCTGTATTTAGCGAACAAGGAATTGAGGAGCAAACCTATGGCTTGTATATTTGCTTAGCCCAATGTGGGATAAGAGGAACTACTGCTCCCTGCATCCATGGCAAGTGCTTACACCAGCCTCTCCTACGCTGGTGTCCTCTGGATGTTTTGGAGGACAACACAGCCGTGCTGGCTGGGGCTGATGGGACTTGCAGACCAGAACATCTGGAGAGCAGCAGGTGGAGGAAGGCTGGTTTACACCATCATAGCGTGGCCCTCCTCACTCTGAGATGTTTACGTGTGAGGCATATATGAGCCATGTCCCTTTTCTACAAAAGAAAAGACAGAAGAGAAATGTGGAATAAGATGTTCACATTATTAATATTATTTTCTAGCCCTTTCCAACAGAAATGAAGATACATCAGTAAGGCTTGGCAGGATCCGCCCAAGAAAAATTTGACAGTAGTGCAATCAATTTGTTTAGCTTGTGGTTTCTCCATAGTCATGCCGGTAATGACAATATTCTGTAAATATTCTGTGTGTTTACCTGGATCTGTGCATTTTGTGCCTTATTCATGAAAATGATTTTCTTTCCTTTTTTTAAAAGAAAACCCTACTAAACCCCTGTCAAGTGTTCTCGGTAACAGCACATCACAATTCCCCACATGCCAGCTCTAAGTTCTCTCAACAGTATCCGAAAAGATGAAAGAAAGGGGGGGGGGAATATCCCCACAAGAACAATTAATTAACAATGAAAAGGCAGCCTCTAAGCTGAGGAGACAGCAGCATTAAATCAACCTTTTTTGCGCTAAACATCCCACCCCTAACTAGCTTAAGGACCAAACAGTTATAATGTGAAATCATATGAGGTTTCTGGGGTAATGGAACACCTGCTAAAGCTGAGCACGCTTCTTACTGGGCTGCTATGGTACGTGTTTGCAGCTGATGTTCATCACAGATGGTGATCTTAGCTTGCAAATGATGCCCTAGTACTTGTTTGCTGAACGTTGCCATCAGCGTATAGCCCACACAGGGGGATAGTCGTGAGCTGATAGGACAAGTACCTTCCATCCAAAACACTGGCTTCTATTTCATGTTAAGGGGGGAAAGAAAATATCTCTGTCTCTCTCTGTCTCAAATAAAAGGGATCCTTGTTCCTTAATATATAGAATTATTCTCCCTTTTCCATTTTGTATGTTGACCATTGAAGACCTTTACTTCCCCCTCCAAAAATACTTAGGATCGTTTTCCCCCCACCTAAAAATATTTTCACTCTTGCAACTAATAATTTTAAAATGAGAATCAAATGACAAAAAAAAGAATTGACTTCACTTTACAAATAGTAATGAATAATACATACTTGTGTGAAACGGAAACATAAATGTTATGTGAACCCAAATAACTTTCTGTAACATTGTGCTGCCTTGTTAGATGGTAATGTGAGTTCGCTCAGTATTTATGTTGAAATCTTTTTAACATTCAACATAGTCTTTATTCTGTTAATTTATAATTTTTGTTGGGCTTTGGGTTGGGGTTTGTTTTTTTTTTAATTAAAAAATAAATAAAAAACATGCTTTATCCATTTGTGCAAAGGTAAATGCAGATTGTATCTTTTTTAATGGTACAGCTTATAAAAGTAACCCTAAAAAAAATGAAAGCTGCTCTATATGGTCTATAGAGTACTTTAACATGTATAGATATCTTGTAAACTTGTATTGTGGATGTGTAAATAATACGTCCTTTTGGGTTTTTAACACCGCATGTAAAGTCAAAATAAACTATTCAAAAGTAGCAAGCATCTCACTTGATTATACGTTTAAAAGCAGTGAGCATAACCCAATCCCTATGCTAAGCTTTTGGGAATGAATGGGAAACTGCACATAGGTAGCTGCAGCCCATTGCCAATGCCCTCTGGTCAGGACCCATCTATTGAAGCAAGTAAAGCCATCCATGCTGGGAGGAGGAGTTCATTTCATGCAACATAGCACCTGCCATCTCCAAGAACCCACTGAATTGGTGGCATTACGTCTTTTAATGCAGCTTGCTGTTATTTTCCTAGGACTTGCACATACAACCTACACATGCTAGTCTTTTAACCCTGTTTCTGAAGTTTCAAGATGGGCAACTGCATTTACCTCTGTGTCTTTTCACTGTTCATACCTGATGCATAGAATAGGCAGGGATACTGGGCATATTATGACACCCCGACCCAATGGTCCTCCAGATTACAGGCGTTGATCCATATTTGGCCCATGGCATCCTTGGCCAGCTGCTGGAGCCACATCACCCTGACAGTGTGTGTGCCAGTCCTCATTGTCACCACCAATATCGAGTCCCAGCTGCCATTTTGTTTTCCCCTTGATGCCCCAAAATAAACATGCTGTCTGGATCGTCATGGGAATGATGAATGACAGCTGGCATCTTCTTACAGTTAAAGAAAACAGCCTACCACTCTGCTATGCTACAGGTAATCCATCTACACAGGAGAGCACCCATCGAAGTCTCCTTCAAACATGGAACCAGTCCTGTCCACAGTAATCAGTTGGAGTCATTCAGAGATTAGCCACCCTCTATCTGTGGCGCTGTGGTCTAAACCACTGAGCCTTGGGCTTGCCGATCAGAAGGTCAGCAGTTTGAATCCCCGCGATGAGATGAGCTCCTGTTGCTGAATCCCAGCTTCTGCCAACCTAGCAGTTCGAAAACACGTCAAAGTGCAAGTAGATAAATAGGTACCACTCTGACGGGAAGGTAAACGGCGTTTCCATGTGCTGCTCTGATTCACCAGCAGCGGCTTAGTCATGCTGGCCACATGACCCAGAAGCTGTCTGCAGACAAATACCAGCTCCCTTGGCCAGTAAAGTGAGATGAGCGCCGCAACCCAGAGTCATCTGCGACTGGACTTAATGGTCAGGGGTCCCTTTACCTTTACCTTTTCCTGCATCATCCAATCCATTTGTCTGTGGATCCATTCCCCCACTCCAGATTATCTATCTATGTATGGAAAATAATTCTTTTTGAACACTCACCCACACACATACACAAAAACCTTTATGAAAGTTTTTTTTAAAAAATAAATAAATGAAAGAATTAGCCCATTGGGGAACAAGGTTCTGCAGCCCAGTCTGTCCCCTGCTGTGCTAACTTTCTGTTTGCATTGAGTTGCTCACATAAGGGAGCATTCATAAATGTGTTCTGCCATCTGCATGCGGTGTGAAGTGGCACAGTCTATTCTCCCACCTCTGAATTCTCCTGGCCTCGTTCTGCTGCTTAAGGCTTAAAAAGGGGTTTTGTAGCACCAGTTGCACAGTGTTCCCTGAATCTGAAATGCTAACAAATCCTGACTGTGTGAGTGGAATGTCTATACTGAGCCTTAAATAAAATTTGTGGAGAGTCCTGATTTTATTAATGTACGCTGAGCTGCCACAATCTCAATGACTTGTAGATCAAGCATGCATTTGATCCCACGGGCACCCACATTTGTTGTGGGAGGCACATAATTTGTACAAGCAGTGAACACAAATTCCCACTACCACCTCCTAGGGCTCTCTTGGCCAGCTTTTGACAACTGCTGTGCCACCCATTTCATCCAGTTTCTTCAGTGGTGCTGAATTTTACTGTATTCTTCTAGAGAAAGAAGCAAAGGTAAATCTACCAAAGGGATCAAATTTCCTGGCTCCTTTGACAACAAGCACTGCATACTTTCATGGGGGGAGAAGAAAGAAGAAGAGATGCTAACCTGAGGAGGTGGGCTGAGTATGAAATGTAAATACATGGAAGCTTAACCTACAACTTTTTACGGGCCAAGAGATGTGCACGTGCTTAAAATTAAGTTCATAATACTGTTCTGTTCATACATACACCATCTGAGCAGCAGGGTACTAAGAACTGCTGTTAAAACGTCAGTTTCCTTTACAGAATAGACAGCTGAGTATTTACGGTGTCTTTCCACTGATCTGTTTATTTCAGAAGTCACCAACATCGTACCCCCAAAGCAAATATGCTTGAAAAAAATCCACAAAGCATGAGACCTTGTTTGCTCTTCTACATTAAGCATGGCTTATCAAACATGTCCATATTTCAGTAAATGTACAGATTGGGTACCTGCCCACCCACCCATCTGAGACAGAGTTGTACAAAGAGCTGCTTTCTGTGAGTATGGTGAACAATGTCTACACCATTTTGTAGTTCTGCCTTGTTTAGATGTGGCAGCCATTTTGTGTTATGCCACACCCCCATTTTTGTGCCCACACACTTTCTCAAATTTACATATGTGCCCCGACCCCCAAAAGTTGGTAGCATGTAGTGTATTTACAGATGGTTGATCTCAAAGAAGTAAAAACAACAACCCTGACAGTTAAGTCCAGTCAAAGGTGTCTATGGGTTTGCAGTGCTCATCTCACTTTCAGGCTGAGGGAGCCAACGTTTGTCCACAGACAGCTTTCTAGATCATGTGGCCAGCATGACTAAACAGCTTCTGGCACAACGGAACACCATGATGGAAGCCAGAGCGCATGGAAATGCCGTTCACCTTCCCGCCACAGTGGTACCTATTTATCTACTTGCACTGACGTGCTTTCGAACTGCAAGAAGAAGAAGAAGAAGAAGAAGAAGAAGAAGAAGAAGAAGAAGAAGAAGAGGAGGAGGAGGAGTTTGGATTTGATATCCCGCCTTTCACTCCCTTTAAGGAGTCTCAAAGCGGCTAACATTCTCCTTTCCCTTCCTCCCCCACAACAAACACTCTGTGAGGTGAGTGGGGCTGAGAGACTTCAAAGAAGTGTGACTGGCCCAAGATCACCCAGCAGCTGCATGTGGAGGAGCGGAGACGCGAACCCGGTTCCCCAGATTAGGAGACTACCGCTCTTAACCACTACACCACACTGGCTCTCCAACTAGGTTGGCAGGAGCTGGGACAGAGCAATGGGAGCTCACCCCGTCACGGGGATTCGAACTGCCGACCTTCCAACCGGCAAGCCCAAGAGACTCAGTGGTTTAGAACATAGTGCCACCCACGTCTGTATCAAAGAAGCATGATACGAAGATGCAGAAGGGAGCACATAAGCATTGCCAGTTTCTCACCAACATCAGGGTCAAACTTAATTATTCCACTCAAAACTCATTCTGATTCTCCACTGCCACTAGCAAATTTAATCTCAAGCAGCAGCAACATGGGATTTCACTACATGCATCATCTGATTTGGCGCTTAGTCCTGTCCTTGTGATTTTAGTCCCTGTTCCAGAAACCAAACTCTGCTACTCTTGCAAAATTAATTTCGGACCAGAGAAAATCTGCACAGAAACACACTTTTAAAAAAGGTAAGTTATTTGACCTTTAGGGTCTCAACCCAAAGACTAACAGAGCAGCAGACAGAGGGGGAAATTCAATGGCAGAGCAACCACCAGAATCAAAGCCCTGCCAGCTTATTTATGGTACTTCCTTCCACCACCAGCCCCATTTGGGTTAATGGTAAGGAATAAGTTCCAGATTTGGTGTAGTTTAGAGCACAGTGTCTGGGTTCGTTCATGTGTGGCGAGGGGGTCCTTATCCATCACATTTGGTCCTCTCCCTCAAAAAAACCAAGGGGCATGGGCTTATTCCACTTCTCCTCTCACAACAACCCTGGGAGAGTAAATATCTGAAGGGGAGAAAGAGGCTCAAATTCCTTCTGGGATCTAACCAAGTGTGCAATATGCATCCTGATTGGAAACATTGGATCACAGAATACCCCACTAAGCCCGATACTCGCAGTCTTGCTCTCCACTGAGATGATTACATAAAGATCCTGCAGCTTAAGGTCAGGGTGATAATAGGGCCCTAGCGATGCTTTTTGTCAGATTCCGACCTTGCCCAATGTCAGAGACGGGAAACAGAGCCTTGAGTTTTGCTTCTTTTCAGCGCTTGCTTCAGCTCGTCTGGCAATTTTGAGAGCCTCCCGTCCCTGATATGTGAAGGCCTTCATCATCTTGTCTGATAGAGGCATAACGTACTCCAAGCAAGACAAATATTAGAGGGGACATTTCAGGAAATTTATTGATTGCATGCATACTCTGTTCTTTCCTCCTAGAATTCCCCTCACAGAGCTACGGTTCTAGGAGTAGTTTAACAGTCAATCCTTCTTCCCAGGGAACGGCAGGGGGTCCCCTAACAACTCTCAGCACCCTTAACAAACTACAGATTCCAGGATTCTTTGAGGGAAGCCATGGCGGTTCAAAGTGGTATGCTACTACTTCAGATGCACAGTGCACATGAGGCCTGAATTCAGCAGCAGTGAGTATGTAATTACATCTAGAATTGGAATCTGAAACACCTATTGTCATGGTAATGGGTGCAGGGTGACCACAAGCACTAGTATAGACAGTTCTCTTTTTGAAGGGCTGACAGTCCTCCATTTGAAGGAGTCCTGTGTTTGAAGGTCCTGTATACCTGAAGGAGCGTCTCCACCCCCATCATCCATCCTGGACACTGAGGTCCAGCGCCGAGGGCCTTCTGGCAGTTCCCTCTCTGTGAGAAGTGAAGTTACAGGGACCAGGCAGAGGGCCTTATCGGTAGTGGCACCCGCCCTGTGGAATGCCCTCCTGGCAGATGTCAAGGCAATAAACAACTATTTTACTTTTAAAAGACAACTGAAGGCGGCCCTGTTTAGGGAAGCTTTTTATGTCTGATGCCATATTGTTTTTAATATTCTGTTGGAAGCCATCTGGAGTGGCTAGGGAAACCCAGCCAGATGGACGGGGTATAAATAAATTATGATGATGAAGGGCCATTCAGTAAGAAATAATTGTAAGAAGGGGGCGCAGGCACCAGCAGTTAGCAGTTGCACAGTGGACTGAGAAGGGACACACATTGGCTGGTCCCAATCTTCTCCGCTAAAGGAGTACAGTGGTACCTCTGGTTACGTTCTTAATTCGTTCCGGAGGTCCGTTCTTAACCTGAAACTGTTCTTCACCCGAAGCACCACTTTAGCTAACGGGGCCTCCCGCTGCTGCCGCGCCGCCAGAGCACGATTTCTGTTCTCATCCTAAAGCAAAGTTCTTAACCTGAGGTACTATTTCTGGGTTACGGAGTCTGTAACCTGAAGCCTATGTAACCTGAAGTGTATGTAACCTGAGGTACCACTGTAATTATTTCTAAATCTGGGGCAGGCCATGGGAACATCTCAGCTACTAGAGCATGAGACTCTTAATCTCAGGCCTGTGGGTTCAAGCCCCACATTGGGCGAAAGATTCCTGCCTTGTGTAGGGGGTTGGATTGGACGATCCCAGCGGTTCCTTCCAGCTCTACAGTTCTATGATTCTAGGATGCAAGTCTTAGCTGCAAGTATTTAAAAGCAGGCAAGGCAAGGCTGACGACTGAAGCACAGAGATGGGTGGAGGGGGAATAACAGTGTGAACAGTGTCAGAATCAATAAAATAATGTTTTGATGCCTCCAAAAACTCCTGTGGAGAAGGATCATTAGCAGAGGCTCTTCTATATGTGTGCCAGCTTCTGCAGTGAGGTGGATGGCAGCTGGCAAGAAGGCGCTCTCAGTTGTGGCACCCCATCCATGCACTTTTGTCCCCATGCAAGTTTACCTGGCACTACTTTTTAAATCATTCTTTGTGCCAAGCGAAGACATTTTCTCATTTTTCCAGCTGCTAATGGTTTTCATTGTTTAGAACATTTAGCCCTCTTTACTGCACTTTTATTGTTCTAACTGAAGATAATAACAAAATAATGCTTGTAGTTTATTTATTTACTATTCTTATAAAGGAAAAGTGGGGGGGGGGGACCGGACGGAACCCGCATGCAAATCAAGCAATTGTTGCCTAAAACCACTACGTGTCCTTGACCCTATAATTGTAATGGGCTTAGTTTCATTTAGTTTTGCTTTATTTAGCTAAAAGGAGGACAGGTCTTGCTTACTGATTATATAGTGTTCTCGTCCCATGCTAGCATTGTTTTTGTAACCAGCATGAGAACTGACAGCCTGACCTCCGCCATTTCTCTTATTTGTAATGTTTCCGCTAGGCCATTAGTAGCAATTTCGCACTGCTTCGGTTAAATTGTTCACAGACATTTGTAAGAGGTGAAATATATTTTAATGCACAATTACTCACTCTGTTTCAGCCAGAGTATACATATGTATATTTGACCCTATAACTACTGCTGGCTGGCTGTGAAGGGGCCATTAAGGCCTTTCAACTCAATGAGTACTAAGGGACTCATTAATATACAGGCAAACGACATGATAGACGGCAAAAGCTATTACTCTCTATCCTGTTATTGTGACACTAAATCCAGGTAACTGGAAAATTTAAGCAAAGGTTGCAGCCCACACAGTAACTCTTCCAAAAGGAATAAAATGGGTGTTTGGCACCAATGGCAGCTGGCATCAGTCCACCACGATCAACTGCCTGTTTAATGCCAGTTTAAAAACAAACTGTTCCATATATATCTCACAACCACCACTGCCTCCTTACCTCCTGAACCATTCACTATATTTAGTTTGTATTTTGTACAACACAAAAGTATCAGAGGGCTAATCTATGGGCAGGCAAACTAAGGCCCGGGGGCCGGATTCGGCCCAAAAGCCTTCTAAATCCAGTCCGCGGACGGTCCAGGAATCAGCGCTTTTTACATGAGAAGAATGTGTCCTTTTATTTAAAATGCACCTCTGGGTTATTTGTGGGGCCTGCCTGGTGTTTTTACATGAGTAGAATGTGTGCTTTTATTTAAAATGCACCTCTGGGTTATTTGTGGGGCATAGGAATTCGTTCATTCCCCCCCAATATAGTCTCATTCCCCCCCCCCACAAGGTCAGAGGGACAGTGGACTGGCCCCCTGCTGAAAAAGTTTGCTGACCCCTGGGCTAATCCAACAGATATGTATGTGCTTTGCAATATTTCAACCAACTGTCTGGTCCGAAAACTACTGTTTGAGAAGCGACTCCCAGGTGACATTGAAATTTTGCACCGGTTCACCCGAGCTTCGTGAAGTCTTGATGCAGAACTGCGGCATCCGTTGCCAAATGCATGTATGATCCACTACCACCCACAGAATAAAGCCAATACTGGAACTTAAAATAGTCATCAGACAATGTCAGACATAATGCTGTCCAATGGCTTTGTGTTTGATAGTTTGAAATCCCTTTTTGCACCAATATATTCTTGACATGTGACAAAGAACAACAATGAATTAAGTGTTCTATTGGTTTTTAAAGTCACAGTACAAAGGCGATTAAGTGTGTATAGGCTGTCTCCAGCAAAAAAGAAAGGGGAGGCAAGTTAAATGGCATACTAAGTCAACAAAAAAGAGGGGGAGGAAAGCAATTTGGATTGGTCTGGAAGTGGAGCATCTTAGACAGCATCTTAAAAAGCAGAGACATCACCTTGCCAACAAAGGTCCATATAGTAAAAGCCATGGTTTTCCCCAGTAGTGATGTATGGAAGTGAGAGCTGGACCATCAAGAAGGCTGATCGCCGAAGAATTGATGCTTTTCAATTATGGTGCTGGAGGAGACTTTTGAGAGTCCCATGGACTACAATAAGATCAAACCCATCCATTCTGAAGGAAATCAGTCCTGAGTGCTCACCGGAAGGACAGATCCTGAAGCTGAGGCTCCAATACTTTGGCCACCTCATGAGAAGAGAAGACTCCCTGGAAAAGACCCTGATGTTGGAAAAGATGGAGGGCACAAGGAGACAGACGAGATGGTTGGATAGTGTTCTCGAAGCTACCAGCATGAGTTTGACCAAGCTGCGGGAGGCAGTGGAAGACAGGAGTGCGTGGCGTGCTCTGGTCCATGGGGTCACGAAGAGTCGGACATGACTAAATGACTAAACAACAACACGACTAAGTGACTAAACAACAACAAGTCAACAAAAAAGAGGGGGAGGAAAGCAATTTGGATTGGTCTGGATTGGTTGGAGCAAGACCACTAAAGATTTATAGAAGGAGTGGGAAACCTTTAGCCCTTCATATGTTAACTAGAATTCCCATCAGCTCTAGCAGGCAAGGCCAGTGGCCAGGGATGATGCAAACTGTAGTTTAGCAACATCTGGAGGGACAAAGATTCCCCACATCTGATTTAGGGAATGGATGGATAATTTTTTAAAAAGAGCAATCAAATCCAGATGGTTCCTCCTCCCCACTTTGATGAAGAGGGTTCAACTTTAACTGAGGAGAACAGATAAAGTCCACAGGTAGCAAAGAGATAATTTCTCTCCAAATTTTGTATTTCAATGCCGAAAGATCTGTGTTGGGCGCTTATTAGCTACTAAGCCGAGTTCAAGGTTTTGTTGCTGAGATTTAAAGCCCTAAACTACTTAGGGCCAACATACCGTATTTTTTGCTCTATAAGACTCACCTTTTCCCTCCTAAAAAGTAAGGGGAAATGTGTGTGTGTGTTATGGGGCGAATGCAGGCTGCGCAGCTATCCCAGAAGCCAGAACAGCAAGAGGGATCACTGCTTTCGCTGCGCAGTGATCCCTCTTGTTGTTCTGGCTTCTCAGATTCAGAATATAATATTTTTTTTCTTGTTTTCCTCCTCCAAAAACTAGGTGCGTCTTATGGTCGGGTGCATCTTATAGAGTGGAGAGAAAAAACGGGTACCTAGCAGACCACCTCCTTGAGTACAAACCAAACTGAGCTTAAATATATTGTAAGGAAACCCTTAAGGGTTCTCCAAAAGCAGTGGATTATAATTTGTTGACAATTCAGAAGTGGGCCTTCTCAGTGATCACAGCTGCTTTTCAGAATACCCTACTCCAGGTAACTTGGGAGACAACAACAACAACCACCTCTAAACGCCTCTTAAAAACCCAAGCTTTCCTGAACTCTTAACTCGTTTTATTAGGTTTGCCATATTCCCAAAAGTGAACCTCCCCCCTCCCCAAGTTGTTGAACTTTTTTCCCAAAAGAAAAATAGTTCTGGGGCTTTTTTGTAATTTTTATGGATTTGGTTTTTAAAAAATTACCCCCCTTGCCACACGTCTGGGTTTTCCTGCGCATTTTGCTAATTCAGCAAAAATCCGCCTGCATCTCTGTTGTGTCCAGGAAAGTCCGAACGTATGGCAGCCATAGTTTTATTCTCTATACACTGCTCAAAGCTATGATAAATTGTTTTCTTCTGTTTTAAGGAGATTTTATTTAATATTACTGTTTCTAGTTTGTTGTTCTTGTGCAAAGCACTTGGGGATTTTTATTATATAAAGTGCTTGGCGAAGACCTTTTTAAAATTTCAGGGAACATTTTAAGTAATTGTTTCTGGTTTTATGGCTAATTTCAACTGATTTTCATCCTGTTGCAAACCTGTTGTGGGCACTGCTTGGAAACAGCATATGCATTGTTGAAGTAAGTAGGTAAACAGATCGTGAATAAATAAATGAATAAGTTTATAGGTATCACAACCTAAGGCTGGCTTCAACGCTCCTTTTTCAGTTGGGAATAATTGGTGAGGGAATAGTGGTGGTGTGGCTCAGCCCTTATAGACAAGTTTGCAGGGAGGGAGGAGATTAGCATAGACTTGATTTAGGACATGTGGGACCTATGGACATTGATTGTGCTGAAACACAACACAGCAACCTAATTTAAATGGTGACAGATCAAGCAGGAAGCACCCAACTAACCATAGCTCTTACTGGTTCTTGCTCAAGTAAACAGGAATAGTGTATCTGAAAAGCACTCCAAGGGGGGGGGGGGATTTATTTATTTATTTATTTATTTATTTGTAAGGTGCCTGACTCATATAAGCATTTCAATTAGGTTCATTAAGAAAGTTATTACTTGTTAATTGAATAGCAACAGACTGCTAAGGATCACTTATGGTGCCCTAATAAGTATGTAAGAGAGAAATCTTCTTGTGTAATTCCATCAGCAGTAAACTAGTGTAATTAGATTCTTACTAACAAACTCAAATTGCCAGAATGTTGAACCAGATAATTGGCATTTAGGAAGATACCTGGAGATATCCCTTGCAATATCAATTAACATACTTACTAAATGACAGCTTAAACCCTTAACAAGTGATTTAGACCCATGGGCTTCTGGTAATCTGGATAGATGATCATTAAGTGCTTAAACAGCACCAGGAGTGGGACAACTGCTCTGGTCACTCAAATCAAGGGGGGCAGCCAAACATGGAGCAGTCTAGTTCTGAAGGAAAATGCAAGCCATGGCCTAGCCCAGTGATGGCCAAACTTGGCCCTTCAGCTGTTTTGGGACTACAACACCCACCATCCCTAGCTAACCTAGGGATGATGAGAATTGTAGTCCCAAAACAGCTAGAGGGCCAAGTTTGGCCATCACTGACCTAGCTAAACAGTCTTGCACAGGTGCTGCCATTCATTCATGCTCAAGTCCTCATTTGTAGAGTGGGAATGGTGCACTTTTACCCAGCAAATACAATACAGCTAAGAGAAGCAACTGCACTGTCACCGCTTCAAATGGCACAGTTAGACACATTCTCAGAAGTTGTTCCAAAGCTGTGAGACCCCCTTCCTCCAGAGATTGATCTACACATGTAGCAATGAGGTGGCAGAATCAGTGGCGTAGCGTGGGTTGTCAGCACCCGGGGCAAGGCAAGTAATTTGCCCCCCCTAACCTGTGGATTTGCACCCCCTAACCCTACCCCCCAGATGTTGCGGCCGGTGCGGCCGGCCCCCCCTGCACCCCCCACGCTACGCCACTGGGCAGAATTTTGTGGTGTGGTAGAACAGACTGTATCGGCTGAGGGATGCTATTTTTGAATGCTGCTCTGGGTATGTGGCTTGCCTATAAGTAGAAAACTAGGGTGTCACACTCTGATGTGATTGAGTTTTGTTTTTAAACTTGAAATAGGGGGAGGGTTAAAGAAAAATAGGAGTGTGTTCAAAATGGCAGCTTCAGTGTCCATTCTACCACTTGTTATATTGCATGTGTTCCTATGGCCTGGTAACCAATTGGTTAGACTACTGAAATGCATTATCATTAAGCACTATATTCTCCTGGAGAGGCCCTGGGATGCTGTAGGCCTTCCCTGACCACTGGTCCTGTTAGCTAGGGATCATGGGAGTTATAATCCCAAAACATCTGGAGGGCCAAGTTTGCCTATGCCTGCTGTAGGCCTTAGACCACCTGGTTTACATACCCATTGGGCCACAGCTCCAGTTATTGTGGTGGAAGTGGTATGCAAACCGGGGGAAATAACAACCCCCCCCCTCTTTTTTAAAAACTAGAGTCATGCAACTACGGTAGGTCATCACAGACAGGGTTGTGTGATAAACATATCACTTCACATATAACCTAATGTGCATGGTGGAAGGAAGGGAGTGTTGTCTCTCCTCTTCCATGAACATTAAAAGTATGTGTGGGGGGTGGACTGAGAGGGGAGCGGAGGGAGACCCCCAAGAAGGAGGGCTGAGGGGACCCCCTGGGTGTGGGGGGCGGACTGAGAGGGGGGAGCAGAGGGAGACCCCCAACTAATGTGCATGGTGGAAGGAAGGGACTGTTGTCTCTCCTCTTCCATGAACATTAAAAGTATAAGAAGCACCTTCTGGATCAGGCCTATGGGCCATCCAGTATGGCATTGTCTTCTCAAAGTGGGCGACCAGATGCTTACAGGAAGCCCACCAGGCACGACGCAGACTTGCTTGAAATGAACTATTCAATTGCTCATCGTCTAACATTGTGTATGCCATCAAATGCCAACAGTGTCCTTCAGCTCTCTATATTGGACAAACAGGCCAAACCTTACGCCAAAGAATAAATGGACATAAATCTGACACAAGAATCACAAAACAGAGAAACCAGTAGGAGAACACTTCAGTCTCCCAGGACATTCTATACAACATCTCAAAGTAGCTGTTTTACTACAAAGGAATTTCAGAAATAGACTGGAAAGAGAAGCTGCTGAATTGCAACTCATTACCAAACTTAAAACCATGGAGAGACCTGGTTTGAACAAAGACATTGGATTCTTATCCCATTATACATGACTAAGCCATTTCTCACCTTTTCACCCCTTGCCTTTTCCTGTAAGACCTATTACAGTCGTTAAGAGTCGTCAACAGGCTCATCTCAGCTATCTGCCAATCTCCCATTCCCACCACCCTTCTGAGTAATACCCCTCCCCACCTTCTCACTATATAGAAGGATCTGGCAACTTCTGTTTCAGTGTATCTGAAGAAGTGTGCATGCACACGAAAGCTCATACCAAGAACTAACTTAGTTGGTCTTTAAGGTGCTACTGGAAGGAATTTTTTTATTTTGCTTGAAATGAGTTGCCTAACCAGCGGCTTTGGCCTTGCTTTTGTGTACCCTTCCAAGCATTTAAAGCACACCTGATGTCATGGTCCCATTGCTGAGCAACAACGTGCAGAGCTCCGTAGAGCGGGAGACCAGACAACTAGAAGCGTCTCTGAGGTGTACTTGCCTGGGTACAGAGTCAGCATCCAAAGTCAGGTCCAGTCCCAGGGTCAGGTGAACAGCAATCTACATGGTCAGACAGTCCAGGGATCAGGGAATCTGGTGATCATGAGGGCAACAATCAAGACAAGCAGGAAGCAGCAAGTGTTGTTAGCAGCATCTGACTGCTGCTGGAAGCTCTGCTTAAGAAGGCTGAAGCCAGCTGGTTCTCATCATCACCTTCTCCTCTGTGCCCTTGAAGGCTGATCAGCTGCAGGTGGAATCACTTGCGTGGTGAGTTCCCACCTCCCACCATAGAATCATAGAATCATAGAGTTGGAAGAGACCACAAGGGCCATCGAGTCCAACCCCCTGCCAAGCAGGAAACACCATCAGAGCACTCCTGACATATGGCTGTCAAGCCTCTGCTTAAAGACCTCCAAAGGAGGAGACTCCACCACACTCCTTTTTTTTTAATAAAATTTTTATTGGTTTTACAAAATTTTAGAAAACAAACAAACACTTAAAAAGACAAACATACATGTATAATTTCATAGCATATTTTCATAAACCTCTTTTCTAGGACTTCCCCATACCCCCCCTTTCTGCATCCCAATGTCCATAATTTTATAGCAACTCCCAATTGTTACTTTCCAACCTCTGTCATCTTAGTCATCTCTATATTCTGACCTTATATCACTGTATCCCTTTGTTTCTGAGAACCACAACACTTTAACATTCATTAAGTTTATAATAGTCCTTAAGATAACTTTTGAATTTTCTCCATTCTTCTTCCACCGTCTCTTTTCCTTGGTCATGGATTCTGCCTGTCATCTCGGCCAATGTCATATAGTCCATCACTTTCATCTGCCATTCTTCCAGAGTGGGTAAATCTTGTGTCTTCCAATACTTCCAATACTACGGCCATACTACCCTGAACACGCCCGATCTCGTCTGATCTCCACCACACTCCTTGGCAGCAAATTCCACTGTCGAACAGCTCTTACCAGTAGGAATAAAGACACATGACACCGTTATTTTAGGTTAATGGGCTAAAATTGGCCACAACTTTATTGGTTACAGGTGATGAGCAGTATTGGCTTAGGCATTGGTCCTATCCAACTATCTGGCTTCAGCCTGTTTGCTTGAAGACCGGGAAGGGTTAACACCAGCAGGGGGAGCCCTGCTGATGCACATCAACTAGGAACTCCCCTGGGGTCACCGCTCGGGGGTGGACTTTAGGCCCTGACCTCCATAGGCTTGGGACGAGGCCACACTCCCCGGAATCCTTTATCAGACTACCCTTCAATATTTGGGGGAGGTGATGGCGCTCCTCCCCCCCCCCACACACACACACATCTACATAACTATACCCATACCAATGACTAACTCCCAAAACCGAGAAAGTTGTGACAGTTGCGAAAAACCAAATGGCCGGTGCCAATTTGCCAAGTGGAAAAAAATCCTACCAGGCCCCTTAATGGCGACCAACCGAGGTCCATAGCAAGGTCAGAAGGGGAACCTTGAAGGGCAGGCGGTTGGGAAACCGAAGCAGCGAGCGACCAAAGAGGGAGATCCCTGGCCGCCCTTGCCTTAAATGGGGCAAACCACACCCCCTGAGCCTGCCGATTGGCTGGCCAGGGGATGGCGTGGCCCGCGGATTCCCCAGATCGCACGGAGACTTGGAGCTAGCCTCCGCACACGTGTTGGGGGCGTGAAGCCCACACCACCACCTCCTCCCGAGGTCGGAAGCGGCTTTCTCCCCCTTCAGGCTGCTGTTCAGCAGGCAAAGCTGACTCCTGGCCCATGACTCTTGAGAACTTCATTCTTTTTCGGTTCTATCCTTAAGTATTTTCCCTAAGAAAAGCCTAGCCAGTGGTGCATATAGTCTCATAGTGAGTAGCCAGATGTCTATGGGAAGCCCACAAGCAAGACTCCACATCTGTAGTTTGCATCAACTGGTATTCAGAAACATACGGTCTCCAGCAATGGAGGCAGAACTACCACTATAGCAGCAGCCAGTCCAGAAAACCAACTGTACATTCACAACTGTTATCTGCTACCAGTTCTACACCTCCCCTGAATGCTTTTATGTTTCAGATTTTGTTAGCAGAAACTGACAGAAGTTCTCTTTGGAGAAAACAATGCCCCCCCCCCCATCAATCTACTTTTCAAAGAGACAACTTGTGGGCTATGCATTCCTAATATAGCAAGACATTACGATGCCTGTAAACTAGTTGCTATGGTGTCTCAGGTGAAAACAAGAGAGACTTTTGCACGACAGGGGGAAAAAATATGTGTTTGAAATATTCTCTCTCAAATATCTGGAGAGTGCCGCAAAGTTTTGCTGTATTCAGAAGTCACAGTCTCATCCAAATGAACCCATGAAGGTGTTTCTGACCGAGTCAGACTATTAGGCTGTCTATTCCAATGCAGTCTACTCTGACTGGCAGAAGCTCTGTAGTCCTAGCCCAGGTATCTTAGATACACAGAACTGAACCTTTAGGTGCTTACCACAAAGCCACAGTCTCTCCCCACAGGGAACTCATGCACCCTGTGGAAACTAAACCCACATCTTTCTAATTCTTACCATTTAGAAAAGGGAGATAAGGGAAATGAGGATCTGATATTCACTTGGAGTATCTCTCAATGGTTTCAAGTACAGTGGTACCTCGGGTTAAGTACTTAATTCGTTCCGAGGGTCCGTTCTTAACCTGAAACTGTTCTTAACCTGAAGCACCACTTTAGCTAATGGGGCCTCCTGCTGCCGCCGTGCCTCCGGAGCACGATTTCTGTTCTCATCCTGAAGCAAAGTTCTTAACCCGAGGTACTATTTCTGGGTTAGCGGAGTCTGTAACCTGAAGCGTATGTAACCCGAGGTACCACTGTACAGTCGTCCCTCAGCTCCCGAATGCCTTGGGAGTCGAATGTTTCGGCTCCCAAACGATCGAAAACCAGAAGTGAGTGTTCTGGTTTTCAAACGTTATTTTGGAAGCCAATATCCTACGGGGCTCCCGTGACTTGCAACTGGTTGCAGGAGCTTCCTGCAGCCAATCAGAAGCTGCGCTTTCAAAGTCAAACAGACTTCTGGAATGGATCCTGTTTGACTTCTGAGGTTCGACTGTATTATTAATGGGAGGTGGGAAGGGCTCAAAAATGAGAGGAAGAGCTGGACAGCCCTTGTTTCAGAAACAGATTGGATCCAGTCCAGTCTCCACAGTTCCAGTGTTAGTCAAAGCAGACCCACTGATATCAGTGGACATGTCTAACTTATGCCCATTAATTTCATTAGGTCTACTGTGAGTGAAACCTAGTTGGATACAATCCTCTGCCACAGGGAGACAGAGTGGCATGGTGCAGGTGGAGCATTGATCTAACAAGCTCATCCTCTGATCCTGCCAAGCAGGACCTCCGTGGAAGATGCTCTAGACTAGGCTTGCCAAACCTGGTGCCCTCCAGATGTTGTTGGACTACGGATCCTTTCATTCCTAACCACTGGCTGTGCTGGCTGGGGCTGACGGGAGTTGGGAGTCCAGCAACACGTTCTTCGCATATGGAAATGCTCAGCCCTGGGCCTTTCCAGTTAAAGCTGGCAGGTCTGTGAAAGGCATCGTTGTGGGATGTTGCAGAGAAGAGCTACCAACCAGGATGGAGTAATAAGTCCTGCACAGTGGTGTGGTGGAACAGCAGCAGCACAGGGGAGCACAACAGGACTACTGGTGTCATCTAGCTCAGTACAGTGGTAACTTGGGTTACATACACTTCAGGTTACAGACTCCGCTAACCCAGAAATAGTGCTTCAGGTTAATAACTTTGCTTCAGGATGAGAACGGGAATCGTGCTCCGGCGGCGCGGCAGCAGCAGGAGGCCCCATTAGCTAAAGTGGTGCTTCAGGTTAAGAACAGTTTCAGGTTAAGTACAGACCTCCGGAATGAATTAAGTTCTTAACCCGAGGTACCACTGTATTGTCCACACTTACTGGCAGCAACTGTCCTTACCTGGAGATGTCCAGGATTGAACCTGCCACCTTCTGCATGCTGAGCAGATGCTGTATCATGTTAGGGAACCATTCTGCAAAGAAACAAGTAGAAAGTTTCTAGAAGGTTCCAGAGTTTTCCCTTTAAATTTGGGAGTGGCACTCTGAGCTTAATTGGCACCAGCTGGAAGGGCCAATAAGAGGAAGACCACTTGGCTTCGTTTTTGCAGATGCCTGATAGCAAAAGTCTGTCCGAAGAGTGTTGCCTGTGAATTCTGTTGAAGGACTGTTGCTGTGATTTGCAACATGCTGGAGATGAGACTTTTGTTTGATACTGTACCGTTAACTGCTGTTTATGTTAACAATTTAAAGATTTCTTTTGCAACTGTAATGCTTGTACCCGGTCTGGGAATAAAATCTCTTGACCGAGACTTTACAGTTTGGTGAGTCATCTTTAAAACAACTTTGTCATTGTTCACCACTTCCGCACACGAGAGAGAAAGAAGCTAAGCTTTGCTAAAACAGTTTAAAAGAGGTTTTACCAGTATCTGCGCAGTGAAGGTGTGTGGATGGTAACCTCTAATATATCACTGAGCTAAATCTCTTCCCCTCTCCCTGTGTCCTGATTCTAATCAAGCTCCCCAGAAGCTGCTGTCTACAGGACTGTTGTTTGTGTTTCTAAACAGTGAGAAATGCAACATCAAACGACACATTCAACATGGCCTTAGTCCAGTCTCTAAATCCCTCCATCGGATATTGAAGGTTACATTTGCCACATGGAGAATTAACCTCAGGGCTTGCATTAAAGCCAAGGGGGCAGCGAATGGCTGCGTTTCTCTGGAAACACTTTGAAGATGTGCTTGCTCTTTATTCCGCTGGATCCATAAGGGAGGCTCATCAGAAAGGAACCCAAGGCGGCTAGTTATACACCAAGAAGAATCTGGATCATGCGGAGTTCAAAGGTGCTCAGTTTAAGCAAGTGATCTTCAGAAAGGAGTTGGAAATTCAGAAGTATCCTGGAGTTTTCTTTCCTTTTTTTAAAAAAATAGCACCATGCTGATAATAAACATCTCTCCGCCTCTCTCAAGAGCTCCCATACCAAACATTCCATTCATTTCCCTGCACTGCTGTCCCCTGTGCTACTTAGAAGTTGAAGGACCGAAAATTTAAAAATACTGTCAGAAAACTTCACAGCTCTTAATGACCAAACAGGATGAATATATATATACATGTGTGGTTCCTGTTGCAAGAGCATCGTGAAGGTAGTTAAATGGTCGATTAGCCTTTTATACGTGTGGATAAATTGGAAGCCTTTCTGAATAAGCCTTCAGCTCGAAAAAGGCTCCCAGTGCAATGAGTGGCAGCCCAAACAGCCACAATTGTGCAGAGAATGAGAGAATTAAAGTATGACAGGAATGGGCCTGAGGTGAGGAATTGCCTCTCCAAGGAAAAAATAGTTCTTCAAGTAATAACAACAACAAGACCGCCATTTTGGTTCTGTTGTTTTATTAATTGAAAACATTTGCATGCCTTCATCATAGACAGGTGGGCATTTTGTTGTTTTAATGCCCCCAACACAGGGGTGGGGGAGAAATGTAGCTTGGTATGCATTTAGATATGAACCTGCCTAATTCTCACTTCCCAAAATGACACACAAACAGCAACACAGCTCTCCTTTGAAATTCACACTTCTGTGGTGCAGCTCAATGAAAACAAGAAGTATTGTTGCGCAACACTCCAATCACCAAGTGGTGCAAGGTTCCAGGGGTTCAAGGGTGCCAATCTGAATAAAATATTGGGGGGCCCAGGTAAGCCTCACCCTCACATAATCAATCACAAGACACGGCATGTGCACACCATTTGAATGGCAATGCCCATCAACTTTGGGGGCCTTGGTCCCCTCAAATATTTCATTGTGGGGCCAAAGGGACCTCATCTCCTAGGAGAGTGCTTCTGTCCTTACTCAGTTGCCAGCATGGCTCTTTGTCCTGTGGTTTCCCAAAGTTCTTAATTCTAGTAGATCAACAGCTAATTCAGGACAAGTGGCAGGTTCAGTCTTTGTGGGGCCCATTGATTTCTCTTTGGCCTCCCCTCTGGTTGCAGATCAGAGGCTCCAAAGTCACACTCCAGTCCCAAAACAGTCTCTGTAGCTGCACACAGGGTCTCAAGATAAAACTTCACCTCCTTTTTTCCTTTAATGGAATAGACTATCACCTCCCCAGGAAGCTAGGCTGCCTATTCCAGGAATTAGAAGGGAGCCCAGGCATGAGAAGGGTCTCAGCAGACAGCTTACCCCTCCCCAGCTGATAACAGTATGCAAACTGGTGGATGCACCCCGGTTTCCTCTGCTCACAACCCCCCTGCAATTCCCCCTACATTAACCCCAAATGCCTACCCTTCCCACCTCATGCAATTTCTAAGCTCCCTTTTCACCTTCCCAAACCTGTTTCTACAGCCCTACTTTGGCCTCCCTGTTTTCACTTTCACACACACACCCAGCTATGCCTCCTCCTTCCTCATTTTTTACAACCACCCTTTTTTGCAGGCCACCCCCATGGTAACCTGCTGCATCCTTCCCCTGCCACACATTGCAGCTGCTAAACACCCTTCTCACCCAATTATGAAGCCACCATCCCCTCCCTTGCATGCCCTTACTTTGTTCTCTACAGTGGTACCTCGGGTTAAGAACTTAATTTGTTCCGTTCTTAACCTGAAACTGTTCTTGAAGCACCACTTTAGCTAATGGGGCCTCCTGCTGCCGTTGCGCCGCCACCATCCAATTTCTGTTGTCATCCTTAAGGAAAGTTCTTAACCCGAGGTACTATTTCTGGGTAATCGGAGTCTGTAACCTGAAGCATCTCTAACCTGAAGCCTCTGTAACCCTAGGTACCACTGTATTCCCATACCTCCTTAAAGCAACCCCTGTTTTCCTTTCCGTCTTCCTCCATTCTTGCTGTATTCAAACAATGGCAGACATTTGAGTACATTGTGGTGGAAGAAAACTGAGACAGAAATTGTAGTTGTGTACAATGACAGAGGTTGAAGTAAAGAAGGGATGGAGGGACGTTGAGAGTTTGTTGGGTTGTTGTTTTTTGAACCAATTCTATCAAGGATAAATAACAGAGATGCATACAACACAGAAGCTAAAACTAAGATGCTAACTCAACAGATCCTAACCTAAGTTCCTTCTCACTGTACTCAAAACATTGTTTTAAACTGCCACTTTTGTTCCCTCAGTGTCACTCCTGCTCACTCTTTTAAAACTTCTGCTATGGTTTAAAATTATCACTTTTCCCTTCTCAAGATTCCCTCCATCCCTGCTTTACTCAGACCTCTGCTCTTTACTCTGATCCACTGAAACCTTTTGGAGCATAATGGGATGAAGACTTGAGAGAAAGTATTTCATGAGATCAACTAGTTAAAGGCTTGCGGAATTATAGCAGTTTCACCTAAAGATTCATAGGCAGGAAGTTACAGCTGCCAATCCAAGCAGCGACCCAAGGGACAGGCTTCTGTGGACTTAGGGGGGAAATTGAGAAACTTGAACATGGGATACGGTATATTGTATAAGGTCTAGAATTGCTCCAATGGGAAATAAGTTCAGGTAAAAACATGAGTGAAATATTTAAAACTAGAATGGTGAAGTCTGAGCCTCACAAGGGAGTAAAGTAAAATTAAAAATATCTGTACAAACTGCATTTATTCAAAACTGTTCATGAGCCAAATATCCAGGCCCCAAAAGGGCTGACTCAGAGAAAGTAGTCAAGTGCGGCTTCAAAAACTGAAGAAGGAGCATGAAGGCATGAAGGCAAACTGGGTCCCAAGCGCCTTTGAAGAAGCAACAATCTATTAGGAACACTTGGAACTATGCAAAAATAAAGCCAAACAAGGAAGAGTGCAGACTCTTTTTGATCCCAAATCATCACCATTCTGATTTGTCTCACCCCACTTTTTTGATCTGATCTATCTCACCCCACCACCCCGTTTCCCACCAAATTCAGTTCTGTATTGGTAAATGACAAAGCACAGGACAAAACACTTGCAAGAAATAACTTTTCATTGTTTGGGGAGTTGGCATCATCTCAAGTCTTATCAGGATACAGATGCATGAAGGTCTCCCAGCCCTACTAGCAACACAGAGTAACAGTTCTTATATCTTCTTCAGATTGGTTATTGTCTTAGCTCGACTAAGGCTTTGACAGCATTTCTGCTTCTCACGCTCCAGGCTGGGGTGGGGTGGGGGGAATATTTCTGCTCTCAGGACAGACATTCAGGTCTACTTTAATCATGACCCAACTTTTCCTTCTCTTCCATGCCAGAAGCACCTGCAGGGATCACCTTCACCACGAATGCAAATGTGCAACCACAATTCAGCTCAGTAACAGTTTGGTCCCAGTTAGCAGCACCGTGTCCTTCCCTGGCACCAGGGCACCACACAGGACCAGGGGCTGGGCACAGAGGGTGAACAGAACTCACAGTGCCAGCCTAACCCTCGCCACTGACAGGTGGGCACAGGGCACAGATAATTCATGCAGCCATGTTGTTCTATGACATACCACCTGCCCATGCAGGGGGGAACCTGGCCAGCTGACATGGCTCTTGTTGGGCACATGCTCCCAACCCTGGCTGGGCAGCCATTTAGCAAGGGGACTGGGGGCACAGCGGCAAGGCAAGGCCATCTTCTGGGGCCCAGAGACCCCTGCCAGCAGGCAGGGTGGGGATCTCTGTGGGGGGCATGAGCCAGGAGCCCCCTCAAAAACATGCACCTGGGGCTATTGGCACCCCCCTGGCCCTACCCACGCTACGCCCTGGTCCCAATAGGAAGTGCACCTGTCAGTCATCTTATAGGAATGCTCTATCTCTGGATTGGGCTAGATGGCATACACAGAAGGATGAGGGAGAATCTTAATTCAGTTTGCGCTTAAATGCAAATCTATGTAATTTGCACTTCCCAAAACAATATGAAAACCAGAAGACACTTATTCTTCAAAATCCATGCATCCCTCAATGCAGTTCTCCGCCCAAGCAATGTTAACAAAAAAATGCATATATTATGCAAAATAACATTAAAAATGCAATATATCGTGGGAAATTGCTTTGCAAAAAAAAGTATACAGTGGTACCTCGGGTTAAGTACTTAATGCGTTCCGGAGGTCCATTCTTAACCTGAAACTGTTCTTAACCTGAAGCACCGCTTTAGCTAATGGGGCCTCCTGCTGCCGCCGCGCCGCCGGAACACAATTTCTGTTCTCATCCTGAAGCAAAGTTCTTAACCCGAGGTACTATTTCTGGGTTAGCGGAGTCTGTAACCTGAAGCATATGTAACCTGAAGCGTATGTAACCCGAGGTACCACTGTATTGGGCAAAATTGCATACAAACGTGTGTATATTAGGAGAGGTTCACACTCAGATGACGATGGATTTTTATGAGGACTGCCAGCTGATGTAGAAAGAGGCAGAGAAATGAAAACAGGAAAAATGAGAAACTGAAATGGACAGATTTGCCGGTCCCTGCATACCAGGCCCTCTACTACTCTGCTTCTACTCAGAAGTAAGTCCTGCTGAGTTCAAGGAGGCTTATTCCTCAGCTTTGCAGCATCTGAGACTCAAGAGACAGGTTTAGCTTACTTCTCCAATAGGAGAGCACATACTGGGAAGAAAGAAGCTATTTTCTAGGCCGCATGAGCTAAACGTTCCAAAGAAAATAGCATGGTTATACAACATAAAGGAATTAGGATGTCTTTCTTGCCAGCCCACCTCAGCAGAAATATCTGCAGGAAATAGTGGGGAATCACTTTCTCACTGGGCAAAGGCAGTACCTTCTTATTTTCTGACATGGATTAAAAGAGCAAAGGGAGAACGTTGGGAGGCAGGCGGCAGGGAGCACAGTTCATGTTTCACTGTAGTTAAATTCAACCAGAGCTTATCTTTCCAACACGACAGTGTATTAGTTAAACTACCGTGCGTGGGAACATACCTTAAGACCTTTAGATTTCAGCAGGTATTTGAAGTTTTCTGATTTCATGCTTAGTTTTATCTCATTGTATTTTCTTTTAACCTTGCTGCACACAGTTTAGCGGCAAAGGCTGCATTCCTGACCACAGTTCCCTGGGAGCAAACCCCACTGAATTCAATAGGATTGAAGACCGAGTGGACAGAATTAGGATAAAGGTGTTGAGTGGGACAAACCTATTCAGAGTGGTTGCAAATTGGGAATTATGAGTGCAATTAAATCTACTCACATCAAGCTCTGCTTTGAGTCTAGAGAATTTTGTTTCCCCTCACTTTGGTACATTTAAAATATGTCTTTCCCCCCACCATCATGGGGTCTGCTCTCCAGGAAGCGGCCAGACCCAAATTTACCGAGCTCCAGCAAGGCAAGTATGTTACATATATGATGACATGCATGCACAGTTCATTTGCACCTTAGGTGTGTATTGTAGCATAAGCAAATTGTAGTCCTGCCCCAAGGACATTACATTACATTTTATTTTTATTTTTTACAATTGTGTGCTTTCAGAGGCAGGTAAACGAGTGGCAGGTCCAAATGATAGAATATCTGCAGCTGGCTATGATGACAGGGAGAGTTAGAGGGTATCCAGTACAGAAGGTACAGAAAGAATGGAAATTTTTTAAAGAGTATTTGAAAAATTATTGTAACAACAAAAATCTCCTGGCAGAACTTGAATGATTCTTGTAAAATAAAGAGTATAGATATCAACTCTCTCACTCTCTTTCTTTGATAAGAACAAAATGCTAATTGTGTAAAACAATAATAGGAACAACAGTACAATGAGTCTAATCGGAAGTCAAATTTATTTCTCTCTCGATTTTTTCTTCTCTTTTTTGTTTCTTTTCTTTTTCATTTTCTTTTCTTTCCCTTTTTTCTTTTCTTTTCTTTCTCTTTTCCTCCCCCCCCCCTTTTTGTGGTGTAAAGCAGATACGGATAAAGGACTATGGAATGCTGATTTAGTTGTTGCGACGTTTTGTAACGTTATGTATTGCTAAGGACGGTTGACTGTAGTGAATGGTTGGGTTAGTTATTGTTGATTGTTATTGTTGATTGCTAATTAAAAAAAAGAGGCATTTGGCTGGCTGCTGTCAGAAACAGAACGTGGGGTTACATGCACTTCGGTCAGATCCAGCTACGCAATTTTTATTGCTTTCCTTTTTTTGTAACAAGCAATAGGAGGGGAACAAGGGTCCATGATTGGTTGGAGCCAGGCACCTGCAGAGGATCAGAAGTCTTTATTTGCTGGTAGGAGGCAAATCAGAGAGGTAGGTTTTCTTGGCCACTTTCTACCATATTACAGCTGAGCGTATCAAAGTTGGAAGAGTGACGCATTACTTCCCCCTTTCTCTTTCTCTCCTCCTACGTGTAACTGTCCAAAAACACAGAGATACTCCCAGAATGGAGAAAAAGCAGCCCAAGGTCAAATTTACTGGCAACCGGATCTTCATCTGAAGGAATGTTTTAGTGATACCAACTTATTGGGGATGCTCTATATAAAAAATGTTAAGGTCAGGGCAAAGCTGAGCAGCTACTCATAAAAAAGGTTTCTTCTAAGTCTTTGTGCTTAAAGGTAAAGGTTCACCTGACCGTTAGGTCCCGTCACAGACGACTCTGGGGTTTCACGCTCATCTCGCTCTATAGGCCGAGGGAGACAGTTTTTCTGGGTCATGTGGCCAGCATGACAAAGCCACTTCTGGCGAGCCAGAGCAGTGCACGGAAACGCTGTTTACCTTTCTGCCGGAGCGGTACCTATTTGTCTACTTGCACTTGATGTTCTTTTGAACTGCTACGTGGGCAGGAGCTGGGACCGAACAACAGGAGCTCACCCTGTTGCAGGGATTTGAACCGCCAACCTTCCGATCGGCAAGCCCAAGAGGCTCAGTGGTTTAGACCACAGCGCCACCCGCGTCCCTTTGTGCTTAGACCCAGCATTGAACATTATTTCCTTATGCATTGACATTAATGCAATGGGTAACATATTAGATTATGATGATATATTTTTTTTTCAGGCAGAAATCACTGAAACTCAATTCTGGTACCTCTGGAGAGCCGGTGTAGTGTAGTGGTTAAGAGCGGTAGTCTCGTAATCTGGGGAACCGGGTTCGCTTCCCCGCTCCTCCACATGCAGCTGCTGGGTGACCTTGGGCTAGTCATACTTCTTCGAAGTCTCTCAGCCCCGCTCACCTCACAGAGTGTTTGTTGTGGGGGAGGAAGGGAAAGGAGAATGTTAGCCACTTTGAGACTCCTTCGGGTAGTGATAAAGCGGGATATCAAATCCAAACTCTTCTTCTCTCAAGTGGGCGCCATTGCCATGATAAGGGAGGCATTCATAGTGGATTTCGGCACCTCTTTTTCTAGAAAAATAGCACTGATGATGATTATAATGATGATGTGTGGCTACTTGCTGTACCAAACAACAGCTACAAAACCTTAAAACTGGATGGCGAAATCCTATGAGATACCATGCAGGCATATGAGCTCACAGGATCAGGTGGCAGAGACTAAATGCAAAGCACGTCTCTCGGTAAGAGCCCCAATCCAGAAGCAGTTACCATCAGCCATCTGCCACGAGCAGATAAATCGTGAACATAAGCAGCTGGTTCATCTTGCCCAAGTGTTGTCTGCTGTGACAGACAGAAGCTTTTTTTGGCAGCCGGGCTGGAGGACACAGGCAGCAGTTCCTCTCATCCTGCCACCTTTCCCTTTTGGGCTGGAGATGTCTGGGATGATTGCATGCAAAACATATGTTCTAGCATTAAGCGATAGGATCTCATCTAATAAGTACCTCGGGTAACCGGGACGTGGGTGGCGCTGTGGGTTAAACCACAGAGCCTAGGACTTGCCGATCAGAAGGTCGGATCCCCATGATGGGGTGAGCTCTCATTGCTTGGTCCCTGCTCCTGCCAACCTAGCAGTTCGAAAGCACGTCAAAGTGCAAGTAGATAAATAGGTACCGCTCCGGCGGGAAAGTAAACGGTGTTTCCGTGTGCTGCTCTGGTTCGCCAGAAGCAGCTTAGTCATGCTGGCCACATGACCTGGAAGCTGTATGCCGGCTCCCTCGGCCAATAAAGCGAGATGAGCACCGCAACCCCAGAGTTGGCCACGACTGGGCCTAATGGTCAGGGGTCCCTTTCCCTTTACCTTGGGTAACAGACGCTTCAGGTTACAGACCAGAAATAGTACCTCAGGTTAAGAACTTTGCTTCAGGATGAGAACAAAAATCGTGCGGCGGCTGCTCGGCAGCAGCGGTAGGCCCCATTAGCTAAAGTGCTATCTCAGGTTAAGAACAGTGGTACCTCGGCTTAGAAACATTTCAGGTTACAGACTCCGCTAACCCAGAAGTGGTACCTCGGGTTAGGAACTTTACCTCAGGATGAGAACAAAAATAATGCGCCGACAGCACAGGGGCAGCAGGAAGCCCCATTAGCTAAAGTGGTAGCTCAGGTTAAGAATGGTTAAGACCTTCAGTACGAAATAAGTTTGGAACCCGAGCTACCACTGTATGTGCATGAACGCTTTGAACATAATGGAACTCCCTTATACTGGGCTCAGTACTGTCCACTCTGGGCTAGACGTAGTTCTGCAGGTATGCAACCAGAGATCCTTTGAATTGGGCATACCAGGGATTGCACTGTACCTTCTGCATGCCAGGTTTCATTTATATGGGGGAGTCCCTGGTCCTGAATGGGGTAACTGTGCCCCTGAATGACCAGGTGCACAACCTGGGAGTCATTCTGCACTCACAGCTGTCCATGGAGGTGCAGGTCAATTCTGTGTCCAGGGCAGCTGTCTACCAGCTCCATCTGGTACGCAGTCTGAGACCCTACCTACCCACAGACTGTCTTACCACAGTGGTGCATGCTCTGGTTATCTCCCACTTGGACTACTGCCATGTGCACTACGTGGGGCTACCTTTGAAGGTGACCTGAAAACTTCAACTAATCCAGAATGTGGCAGCTTGGCTGGTGTCTGGGAGTGGCCACCCAGACCATATCACACCAGTCCTGAAAGACCTACATTGGCTCCCAGTATGTTTCTGAGCACAATTCAAAGTTGTTAAAGCTCTAAACGGCCTTGGCCCAGTATACCTGAAGAAGCATCTCCACCCTCATCATTCAGCCTGGACACTGAGGTCCTCCTCTGAGGGCCTTCTGGCAGTTCCCTCACTACAAGAAGTGAGGTTACAGGGAACCAGACAGAGGGCCTTCTCGGTGGTGGCGCCCGCCCTGTGGAACGCCCTCCCATCAGATGTCAAGGAAATAAACAACTATCTGACTTTTAGAAGATAGCTGAAGGCAGCCCTGTTTAGGGAAGTTATTAATATTTGATGTTTTACTGTATTTTTAATATTTTGTTGGAAGCCACCCAGAGTGGCTGGGGAAGCTCAGCCAGATGGGTGGGGCATAAATAATATATTATTATTATTATTATTATTATTATTATTATTATTATTATTATTATTATTATTACTACTACTACCCCAGATCCACTCCTCTCAAGAGCCCTTCTCTATTGCCAACTGGCTCCTGAGAATTTGAGAGTATTCCTCACCTCCTCACAAAGCATGGGGGCTGCCACCCTCAGAAATACTGGCTGTTCTCCACACACACAACCACCCGGCTGGGCCACAAAGGGGGGAATTTGAGGAATGGGGATTATCAAAATTCAAGACCACATTCCAGCCAGGCAAAAACAATCAAAGTAGAACTGGTGAGAGATTTGGTCTAGGGATGGCATGTAGCATGTAGAGAGTTTTGAGGGCCAAATAAAGAGGTTGCCCATTCCTGCATTATATCCTGGGGTGCCTGTCCTCTCCCCCATGCTTTTTAATATCTATATGAAGCCGCCGGGAGAGATCACCAGGGGGTTTGGGCTGGGTGTTCATCAGTATGCAGATGACACCTAGATCTACCTCTCCTTTAAATCAGAACCAGTGAAGGCGGTGAAGGTCCTGTGTGAGTGCCTGGAGGCGGTTGGAGGATGGATGGTGGCTAACTGAGAAGTACTGTTTTTGGGTGACAGGGGGCAGGTGGGTGTGGCCCCCTGGTCCTGAATGGGGTAACTGTGCCCCTGAAGGACCAGGTGTGCAGCCTGGGAGTCATTTTGGACTCACAGCTGTCCATGGAGGTGCAGGTTAATTCTGTGTCCAGGGCAGCTGTCTACCAGCTCCACCTGTTACGCAGGCTAAGACCCTACCTGCCTGCAGACTGTCTCGCCAGAGTGGTGCATGCTCTAGTTATCTCCCGCTTGGACTACTGCAATGCGCTCTACGTGGGGTTACCTTTGAAGGTGACTCGGAAACTGCAATTAATCCAGAATGCGGTAGCTAGACTGGTGACTGGGAGTGGCCTCTGGGACCACATAACACCACTCCTGAGAGATCAAAGTGTTGGTGCTGACCTTTAAAGCCCTAAATGGCCTCGGTCCAGTATACCTGAAGGAGCGTCTCCACCCCAATCGCTCAGCCCGGAAACTGAGATCCAGCGCCGAGGGCCTTCTGGCGGTTCCCTCATTGCGAGAAGTGAGGTTACAGGGAACCAGACAGAGGGCCTTCTCAGTAGTGGTGCCCACCCTGTGGAACACCCTCCCTTCAGATGTGAAGGAAATAAGCAGCTATCCTTTTCTTTAAAAGACATCTGAAGGCAGCCCTGTTTGGGGAAGTTTTTAATATTTAATGTTGTACTGTTTTTAACACTTGATTGGAAGACACCCAGAGTGGCTGGGGAAACTCAGCCAGATGGGCGGGGTATAAATAATAAATTATTATTATTATTATTATTATTATTATTATTATTATTATTATTATTATTATTATTATTATTATTATTATATTTACGTCCTTGAGCACATGGAAGGACTACTTGAGGTTGGATCTGAACCACTCACATTCCCCAGCTCAATCCCTAGCTGCCACATGGCGCTAGCTCTCCAAATTAATGAACAACAATCCGTGCGTAGTTTGCAAACAAGTTATTCTTCTTTGAAATGGTAACATTATCTGAGATACAGAAATTCACTTAGAAATCCTTATAAATGAGTTCTTTTCCCCTAGAATGGAGACGGAAGAAAGACTCTTCGCCTACGTGAATGCAAGATTATATTTTTCTCTGTTCACTTAACCCTATGTACCATTCACGAAGCTTTAATCCCCATGAACATTTTCCATTTTGGCAGTATCATTCTTTTTCGTCGTGAGTGCATTTGCTCTTAATAGAAAATTTCTTTTTGAGGCTCATTTATATTCAAGGAAATAGTTCTGGTCACCTCAAGAAATATTTTTGGTTCATTGGTGATGCTATTGCCCAGAATCATGTTCACTCTCTTCTTCCCACTTCTAAAAATGAATGCACCACACATGGAGTGACAGGGGGGAAAAAATCTTTGTTCTTATTCATCATCTGTTATTTCACTTCTTCTTTTTTAACTGGGGAAATAAAAACACCAAGACATGAAGTCTGATTTGCATGAAATTATGTTCATTCCTAACTAATGTAGGATAAGCTTAGGGAACAGAAACTCTTAGAAATCTACAGGTTTTACAGTCTAGGCTTTAATTCATTTTCATTTGGAAGATAGATGCACATTTTCATTTCTACACCATCATAGATTCATCCATCAAAAATCATATAGCCTAGTAAGAAATGTTAACTGCCACACTTTATGGATACTGTGGCTTGCTTGTTAAGACCCATTTAAAATTAATAATAATAATAATAATAATAATAATAATAATAATAATAATAATAATAATAATAGAAGATACAATTCTGTGCATTTTTTCCCTCTCACTAAGGATTATGGTGTTTTTGTCCATGGAGTTTTCTTGGCAGGGATACTGGAGTGGCTTGCCGGTTCCTGCTCCAGGTGGATCACATTTGGTCAAAACTCTCCACTATGACCTGTCCATCTTGGGTGCCCTGCATGGCATTGTTCATAGCTTCTCTGAGTTATTCAAGCCCCTTTGCCATGGCAAGGCAGTGATCCATGAAGGGTATGAATGGAAGTGAGAGCTGGACCATAAAGAAGGCTGATCGCCAAAGAATTGATGCTTTTGAATGATGGTGCTGGAGGAGACTCTTGAGAGTCTCATGGATTGCAAGAAGATCAAACCTATCCATTCTTAAGGAAATCAGCCCTGAGTGCTCACTGGAAGGACAGATCCTGAAGCTGAGGGTCCAATACTTTGGCCACCTCATGAGAAGAGAAGACTCCCTGGAAAAGACCCTGATGTTGGGAAAGATGGAGGGCACAAGGAGAAGGGGACGACAGAGGACGAGATGGTTGGACAGTGTTCTCGAAGCTACCAGCATGAGTTTGACCAACCTGCAGGAGGCAGTGGAAGACAGGAGTGCCTGGCGTGCTCTGGTCCATGGGGTCACGAAGAGTCGGACACGACTAAACAACAACAAGGATTATGGTGTTTCCCCAGTCTCCAGATCTGACCCTGAGACAAAGGGTTTGGGGCAGCAGATTTAAATCTCAGGGTCATCAGCTAGCCTCCGGTTTGAATCTTGGGGGTAGGAGTTTCACACTAATATGATTCACAGCAATACTGCCCAGAGGATCCCTAGTGTGGACACACAGGTATGGCAAATTGTAAAACTTTGACGCTTTCTCCTGTACCTCTAGAGGTTAAATATGAACCGACCCAGACCCTGAGATAATCATCTGAGAGCCTCTCTCTCATCTGCTCACTTGGCAGAAGTAGTCTTAAGCCCTTCTTCCTGAGACTCCTCCACAAGAGGTCTGGAGGGCGGCAACACGAGAACGGGCCTTTTCTGTGGTGTCTCCCCATTTGTGAAATGCTCTCTCCAGGGAGGCCTTCCTGGCACCTTCCTTACATATCTTTAGACAGATTAACATTCTATGGCTTTTTAAAGGTGCTTGTGGGATGGGGGTGTTATTAGTTTGGTTTGGTTTTGTATTTTGTATTCCCATTTGGTATTTTTCTGTTGTGAACTGGTCCAGGATCTTCGGAGGAAGAGCAGTATACAAATTTGATAAATAATGATACAGTAATGATAAATATCAGAGGGATGTGCGTGCGCAACCCTGTCTCAAAGCTTCGTGGCAGAGGAGCTGCTTTGTATTTTGCAGGTATGTAAGATTAGAGGAAACCACTGGTCCTTCATCCAAGCTCAATGTTGTCTACACTGCTCTGATGTAAAAAAACACATCTATCATATGTGGTGGACATGCAGGAAAGTAAAAGGCTTTTGGGAACTGATCTACAATGAGCTTAAAAGGATTTTTAAATATACTTTCCCCAAAAAGCCTGAAGCTTTCCTGCTAGGAATAGTTGGCAAGGAAATTAAAAAAGAGGACAAAAAACTGTTTCTATATGCCACAACGGCAGCTAGAACTATGTTGGCCCAAAGCTGGAAATCAGAATTAGTACCTACTATGGACGACTGGCAGAACAAGATGATAAATTATGCTGAACTAGCTAGAATAACAGTAAGACTAAGAGACCAGGATGACCGGAAGTTTCATGAAAATTGGAATAAATATCTGACGTATATAAGAGATAAGTATAGAACTTTGATGACTCTGGCAGGGATAGACTAACTCTAACAGTGTTCGGCAAATATGTAAAGGAGATAAAACACGTAACTTTAGAAATTATCTGATACTTACCAATAAAGTGAAGGGAAGTCTGAGGCTCGGTGGAGCCTAAAATAACTGTGTACCATATTGTTAGGGATTGATTAGCTGCTTGTGCGTAAAATCGTGCTCCCTCAGAGTTTGTGCGACCCCACAAACCTCAGTGTGTGACGGAGCTCCTCAGACATGTCTGCTCTAGTCACTAGTAGAGTCCGACAGTGGCTGTCTGCGGAAGCGTTTCCAGCAAAGGAGCTCCTTAACGGAAACGCGTCTCCTGGACTCACGGCGTGACAGTTTCCGGCGAGGTGTAGGTCTCCCTATGTGAGACTCAGATACCTCCCCACTGTTTTCGCTGGAAGCGTCCCTGAGCCCTCCCTCCTGCTCACATTCCCTCAGAGAATCACTCCTCCCCCTGCTGGTGCCTGCTTCAGCTGTTGAGTCTCTTTCTTCCTCCCTGAGCCCCTCCACCACCTGATGCTCCGATGGCAGTTCCCTGACACATATATATGACTCTTGTAACAGCTATGTTATATGCAACTTATGTAATCTAGATTGTATTTATGTATAATCAATGAAAATTAATAAAAATGTATAAGCAAAGAGAATGCCAAAAAAACCCACACATCTGCATATAATTAAAATATTGTCTATGTTGACTGGCAGTGACACCCCCCCCCCCCCCGATTTCAGACCACAACCTCCCACAGCCCAACATGAAGGGATGGGGTACAAATTTGACTCAGTACACATTTAAATCCGAATCTATCAAATTCACATTTTACAAAACAGAAACACAGCTGCCCTTTGAAATCCGCGCTTATCTGAATTTTGCAATGCAGTTCTCCAACCAATGTTTACAGAAATGCACATATTGCGGGAAATTGTGGATTGAACGACATCGGCAAAGATTACATACACAAATGCATTGAATTAGGGGGAAATGCAACTATTATGGAAAATACATTTTGAAAAAATGCACATGTTCATCAAAGACAGCATATTAAATGTGTTTATTGGGAGAAAGTTTCACCAAAATGCTGATTGGTGGTTTTTTTAAAATCAGAAATTGCTACAAAATGTGGAAAACTGAATTTAAGATAAATGATAAACAGAGAGAACTGAAATTTGTGGGTCCATCTTTCCCAGGGACCTTCTGCACTCCTTCTGAGCTGTGGCCCTGGCAGGATAGCTGTCAGTCAGAGTAAGCAACTCTAGCCCTGAAACAAATGTGCACTAGGTCGTTTGTACAAAAAAAATAACAAGAATCCAATCCAATATTAAAATACAAGAGCAAAACAAATAAATAGCAACAGGGGAATATGTTTAACCCACAGAGAAAAGAAGAAGAAAAACCAATTACATGTCAAACATTAAGAGCCCTGATTTTTAAGATCACAAATTATTTAAAAGCTCTGAATGAATAATAAACACCCCTTTCCCAAATACTGCCGCTCCAATAAAAAAATGGAAACATTTCTTCTTTAAATGGCTGCTTTACAGTTTAACCAAAAGGAAAAAGAAAGGTTAAGATATCCAATCACAGATCCCCTGTGTCAAGTCTGTTTAGGCCCTTGAGGTGGGAAGTTGAGTGTCTATAAATGTATATTTAAAAATATGGTTATTTTGATATATGGAGCTGAGCAAAGCGGTGTCATTTCAGCCGTAACTATAGCATTGTTATAGTTAAGTCTGTGAGAAAAGCAGCTGTTAAGAGGGGGAGAAAACAGTTCTTTTAAGATCCTTTTTTTCCTGGCCTCTTGTTCATCTTTAAAGAGCAGCTGCAGCGGGAACCAGGCCAATTTTTTGGTCTCACTCATCAGGCTGCAGGGCTGGTTTTGAAAATACTAGAGGGGGTTTTCTTTTCAGGAGGGGAAGAGGAGAAGAGGCTGTCCCAAAGGGCAGTCAACTTTTCCTTATTTGTTCCAAGATAAATAACCCTTGCAATTCTGGAGGGTTATTTTCAGAGCCAAGTAGCCACACACAATCATAAGAAAAAAAGATTATCAGGCACACACAAGCCTGACAATAGTTGAAAACTGATGACTTCACAACGCTGCCCTCAGCAGTTGTGGCAGGAGAAATAAATATTAGGGGAAGGAGCACCAAACTGGAATAATGCAACAAAACACATCGTAGGTGAAGCACAGGTGGGTAAGAACAGCAAACTGTGCTGCCTTTAAACTAGAAAACCCGCGAATAAATTCCTACTTTAGGATTAGCACATCCCTGTCATCACTGAATAGGCACTGAGAATCCAAAACATCTTCAGAGTTTTTCAATGCAAACATTCCCAGCCTCATAGAATTATTTTTATTTATTATTTGGTGTTGTATTTCTCACCCACCCACCCTTTAACATGTTGTTTATA